>NC_133660.1:272381490-272703613 GCF_037893015.1 Macrotis lagotis
AGGTGCTTGCCATGCCTGTCAAATGCCTACTGCTTATTTATTTTCTTGAAGTATTCGTGCTATAGAAGTGTGACACTTTTGAATAGTCTAATCCATTTTGACTTCTCTCATATTTTCCTGATTCCTGGTTTCCCACATTCTCACCTATGTTTGCCTTTGAATTTAAGTTACCAAATATTAAAGTATATATATATATATATATATATATATATATATATATATATATTGATTTGATTGGGGGAAGGGAACACTCATTGAATTCTATTAGAATTTTTGTGCCATCTGTAAAATGCTGGCGCATAAACTGCAGTTATTTTTTTCAGTGTCTTTTTTTCAAAATCTTATATAAATGCAATAAGATGACAAAATGCCCCATGAAGTGATGTCTTATTCTCCTTGAATGCAGAATAACACCAGCTCTTCTAGTTCCTTAGGTGTTTCTCTAAGAAACTGAGCCATTCTCCCATTTAATTACAACTAATAGTTAGTTTTCAGGGAAAATATGGAGACTGATATGTTTAATTTCTCCAGGAATATGTTCACTTGATCATGTTCTCTAATTTAGAGTAACCACCACCAAATTATAGATGATCTAAAAACTATGATTCTGGATTTTCCCTCTTTTTTCACTATTTGCTATCATCATCAAGGAAATGGAAATTAAATACAAATTAAAAAATTCTGAAGTGGTATTTCACACCTGTCAGATCAGGTAGTATGCCAGAAAAGGAAAATGATTAATGTTGGAAATGATGTGGGAAAACTGGGACACTTTTTAGTCATGTATTTTTGTGGGTTTTTTTTTTCTGTAAAATGTTCTGTTTTTTTTTTCCATAACTTATAAACATGATTTACACTGGGGGAGGGGGCGGCGGCAGAGGGGCTGGTGGGGAGAAGGGAGGGTGAGGCTGAAGGGAATGGATGGAGCTGGGAGCCTAGGATGACGAGCCCCCTCCTGTGGCCACCAGTGAGGTGAGGCAGGGACCCCCAGCCCCATGCACTCTCAGCAGCCCAGCTCCACCATATGGGGAAGAAGAGGCCCCACCCTGTGGACCCCCCCCATAGTCCTTCCCTACTAGGTCTCCTAGATCCTAGAGCCCCTTCCAGAAATAGGGAGAGGGGGCAGGGGGATTGGTCTTCCAGTGTTCTTTAGTCCCTCTCTGAAAACCTGAAGTCTCCCTGGCCAGGCCCAAGGTCTTCCCAGATTCTGGGGTCTCCCCCTCTCCTAGCCCTCTGGAGCCTCAGGCATTCTTCCTCCATTCTTCCTCCCCAGCCCAGGAGCAGAGGGAAGGTGGGAGGCAGGAGAGGCTGACGGGATGGGTGGGGTGGTGGGCTCAGCCGATAGTGAGGCCAAAACCACACTGGAACTTGTTCTTTCGATGATTGAGGAAGGCGCCCAGGGCCAGCGTGAGGGGCAGGGGGGGCAGCTTCTTCTCCAGGGTGGCACCCACAATCCAGTTACTGTCCATGGAGCCTTTAAAGAGGAGGTTGGCCTTGGGGAGGTCCAGTTGGTAGCCGAAGGAGACACTAGTATCCTGTATTCGGGTGCTGGCTTCAAATTCTACCCCGACTTGAAGCTGGTCACTGGCTTTGTGATAATATGTGGCATGGGCACCCGCCTGGCCCACAGTCAAGGTCGCCAGCCAGTTAGGTGCTGTATACTTCCCAGCCAGAGACATGACTGTGCCTTCCTCTCCCAGCCTTCGGTGATACACCAGCTCCCCGCCCAAGGCCAGGCATGGAGTGATGCTCTGGAGGTAGTGAGCCACGAGGATCCCTGAGCCCACCAGCACATCGGGGTTCCCGAGGGTCACCGTGGCTGTGAAGTTGGAGCCCCGGTATTCTCTGTCCACCTGCCAGTTCACAAACTTGGACTGCTGGGTCTGCACAGCCATCTTGGAGCACAGGCCGGGCCCCACCTGGTGGATCACCTGAGCGTTGAGGCTCCCACAGTTATCCATGTCTCCCACCAGCACCAGGAAGGCCTCCGTGGGACTCAGCTGCTTGGTCCCCACGTAGGTGACCCCGAAGTGGTAGTTGGAGTCTCTGATGGTGCTGAGCGCCACCGTGTGATTGACCTGGAGTGGTTGCTGAGGCCCTTGTTCACCATTAGCTTCATGCCCTCCATCTGCACTGGAACAGCTCCTTGCACTTGCGGTGACACTCCTTGAAGGTGCCCGGGTTGGGCAGGCAGACCACCTCGTCCTCCGGCGCCGGGGGCCCGCGCTCAGGCTGCCCATGGGGGGCAGCGTGAAGCCTGGGGGTGGCAGCGGCACAGCCACGAGGCCCAGGCCGCTGGGGGGGGCGAGCTGCCAGCCGACACGTTGCCCATGCGACACTAATGCATTGTTGATGGAGTTGTGAACTGATCCAACCAAGCCAGAGAGTTTTTGGAACTACGCCCAATGGGCAATCAAACTGGGCATACCTCAGATGCAGCAATACTACTACTAGGTCTGTATCCCAAAGAGATTTTAAACAAAATAAATAGATCTATCCAAAAATATTTGTAGCAACTCTTTTTGTATTGACAAAGAATTGGGATATCCATCAATTGGAGAGTGGCTGAACAAATTGTGGTATATGATTGTGATGGAATACTATTGTGCTATAAGAAATGATGTGCAGAATGGTTTCAGAAAAGCGTAAATTGATGATGTAAAGTGAAATGAGAAGATCCAGGTATACAGTTAAATATTTTTTAAATGTTATTTTATTTTTTCCAATTACATGCAAAGATAGATTTAAAAAAAATTTATTTAAGGCAATGCGGTTAAGTGACTTGCCCAAGGTCACCCAGCTAGGTAATTATTAAGTGTCTGAGGCTGAATTTGAACTTAGGTTCTCCTGACTCCAGGGCTGATGCTCTATCCACTGTGCTACCTAGCTGCCCCCCCAAGACAGTTTTCAACACTCATTCATCTTTTAGTAAGATTTTGAACATCCACATTTTTCTATCTCCCTCTCTTCCCTTCCCCCTCTCCACAACAGTGAGTAATCTGTTATAAGTAATACGTTACAATCACGAGTAAACAGCAATATTTATGATGATCAACTGTGAATGACTTGCTATTCTGAACGATACAATGATCCAAGACAATTCCAAAGGTCTTATTATGAAAAATGCTATCCAGCTCCAGAGAAAGACTAATGGAGTCTGAATGTAGATTGCAACATTTTTTTAAACTTTTTCTTTTTGTTTTGTGTGTTTTCTTTTGCAACATGGCTAATACGGAAATGTTTTGTATGACTTTAGAGCATTCAGTTCAGTTTTTCAGTTGTGTCTAACTCTTCATGACCCTATTTGAAATTTTCTTGGCAAAGTTCCTGGAGTGGTTAACCATTTCCTCTTCCAGATCATTTTATAGCAGAAACTGAGGGAAACAGAATGATTTGTCCAGGGTCACACTAGTTTGAGGCCAGATTTGAGGGAAAAAAGAGAATTTGGAACTCAATTTTTTAAAATAAATGTTTAAAACAATTTTTTTTTTACATATAATTGAGAAGAAAACAAGTGTTTTGTCTTCTTTCACACTGATGTTGCTTTTTTCCTCTTTCCAAATTCTCTCCTCACATCCATTACTCTTCCTTTTATTTTATTGTTTTCCTCTTCCTTTCATCTTCCCATCTCTCTCTCTTAAGTCTCTTGCTTTTCCCCCTTCCTTCCCTTTTCAAACTTCTAAGTGGATGTAATATTGTTACAAGGGAGGAGTCAAGTCTTTCTTCAGATCATTTTTAGTTTTTCATAAATAATATGGATAATGACAATACTAAGCCACACTAGCTAAATGGCTAAATTTCCCAAATGGTCCTCTTACAGTTCACTTGTCAGCATTTTTCTTTATTGAAGAATATGATTGTTAATTGGAGCAGGTAGATGGTTCACTGGATAGAGTGCCAGGCTTACAGTCAGGAGTTCAGATTCAGGCTCAGACACTTAACTAGCTGTGTGACCCTGGGCAGCTCTTTGCTTCAGTTTCATCATCTGTATGAGCTGGAGAAGGAAGTAGCAAACTACAGTGTCAGGAACAGTTGGATACAACTGAAAAACAGCAAAAATGATTGTTATTTAGTCTTTAATAATTAAGAGTTACTGGTATTGAATAGGTTAACATAAAAACAGTATGTATTCAGAAGCAAAACAGGACTTTATTAAAAGGGACAGTTAGAGATGGCTCACTTCCCTAAAGGAACAACTGAATTTAAAGGTAAAATGCAGTGTGATAAGAAAAATACATTTCCTGAACACTGAGGAAAACTGTTAAAAATATGAAATGATGAACCATCAAATGGAAATTATATCCTTGGTTGTCTTCAAACACAATTTGTTGTGGAATTGTATTTGCCTGGGAATACAGAGGACAGCAACAGTTAATGGAGAGTCAATTTTTGTGACATCATATTCTTTTCAATGATCCTTGGTTTTGCTTAGTTTGAAAAAACGAAGTTCCTCATGAAGGTACTTGAGGAAAGTCTACCCCAAATCCAAAAAACACAAATGTTGGAGATGAGAATAACTCTGGAGTCTGAAGGACCCCAATGAACTGAAGAGATTCCTGCAGAAAAGTCTTTTTCCTGTCCAGCCTTCTCTACCTTGAATTTGACGTTTACAGAAAATTTCCAAAAGAGCAAGATTACAAAGTGGATCCTTTTTGCTTTACATTAACTCAGACCTAGTATCAAGTGAGAGATATTGTCTGTAACTTTTCCTTTGAAGTTTGTCCAAGTAGCAACAGCAGTGAGATTTGTCTTACTTTCTATATCCTTCCTAACTTGCCTTGTAAGTGTTCATATCTTGTGAACCGAAGCATTCCTACAGAGGACATACTTCTGCCATGCTGTCAGTAATCTTCTGAGAAGTTATACAGAATCTGCCAGTAATAGAGTCTTCTGAGAAGTTAAGGATTTTCAAGGAATTCATTGTCCTTTGGAGATCTTTTTTAGGTAATACTGAAGATTTGAAGCTGTGTTTTTTGTTTGCATTAAGATTCCCCTTTTAGTAGACTGTTCGATTTCTCTTAGGCTAGGCACTCCAGGAAGTTTCCATTTTTTTCCCTTTTCCTTTTTACAGGACTCTGAGAGATCTTAGGGGTCAGAGAGAAAGTTTTACTCAGCAGCATGGACATAGGAGTTACTTTTGGAATCCAACACAGGGACCTGATAGAAAGGCACAAATAATTGTCCTTCAGCCTCATTCCTCATTTTCATTGTAGCTGCCCCATCTCCCCTGTAATACTGAGGCCCCTTCCAAACCTGCCTTTTCATGGGGGGGGTGTTGTGGGTGTGGTGGGGAGCACTTTATTTATTTTGATTGAGGAGATGCTAGCCTTCAAGCTTGAGACTATTTGCATTCTTATTTTTTAGGGTTTTTTTGCAAGGCAAATGGGGTTAAGTGGCTTGCCCAAGGCCACACAGCTAGGTAATGATTAAGTGTCTGAGGCCGGATTTGAACTCAGGTACTCCTGACTCCAGGACTGGTGCTTTATCCACTACACCACCTAGCCACCCCTAGAAGGGGTCTTAAAATTGACCTAGCCTAACATACAAGAATTAAAAGGAAGACCTAGTCAGGAACCCTTAAGTGTACTATGCTATCTCATACAAATGGTTTCTCACAAGAACTTGTCTGTTAGAACATTTCAGCAGAGATTTAGGACAGAAATGAAATTACCTCTGCTAAGTAAGAACTCCATGTAATGCAAAATCAGATTTTCATATTGTAATAAAATTGGATAAAAATTCATTGGCAAATTGAAAAAGTGTATTAGTACTCCTGTAATTCTAGCTTCTTTTAAATTTTTCCCAAAGTCTTATGGTTAAGAGTGAAGTTGCTGAACAGAGCATAGAAAAGAGTGTTGCTGCTCCCTTCCCTCCTTGGATTCTTAAAATGATGGGGGGTGTTGTAAAGGGGGGAACTATACAGCTGTGACTGAAAGACAAACCCAATCTTTGGACATTATGGCCAATATTAATCAACCCACTGAAAATGCCTTCATTATTAAGAGTTGAGCATATGAAACCTCAACCAGTTGTTGGGCATTTACTGTAACTACAGTGAGCTGAACAATACCCTTTTATATACCTCTCTGTACAAAAGGGATGAGCTCCTGGGAAAGTGATGAATCACGTATTACTGAAAGCCTTTGGGTGGCACACTATCCCACCCATGCATATTGTGGCATCAGTTTCCAGGAAAAGGAGAACTAAATCTTCATGGTTTAAGGTATCCATCTGGATAAAAAAAATGCCTGCTATCCCCAGGCCTGTGTTGTAACCCTTTCAGTGCAAGTAGCAGGGAATCTGGCTGTAGGAAGAGCAGCTTGGGAGTAGGGTTCATGCCAGCTAGATGAAGTGGGGGTGACCATGCCTAATAAACTGATCCTAAATTTAATTATCAAGCATAGAATGAACTATTTCTGTTACCTGGAGCCAACAAAAAGCCTTAGACTTTTGGATTGGATTACTTTGAATGAGAAAGGGACAAAACTAATAGCTATGAAAAATAATTTCTTGGAGCAAAATTTAGATATGACAAAGACCCTAGGGGTGTAGGAGGGAAAGGTCCAAATACCATTTTCTTCAATAACTCCTATGTTGATAAGAGGATTATTTTAATTTTCTGGAAATTATCAAGGATTTTGAAGCATGTTAAGACATTTCAATATAATACACATTAAAGGATATGGGTTTAAGATAATTGCCATTTTAGTGCCATGCCTAGTACACTACTATTGAGACATATTCCAAATCAGGTAGGGCTTTTGGAATAAAGTGATTTCCAGAGAGCCAATGGGAGTTAAGACTCACTTTATAATATTCTTAAAGTCCAGGGCCCAGGAGCTCCATGAGCCTGGTTTTCCATTTCTGTTACTGGAAGACAGAGGCTTTCTATAGCAAATTAAAAGAAAAGGGAAAAAAAGAACTTCTAAAGGATCAGTCTCCTACTGGAAATAAGTGTTTGTGAAGCCACTTGGTATAGACTTATGCAGAGGAGTGCAAAGAGCTCTAGCCTAGAGGGAAAAGGATTTGTTTTAATACTTTATGACTAGATTGGTAAAGGAACCAAACTTGGAACAAGGGACAGCTGGCCCCTAGGAAAACCCTTGGCAGCCTTTGCTGCTTTTTTGCTTATATATAGCCTCTTTGGTTTATATGGGATAATGCAGTTAGGTCAAACAAACTAATTGCATACAAGGCTCTGTAGAGTGACAGTAACTATTTTCTCACAGACTCCAAGATTCTTGATTCTGCAGTTGGGTGAATTTGTGTCCCAGGGTAGGGAGAAGCCTTTTGAACACAGGTTCTAAAGAATCTGGAAACAAAGTCATCACAAAATAACTATAATTTATTGGCTCTCATACAGAAAACAGTGACTTCTCCCAAAACTCACAACCCCCAGATAGAAATCCATATTTTTAACATTTTGCTCAACTGCCAGTAATTTGCCTCACTGGGATTTCTGGCTTCATTTTTACCTCCTGCCTGTGACTAGGAGTATTCTAACAAATACAATAATAATGCCTGTCGCTGCAAGTACTATCTCCCTCCTGCCACATATTTTTCATGATCCACCATTCAGTTTCCTGTCATCTCTGGTTAGCATCACTTGTTCAGCCTCACAAGTTCAGCTCAGATGGTGCCCACTGTGGTTTTCCCTGTCTCACACGGATGATATTTGAATTACTGGATCATGCAGGAAAATCTCGAGCCTTGGTTGCTGTGGGTTGCAATCCAGTAGATTATTAACCAAAAAAAGATAGTACTTAGTACCCAGTATATTAACACATAATTTATAATCTTGTAATAAAAGGATGTTAAATAATGGTGGTAATTGATACTTTTATATATTTCATATTTTAAAAAACACTTTCACTAACATCAAAATTGACCCTTATGTACACCATATGAGGTAGGTAGGGCAGGTGGTATTCTCTTACAGAGCTAAGAGCTTTTAACACAGCTGCCATACAATAGTGCTCTTTAACACTGTAGATGTTAGTCCTGTACAAACTGGGCTTAAGATCATTGCTAGAATAATATTTGTAATATTTTTCCCACCTGCCTAGAGGCTCAATCACACTAGCTCTCTGGGAGCTAATACAGGGTCACATAAATAGTAGACATGATATATATTTATTAAATGGAATGAAGTAGAATTACTTGAGCTATCCATGGGTGTAATTATTAGGAAATGCAAATTTAATCTTCTCACATATCTCTGTAGTACCTGAGTGTTAGAGTAGATGAACTTTGTGATGGTATCCACTTGCCTGGATGGAGTTGAAGAGAGGAGACAGACTTGATTAACATAGAGAAACAAACTGAAAATGTGTATTGCTTCTATAAATTACAATAAACTTCCAGATCCTTGGGACTCTACTTGTGGTGGGAGAAATTAAAATTATTCCAATGATGAACACCCATAAGAGGTTGAAAGAAAAAGATTTTATCCTTGGATCTATATCCTTTTAGAACCATCTTCAAAGAGGTATTTACTCCTCACCACAGCATTTTATATATAGTATTAGACATATTTCACTCACTAAGCAACCACCAGTGAATCATCCCAGGACTCCAGACTCTGGTCACCTTTTACATTATAGTCCTTTAAATATTCAGTTTTTTAGCTTGATTAGCAACTGGGCTCTCACATCTCCATGTTCCACCTTAGTATATGGAGGAGATAATTTAACACAATAATTTGATATCATGGAACCATTGTATTCCCTGTACTTACTTGTAGGGAACACTGACAAAGTGACATCTTCCAAAGGACACCCAATTCAGTGAGAAATGAGCCTTAGTGAAGAGTGTTCAGGGCATCTCTAACACATTACTCTTAGCACTATTAGGCACTGGCACATTCCAGGTTTGGAGGGGGAGGAGAAAGAAGCTTTTAAACTGATCTAATACTATAGTAAGTCCAAGCTTCTCCAAGAATCCTTGAGAACTATCTCCTTCCTATGACAAACAATAGTCATCGTATTTCAAACTTGTGGGAGACTGAAGAGATCTTGACCAATTCCTCATTTTAGAGATGAAACAAATCCAGAAAAATAATTTGGAAGTAATTAGAGGTGGAGTCATCTTAGACCTGGCTGTCTGCAGTATAGTGACTGGGTATGAGAAAGGCAAGAAGGAAAAGGAAGGTAAAACATTAAGTGGGGCTAACATCCTATGATAGTGAAAGGGAGCTTGCCAATATGAGAGGAGGGCTGTGGGGAGGAAGTCAAGGAGATTAGGGCCCAAGCTACTTGTGTCCCTTCCTTTTGCTCCTCATATAGCCAATGCTGCTTCTACTTACACTTCAGGATCACTCTACAGAAAGAGAGATAATCCCCATCTGTGCTGTGGGAGATTATGCTTCACCTCTGTTTTTTCCTTTTAATCCATCTTTTTTTCCCTCTCTGCTGACAAATGGGAAACCCCTGACAAGTTGAGAGCAATAAAGAAGCCTTTTGTTGCTTTCTTTTCCTCCCAGTCACATTGCCCACAAACTATGTTTAGAAAGAATTTCTCCCCTTCTTCTCCCCCACCCCTGCAATGGTTTAGGTTTGGTCTAAATGCTAAAACATGGCCCAAGTTGTAAATGAATCCTTTTCTTTCAGACAGCTGGCCAGAAATGCTTGTTTCCAAAAATATCAAGTGAACTGGTTAAGAATATTCCATTTCTCAAAACATATAAGAATCAATCATTTAAGGGTTACCATACCCTTCCCCCCGAGTATTTGAGTGCAATCAATACTGTTCAAAAAATTTTATATGTCTAAATTATTTTGAGAAACACTGACCTAGGAAAACAGGCACCATATGAAGTGAGGTCTTATAGATAAGACAGACAAAAGAGAGCCAAGGGATTTTAGTTTTTGCAAGGCAGTGGGGTTAAGTGGCTTGCCCAGGGCCACACAGGTAATTAAGTGTCTGAGGCTGGATTTGAACTCAGTACTCCTGACTCCAGGGCTGGTGCTTTATCCATTTCACCACTTCGCTACCCTGAGCCAAGGGATTTTAGATTAGCTTTAGGGCTAGAGAGATGCTTAAAGGTCATTCAAGAGCTGAAGCCACTTGTCCATGACCACACAATTACTTAGCAGTAGAATGAGAACCCAGGTCTCCCCAAGTCCCAACAGCCAATCTATCTGTACCTCACACCTCTGCTGCCTCTCAAGGAGCAAGGCCTGCAGACTGTCATCTAAAAGAGACCCTCACCATTCCTTAACTGGTGACTGGCCAAGCCCTGTGACCCAGCATCCATTCTGTATGTGGGTGGGCATCTTGTTTCTTCCTGTCCTTGTCACTTTGGGTAGGGGTCTGATCCTGTGAGAGAGGACTCTGTGTGTGGGGGTATTCAGATACCTGTAACTGTTTCAGATTGACAGAGCCACTTACCCATGGTCATAGAGTAAAACTAGCATCTGTCAGAGACAGGTCTGGAGGCCAAAGCATGTTGAGTCCAAGGCTGACCCTTGGTTTTGTCCCTAGCATGCACAGGACATAATTACCTTGCTGAATCAGTCTCTGAAAAGCTGCCTGTTTGTCACAGCCCTCTTGACTCAGCTGCAGAAAGAATGGAGATGGGTACTGCTTAATTGCTATAGGAGCCTTGCTTTGTTCTAGAGGTGTGGACGAGATGAACAAAGGTTGATGTTGGGTGATGTCTTGATTCGTTAACAGGTAATTTTGGTACCTGCACATCTTTTCCTTCCATGGATATGCTGCTAAGAAACAAACAGAAATGTCACCTGTACCATTTACTACTAATCTGAAACAAAGCCCAGGACATGGGAATTTGTCTTTGTAGTTGGTTTTGTTCTAAGAGGCATCTCATACAAGACTAACCTTTCTTGCTTTGGAGATTGTGTCTTTTGAGGCAAGAAAACCATAATCTAGTGGGATGGGAAATTCAGAGAATTTCTCCCAGAAGAGTGTCTCAGAAGGTTTCTCAGGCTCCAACCAAACTTTCTGAGCAGTTTAACAGCATTGTAACCTGGGCATTCCAGAGTAGACCCATACATAGTAGTACTCCATGATTGAGAATCTTTTTTTTGAAAAAAAAAATTGAAAAAACCCAACAAAACAAGACCCCTAAAACCATTGTTCCCTCTAAGAATATATCTAAATAGGACCATTAAATCTAAAATTGGAGTCAAAAAGATTTTCTGTTGTTTTATTATATTTGTTTTTCATCACTTTATACACCCACATTTGTATAATAAACTTTTCGGGCCAACTTTTCTGAAATCAAGGCATAAATTTCTCAGCCCTTTCTAAAATAAACTATTAAAAGTGAACTTAAAATGATGTCACTATTAAGTACTCAATTTATTGATGTTATACACAGAACAAAAGGGTACAATTTAGCACCTTTCATTCAATCCTGCATGTATTCATTCTTAAATAGAAACAAAGTCTGAGGCATAGTTTAGGTGCTTTTCTCTCCCTTTTTTCCCTGTGTACATGGAGAAATCCTTAACTTTTCTAGGCCTCAGTTTTCTCATCAGTAAATGAGGGGATGAGATTAGAGCTGGGATTCCTGACCCTTTCTTGTGGCACAGACTTCTGTGGCAGTCTAATGAAGCCTAGAATGACTCCTATGGATTACTTTAATTATATTGAAGTAGTTATCAAAATGGGAAGAAGACAAGTATTGCAGTGATATGGAAGGGGGGAAGGCAATGGGGAATGAGAGAATCTTCGCTCTCATCAGAGGTGCCTAGGAGAGGAAACAGCACATATACTCAATGGGATATAGGCATCTGGAGGGAAGGGGGGTGATGTGAGTGATGGAGGAGAGGATGGACCATGGGGGGAGAGTGGTCAGATATAACACATTTTCTTTTTTACTTCTTGCAAGGGGCTGGGATTGGATGGCCTGTCCGGGACCACAGGGCCAGGTGGATTCTGGGCCTAAGGGGTGGTATGGGGGCTCAGGGCCTCTTGGCCCCAGGACCAGGGATCTGTCTGCTGCACCACTCAGCTACAGCAGAGTCAGAGTGAAAGGAGAGAGAAAATATAGTACATGGTAGTGGAGAAATACCAAAGGAGGGAGTTGTGATCAGCAATGGCAAAGGTGGAAAAATATGGAAGTAACTTTTGTGATGGAGTTATCATAAAGAATATGATCCACCCGTGACAGAGTTGTTAGTGTTGGAACAAAGACTGAAGCACATTTTTTTTTATTATTATTTTTTGGGGGTGCAGGGCAAATGGGGCTGGGTGGCCTGCCTGGGGCTGCATAGCAGGGTGATCGTTAGGCGTCTGAAACCGGATTCGGACCCAGGTACTCCTGGCTCAAGGGCCAATGCTCTGTCCACCACCCAGCCACTCCTACTATTATTACTATTTTATTTTATTTTGGGTCTTTTATTCCCTTTTTTTGGTTTTTGCAGGGCAGTGGGGTTGGGGTGGCTTGCATGTCATTCGGCTGGGTGATTGTTGGGTGTATGAGGCCAGATGTGGGCTCGGGTGCTCCTGGCTCCAGGGCTGGTGCATCGTCCATTGTGCCTCTTGGCCATACCTACAATTATTACTATTATTTTTTTAATTTTAATTTTTTCTCTCCCCTTTATCGCTCAAGCAAATCTATATTTATGGGGGGGAGGGGGTATTTCATTTACTCTTAAACAAGAATATTTTACTAATGTAAAAGAACATTTGTACAAAATGAGAATAAATATTAAATAGAAAAATAAAGAAATAAAAAAGAAAAGAAAAAATTAAAAAAGAAAACAAGTTCATGAACCCCTTGTTAAAAAGTCTTAGGCTAGATGATCCCTCCAAGTTACCTTCTAGCTTTAAATTCCATGATTCTATCCATTAGTTTTTTAGTTTTCCTTTTTTTCTTTTTAAAGATTTTATTTGAGTTTTGAGTTTTACAATTTTTCTCTCAATCTTACTCCCCCCATCATGGAAAGCACTCTGTCAGTCTTTACTTTGTTTCCATGTTGTACATTGATCCAAACTGAGTGTGATGAGAGAGAAATCACATCCTTAAGAAAGAAAAGTATAAGAGATAGCAAGATCAGACAATAAGATATCTTTTTTTTTTTCTAAATTAAAGGGAATAGTCCTTGAAATTTGTTCAAACTCCATGGCTCTTCATCTGAATACAGATGGTATTCTCCATTGGAGACAGCCCCAAATTGTCCCGGATTAATGCACTGATGGAACGGTTTCTATCCATTTTAACCTTCATTCTAGTCAGTCTTCTCTCTAGACTTAGAGTATTTTCAGTTTTAGAGGTAGTTAGGGGGCAGCACAGGGCAAAGAGTGCTGAACCCAGAGAAAGGAAGATCTGAGTTCAAATTCAGCTTTAGATGAATTTGTGTGACATTGGGTAAGTCACCTAACTGCTGAGTAACTCAGTTTCCTCAACTGTAAAATGGAGATAACAGCAGCACATACCTCACAAGGTTGTTGTGAAGATGAAAAGAGAAAATATTTGTTAAAAGTACTCAGCACAAGGGGGGCAGTTAGGTGGTGCAGTGGATAGAGCACCAACCCTGGAGTCAGAAGTACCTGAGTTCAAATCCAGCCCCAGACACTTAATTACCTAGCCATGTGGCCTTGGGCAAACCACTTAACCCCATTTACCTTGCAAAAACCTAAAAAAAAAAAATAAAAGTACTCAGCACAGGGGCAGCTAGGTGGTGCAGTGCTAGAGCACCAGCCCTGGAGTCAGGAGGACCTGAGTTCTAATCTGGCATCAGACACTTAATAATTGCCTAGCTGTGTGATCTTGGGCAGGTCACTTAACCCCATTGCCTTAAATAAATAAAATTTAAAAAAAAAGAGCTAAGACAATTCCAAAGGACTTCTGATAGAAAATGCCATCCACATCTAGAGAAAGAACTCTAGAGACTGAAGCTCAAAGCATACTACCTTTACCTTTTCACCTTTGCATTTGTTGTCCCCTTTTTGCTCTGAGTCTTCTTTCATAGCATGACTAATGTGGAAATATGTGTAACATGATTGTACATGTATAACATAAGAGGTTACTTGCTATCCTAGGGTGGAGAGAGAGAAGGCTGGGAGGGAGAAAACTTTACAGAAATGAATGATGAAAATTATCTTTACATATAATTGAAAAATAATTAAAAAAGACAAAAGTGCTTAAGCACAGAATCTGGCTATATAAATGTTTAATCCTTTTCCTTCTCCTTTACTGAATCCTTAAGATGGAAATGAAAGCGCTTATCTTTAGCTTATTTTTAACTTTTAGGCTTGGAAGTTAAAATATTCCCAGGCTGCTTTCCTGGATAGAAGTAATACATTTCTCCTGACTGATCTGGTAGAGTTAGAGATTTCCTTTTTTTTTTTTTTCCGGCTTCTATTTGAGTAAACTAGAACATTTTTGAACTAATAATAATGATAGATTATTACCCAAATGTTGTGGCTTGTCAGGTCCTTCTCCAGTTCATTTTATAGATGAGGAAACTGAGGCAAACAAGGTTAAGTAACTTGCCCAGGGTCAAACAGCTAATCAATATCTGAGGTCAAATTTGAACTCAGGTCTTCTTGACTCCAGGTCCCACACATGACATATTGGGGTGCCTCCTAGCTGCTTCTCTACAGTAAAGAAGAGCATTCTAACCAAGTATAAGACTGGCAAAATGAAGGTTAAGATGGATAGAATCATATAATTTAGAACTAAAAGAAACCTGGGGGATCATCTAGCACTCTATACACTATCCCACACAGCTGCCCTCAACAAAAACAAAGATGATATTTTTTACTCAGTTTTTACCCAATTACTTGCTATGAGAAATTTCAGAAAAAATAATAAAAACTATATTACTACAGGCTGCAAAAATATTAGCAGCTAATGACTGTCTAGAAAGATATGATCTAGTGGCTAGACTTAGATATCAGAAATGATATCTTAACAGATGACAAATTCTAATGACATGACAAATACTAATCCCAAATTAACCTTGAGAATTCAACAAAGGAACCACATTAGAGCATTATTACTGGCAAAACTGTGTTTCCTATAAATGCTCAGACACAATGTTGACCCATAAAAATGAATAACAATGTTTTTTAGTGGATCTTGCCATACCAAGTTCTCAATCTCCAAACAATGTGGAATGAAAGCTCTCAAAATATAGAAATCTAATGGGAGAAGTCAAAGCCACCTCGGAATAGGATGAAGTACGTATCCCTGATATCTTGGGGACTATTAGAGTTGTCTTTAAGATCTTTCAGGATCAACAGAAGATGAGTTCCAATAATTTTATTCAATTGGAAAAATCATTTTATCTATCTTCATTTAGTCTTGTCCACTAATTAGTAAGCATCAAAGAATAATAGTTGATAGTTATTTGTACAATGACCATTTCTATCTGAACTCCACTAAATAAGATGAAAAAAATTATAGAAAAAGATTGTAATCTTAGAGGTGTCCCCTTTCTGGAGCATTGGTTCTTATAAATTCTTTTGCCTCATCTCAGTGAAGCCAATTTGTCCTTTTTAAAGAAGATAAAAGACAAAGAAGATAAAAACATGTCATATTCCTAAAAGGTTCTGTGGTGTAGCTTGGCATAGCCATCCTTCAACAAATTTAACCCAGTTTCCTTTCTGTTTTTGATAAACTGCATCTAAAACAAAGTTCCTGAGGCCTGATGATAGAATCAGGAAGTTAAAAAGTCTCACAAGCTACTGCTATTGCTCTGGCAGTGGTAGAGGCTCTCCATCCTCTGTGCGAAGATCTGAAAGTCTCTTCTAGTATTTGGATGGCTACCCACTTCTAACCACTAGCCAACTTCCTCCAAGGGGAGGGAGGGAGGGAGGGAGGGAGGGAGGGAGAGAGAGAGAGAGAGAGAGAGAGAGAGAGAGAGAGAGAGAGAGAGAGAGAGAGAGAGAGAGAAGACACTGAGCAAGAAGAATGAGACAAAGACTTATGTAGTAGTGCTCAAAAGGTGTGGTAGGAAAAGAAAGCAAACTAAATTTTGAGGAACCTGCATAGGTCAGTGATAATTTTTTAACCTATTGTTGGTAGAATTGTAACTTTGTATGATTATTTTTGAAATACTTGAGAGGATATGTCAAAATAAAAATTGTTTAATCTATTCAATAAGAATATTACAGAATAGAGAAAAATACCAGTTTAAATAAATAGGAAATTACAAATTTGTGGAGTCAACAAACCAAAGACAACTACTAGCTTAGGGAATGAGTAAGCTGAATGAAGCGTTTTTAATTGAGTCAGATAAGCAATTATATTATTTTCCAGTATAACAGAAACAAGGTTAAAATTTGAATAGTACATGAGTTGTTTAATTTATCTAGAGGTCTATCTTGCTTTAACAGTAAACCTGTACAGGATAAAGATGAAAAAAGGGAACTCAGAAAGGGGGCTAATTATTAACTTGTATCAACCTTAAAACTACAAAAACCTTAAAAACATAGGGTTAAAAAAATGACAGAAAATATAGGTTAGACATTTTTAAGTTTTATCTCTAAGTGCTAATCTCGAAACTCTGGGGTGGAGGCCATTAAGAACATGACCACACTTTTAACTAGGAAAAAGTTGATTTTTATACAGAAACAGAAAATCCTTAATCTTCTTTGTGGTCTAACCATGAAAGTTGCACAACATCTGCCTAAAACTGCTCCTCAAAGATTATCATCCTTATAGAATACTATTACATCTCTTGTCCCTTCTAGGCAGGACATGTCTCCCAGCATTCTGATCACTATTCTCCTGAGTTTGGGAGAGATACTTAAAGTCTTTAATTTCTTACTCACTGACATGTGAAGACTGAGTACTCTCTAAAGAAATCAATATTTTACCAGGGATATATATTTTGAGAACATTTTATTTTGACAACAAATAGAATTTAACACAGGATTCTTTTAAGTAACATACTTGCTAAAAAGATATGGCTTGCTATACAAAAGTTTGATTTACATACTATTTTTAGGGAATAATTTGTTATATAAAGCAAGGTAGACTTCTACCTTTACTAAACTAGAAGTTTAGTAAACATGCATTTCAATTCCTAAGAAGGAAATTTTTAATGTACATCATGATCCCACTTTGATGAAAAAATAATCCATAAGATACAATCCTGGGAAATATACAAATAAATTAAAAACAAAATGTAAAACAAATGAATGATCAATACAGAATGAGTCTACTGGGATACACAAATATAATTTCTTCCAGGTTACATGATGGAGCCAAAGCCAAGCCAATATATCAACCAGAAAAAACCTCTTTGGTGTTATTTGTATTGTAAAGCATCAGTGTCCAGTGGGTATATGTGTATTTGAAAGGCAGTCTGGGACAGAGAGAGAACCTGATGTGTCTTGTTTGCAGGGTATCTGCCCTTGGACCTGATTTGCTTCATACCTGAAGTTACCTCATGACTGCTGCTGGTTGGGCCCTTCCTCCGAGTGTCTGGAACTTTACAATTTGATTTCTTGCTCTATAGAAAGAAAATAGTGAAAATGGAATTCACTTGACATTGAATTCTCTCCCTGTCTTACAGGCTCAACTCAGGGGCCACTTTTCCCCAATTAAAAGTGAGCTTTCCCTCCCAGATTTCTTTTTAGCATTGACTAAGCTTCTTTCCCCCAATATCCCTTGCTCTTCTTTGAATCATAGGGATCTGTATTCTTATTTGTTTACTCATTAGAGCATGAATTCCTAGAGAGCAGAATATGTGTCTGCTTTTGGATCCCCAGGGCTTGTCATAGTGTTTCACAAGGCTGAGGTCTTAAATAGATGACTTTGCTCAATTAAACTCAAATAAACGTAGCAACTTCTAATGTTACAGCTAGGGTTAGGGCTAAGGATTAATATCTAGTTTCTGAGAAGTGTTTATATTTTTATTAAGCATCTATTATTCAACACACTTTGTAATATGTCTTAAGTCTTAAATGTTTCCCAACAACATGCTCATCAGGAATTGACCATTGGACCCTCCCATAGATTAATACAAAGTCCTGGGTAGAATTTCATTTACAAAGATCAGAGAAATCAGACCTGAGGCAATGGTATTTAAACACAGACTATCTTAAAATTGACTATAAAAATGATAGCAAAGAAGAGAAGAGGAAGAATTTTCACTTGTTGGAAGAAAAACGTTACCCCCCTTATCTTTTCAACTGAATTTACTTTACAGGTTTTTTTTAATAAGTTAAAGCCCCAAATATCTCTTAGGATAGCATAGTAGCTAAGAATTCAAGGAAAAAACAATTAGACAAAGACAAAACTTTTGTAACAGCACGAACCCATTCTGTAGCTCCTTGGTCCACTGAGATGTCACTGACATTCACAGAGTTCTTTAAATTTTGCAAAGTGCATAATTTCCAGGGCCTGACAAGTGACCTTCCCAGCAGCCCTGTGGGAGGTACTGTGGGTTTGATCATCCTTAGGAGTCAGTATGGTACAGCATAAGGAGGGATATCTTTGGAGTCAGAGGACCTAGGTTAAAATCCTAGTAACTCATTACCTATATGACCTTACACAAGTCACAACTTTTCTTCAGTGAAATTTTCTTCAGGTTCATCAAATGTAAGATAAGGAGACTGGACTAGACGACCTCAAAGACCCCTTCCATTTTCTTTGAATTTTTCTTTAGTGAAATTTTCTTCAGGTTCATCAAATGTAAAATAAGGAGACTGGACTAGATGAACTCAAAGACCTCTTCCATTTTCTTTGAATTTTTCTTTAGTGAAATTTTCTTCAGGTTCATCAAATGTAAAATAAGGAGACTGGACTAGATGACCTCAAAGACCCCTTCCATTTTCTTTGAATTTTTCTTTAGTGAAATTTTCTTCAGGTTCATCAAATGTAAAATAAAGAGACTGGACTAGATGATCTCAAAGACCCCTTCCATTTTCTTTGAATTTTTCTTTAGTGAAATTTTCTTCAGGTTCATCAATGTAAAATAAGGAGACTGGACTAGATGACCTCAAAGACTCCTTCCATTTTCTATGAGCTTGTGATTCCCCATTTTACTGAAGAGGAGGCTAAGAATGTTAAGTGACTTCCCATAGCTAATGTGTTGCTAATGGGATTCAAACACAGGTCTCTACTGGCTCCAAGCCCAGAATTCTCCTTACTACCATGCTCACCTCTAAAAAGGTATAGTATTTCAGTGAATAACTTAGGCCAGTACTTCAAGAATCTCTTATGACACAGATCAAAACCCCTGTCTCTTTACAAATAATTTTCATGACTTGTTGTAGCCTCCTAAAATCTGTCCTCTCCTAGCCAACTTTCTGGAGATATGCCTCCCACAGGTAAGAAGGTTGGTCTTTGTATCTACCATGGTCCTCTGCAGCAGAGCAGGGTCTGCCAAAGCTTGTGCTTGGCTGTCTTAGCCTTTGGAAATCCAGGTTCACCTCCCCAGTAGGATGAGAAATTAGAGGATAGTTGTTAATTTGTATATATATATGGATGTGAAAAGGCCTGTCCCTACTAGGCTATGTTATGAACAGCACGGAATGCTGACCTTGAAGCCAGAAAAGACCTGGGCTTTATTTTGTTTCTCTGACAATGGGGAGGACAAAGAAGCTACTTACTTAAACCTGTAAGTTCCAGTTGATCAGACCAACAGTGATAACAAAGCTGTTGAAGCTACTTAACCAGTTTTGGGAATTATCTGTTGCCCCTTTTTTTACTTTAAGCTGGTTTGCTTCTATTGCTCTGAACCATACTGTGAGGCTGTCTCCATCAGGTAGTAAAGAGTGCAAATCAACTTGGTTGTAACGTGATTTGGAACATTAATCTGGCCTCCATTCCCAAATTTCATTAAAAAGTCAAATATAAATGAATTTTGGTTTGTCCACTCTTTGGGGTGAAGTACCTGTGACTTATCTTTATTTTTAACCAGAGATATGATAGGCAATTTTGGTTGATTGAAGGGGCTATCTTTGTTTCTTCCATTTAACTGCAGTGAAAGAAAATGGTATGTAAAATAAAATAAATTATATGTTCCATTTAATCAAATGTGATTAGTTTGAAAATAACATGTCATTTAAAAATGCAAATCAATCCTCTGGGATGGTATAACATTGTGAAGAGGTTGAGATACAAAAGTATGAGACAAGAAGAGAAGTACCCTAGATGTTGTTTTTGGAGTCAGCTGGTCTATCTGGGTCCCTTTGGTAGAAGGTAGCTTGGAGTCTTAGAGAAGTCTGGAATCTTGTTATCTTGGACGGGGGAACTAAGGGTACAGAACAGTGCATATTTTGACAGACTTTACTTATGTGTTGATTAGTTTTGCTGAACTTTTTTTTTCATTACAAAAAAGGATTGATAGGCAGTGAGGAAACAGGGATATATGTGTATGTGTGTGTATGAATAATACATATATAAACATAAATAAAAACTATCAATAAGTTTCTTTTTAAAAAAGTAAAGATAGCCATTAACTATAAACTAATGCCATGCACAGATTCCTAAGAACAGAATTTGAATGAAGTCCCAAGGTCTTGTGGATCCATCTCTGGCCAAAGGCCCATAATTTTATTTCAAGAATAAATAAATTTCCTGGCAGTCTTCCTTAGAAGGTAGACTTCAGTCCAGGGCTTGGGCCCTTCCCTTGCTGGGGAATTCTGGGTAACCTCCTTTCCAAGGCAGAGGCTGGATCTTTTCCTGTGCCAAAGGAGCTGCCGATGCTCATCCACTCTCTTTGTCAAAGTGTGATGAGGAAAGTGCTTTGTAAGACTTAAAGCCCTAGAGAAATGGGTTTGATTCTCGGGAATTCTACCTGTCAGGGAGCTGTCCAATGTGTTTCTTGGTTACTGGTCTAATGAGACATAGTCTAGCCCAAATCTTACCTCATTAAACTTCGAGTTCTCATTTTTCACCCGGGCCTCTGGGGGCAGGCCTTTGAGAAAGATGGGCTGTTTTTTCATCATGGCAGCATATTCTGTTTTTTCCTGGTACATTGATTGGAAAGATCATTTTAAATTTACCTAAAACACACAAAGTCCTATCTCTAATATGAACCTTTGCAATTTTAATTATTGAAAAGTGAGATTTAAGAAAAAAGGCTGCAGTGAACCTTAGAAGCTTAAGCAGGAACATCTGGATCTAAGTTTCCTGAGCCTGTGGAAGGAAAGCCTAGGTTCCCTAGCCCCTGCCTTAAGCAGAATAATGTGTCCTGGGGCTGGGGGAAATCCAGCCTGGAGTCAAAGGCCAAACTTGCCACTCCCTGACGCAGTGCAAGCTGAAGTAAAGGAAGAAATATCAAAGGGTTTTGGTTGAAATCTGATCCAGTGGTGCCAGAATTCCCCAACCAAGGATCAAAGTCATCCTCAAAAGTCTTTAGATGAGTACTGATTCTAGAATTCTTTTTTTTTAATGCAAAGCAACATCTTTATCTAAGTTGATAGCAAAAAAACCAGAAATTAGAAAAAGTTTTTATATGAGAATAAGAATGCCAGAAAGTCCAAAGTGAAGGAACTTTCCCTTTTGGGAATGAAATAGCTGAACTTAACCAAGAGAGAGAAAATCTGGGATCTTCCCCAAGGGAAAATTTCCTTAAGTCTTTAGCTAGTGAAGCAAGCTGGGGTTAGATCAGGATATGATTCTTAACTGGACTTCCCTTTAATACTCTTGCCTATTCTTTCTTTGAAACTCTGAAATTAGATGGTACAAGTACACAGAATGAATTTTTCTTACCTGGCTCTCTTCTGTTAACTTAAACTCCTGGATCAACCTGCTTTTCTGATGCATCTCATTTCTTTGCCTTCTGGTCTCCAATGGTTTCTTTTTCTTCTTTGCTTTCTTCTTCTGCTCGAGCTACTCCAGAGAAGAAAAGAGAAACAACTTCAGACATTTACAATCCCACAACTTCTAGGCATTACTTTTTGTTTAGGAGACCCATTCCAACAGGGCATGGAATATCTTCTCACACTGACAACACAATTTTATGACCACACCAACAGAAAAAACAGCAAAGAAACATTGTGAAAATGTTCTCATGGTTTTGTTAGAGCAATTAATTTTGATTATGTGGTTTTGTTTCTCTTTTGTTTTTGTTGAATCTAAAATTTATAATATTCTTAGCACTAATTCTAAGCAACCAGCCTTGCCTAGAACTTTGTTTTTTTAGGTTTTTGCAAGGCAATGGGATTAAGTGACTTGCCTAAGGTCACACAGCTAGATAATTATTAAATGTCTGAGGCCGGATTTGAACTCAGGTCCTCCTGACTCCAGGGCCAATGATCTATGCACTGCACCATCTGACTGCCCCAATAATATTCTTCTATCTAAAAATACAAGGAAATTCAAGTCCCAAGTAAACAAGGAAAAAATTTTAAAGGGATTGAAGATGAAACTGTAACCTTAACTGTTTATAGAGATTGTTTTAAAAATACTAAGTATAATAAAATTAGTGCCAATATTTAAATTTTTTTTTTAAAATATAGCACTGAACAGTAATATAATTGAACTTGCTAGGGAGCAGCTAAGTGGTAGCAATGGATAAAGCACCAGCCCTGGAGTCAGGAGGACCTGAGTTCAAATCTCACCTTAGACACTTAATTGTCTAGCTGTATGACCTTGGGTATATCACTTTAACCCCACTGCCTTAAATAAATTTTAAAAAATCAACTTGCTGAAAAGTTATAAGAATTTCAACAGACACAATATAATAACTCAGCACTTCATTCTAAGATTCTAGCAACCTTCTTTGTACATTCTTTTGTCATTTCTTTATCATCATTCAGGTCATTGTTAGTGTTTACTTTTTTTTTTTTTGGTTTTCACAAGGCAAATGGGGTTAAGTGGCTTGCCCAAGGCCACACAGCTAGGTAATAAGTGTCTGAGATTGGATTTGAACCCAGGTACTTCTGACTCCAGGGCCAGTACTTTATCCACTGCGCCACCTAGCTGCCACCTAGCCACCTAGTGTTTACTGTTTTCTGGATTTTTTTTTGTTTTTGTTTTGTCTTATTCCATTAGGGGCTTCTCAGATTAAAAAAAAATACATTTTTATTGACTTTAATTGCATTATGGTATTCCATTTTATGAATATACCTTAATTTATTTGACCATTCTTCTATTGGTGAATATTTTGTAACTAATTTGAAAAAAATTTTTTTTAAAGAAAAGATCCTATTCTCTTTAATAATAACAAATGATGGACTGGTTCAGAAGAACACGGAATTCTACTCTCCTTGTCAATATTCTCTTTCACTCCTTGGAGTCCTGCAGGGAGGCCATTAGAATAGCCTGAAATTCCAATATAAGCACAGTTTTGCACAATAAGTGCTAAATTTTAGTACTTATATTTAGCACTTACTTTGGTCACTTTCACCTGATACCATAGGTTGCAATATAGAAACAATTGTTGTTCAGTCATTTCAGTTGTCATTAACTTTTCCTGACCCCTTTTTGGGTTTTCTTGGCAAAGACACTGGAGTGTGGATAGGAAGAGATGTGGATCAGATGATAATATTCCTTGTTCAATTCAGAGCTGGTTAGTGGGTCATGCCCAGAATTGGTCTGATGTCATATTAGAAAAGGTGGGGAACTCTAGAAATGTTTGACTATAGGTGGATGTTGACACAGTGAATTACAGAATAGGCTAGAATGTTGACTAAATCTGTTGTATTGTTCAACTCTTTGTGACCTCATGGGCTGTACTAGCCAGGCCCTTCTATCCTTCTCCTTCTCTTGGAGTCTTATCAGAATTCAGATTTGTTGTTTCTATGATGTTATACAGTCAATTCCAGATTTTGTTTTAATTGACTATTTAGAGTTTCTTCACCTTTAGTAAAAAGTATATAATTAATCTGATTTCTATATTGACCATCTGTAGAGTTGCCTTTCAATAGCTGAAGAAGAATGTTTGCTATGACCAGTGAGTTATCTCGGCTTCATTTCATACTCCAAGGGCAAACTTGCCTATTGTTCTAATGTCTTTTGATTTCCTACTTTGGTATTCTAATCCCCTATGATGAAAGGGATGTCTTTTTGGGATGTTATTTCTAAAAGATGTAGATCTTCATAGAACTGATCAACTTTGGCCGGCCTATTTGGCATCATTGGATGGATACTTAATAATTGCCTAGCTGTGTGACCTTAGGCAAGTCACTTAGCCCTATTGCCTTGAAAAAAACCAATAAATAAATAAATAATAAAATTTGAGGTTAAATTTCTAGGGGCATAGTGTCCAGGCCTAGGAAAAGTGATAGTCCCAATGTCCTCTAACCTTCATTGCATAGGAAGACCAAATGATAGAACTAGGAATTCCTAATTTGGAAAATCACCGAAGAGGTGGTAAGGGTTACAAGTACCTTAGGAGAGAGTGAGGCTTCAGATATAATCAGAATGTGCATTGTGAGACGTAGAGACTTAAGACTTATTCAGTTTTGAGTAAATGCTAGCTGACTGACAGAACGGTAGAGCCAGAGTTCTGTATGGCACAAATGGAAAGAACGTGTAGACAGATTTTTCCAAGGTGGGTTAGGTGGAGGATGCCAGGAGAAGATGGGGGAAATGATTTTCATCAATGCCAACAGCAGCTCTGAATGACAGGGATCAGAGGAGCAGGAGGGAGGCATTGACTTGTACAGGACAGGGTAAGGTTCAAATGGAAATACATACATGTGAGGTAGCAGCTACCTGAGTTGGCCATGTCAGTTTCAAGGTCTGCTAAATGGAAATCAAACTTATTGACTTTTCTCAAAGAGAGGTTGGAAGAATAACTGGGGTGATAGAAGATAGATACAGTGGGAAAAGGAAGCACCACACCAAGAACTATTAGGGCCATTGGACCCCATTACGGGAGAATGCAATTTCCATGAGATCAAGGAGTATTTGGTTTGTTCTTTGTGTTCCCATTGCTCTGCACAGAGCCCTATCCATAATGGAGGCATAATAAATGCTTCTCAAATGGAAATTTGCTGAATTTCTTACCAACCAACAGCTGGAAAAATAGAATCACAGCATTTTAAAACTGAAAGGGCCCTTAAAAAATAGCCAATCCAACACACACCTCCACAAAAATTTAAACTATTTATTTATTTAAGGTTTTTGCAAGGCAAATGGGGTTAAGTGGCTTGCCCAAGGCCACACAGCTAAGTAATTATTAAGTGTTTGAGACTGGATTTGAACCCACTTAATCCTGACTCCAGGGCCGGTGCTTTATCCACTAGCTGCCCCTACAAAAATTTAAATGGTCCTTTAGCATCTATTTGTTTGATGACCTCTAGGGAGCTTGCCCAATCAGTCACCCAGCCAAGTGTTGTGAAGTTCAAGAAAGGCAAGGAGCTTCCAGGTTATTGGGGAGAAGATAGGCAAATAATGACACCTAGAGATCTCAACTGTGTAAATTGGAGACAATGGCCAGAGGGAAGATACTCTTGGATCAAATGGGGTTTTAGTTGGGCTTCCTAGGAGAGCCAGGGCAGCCAGGAGGGGAGGCAAAGGGGACAAAAGTAAGTGAAAATGCTCATACCACTTTAGGAAAGAGCTGGTTTTTAGGAAGCTTTTCCTATCAATTTATATATAAGTGCACTGTGCTTTTTATAGAAGAGACAGTAATTGCCCTTATTTTATAGGGTGCTTTATAGCTTACAAAGCTCAAGCAGAACCTGGTTCTCCTTGGCCCTAGAAGGAACAAGTTGTAGACAGGCAGATTGAGCTGATGTACTCAAAAAACCTATTCATGATGAGAACCATGCCAGGTGATGGGCTGGCTGTTCCCTGGACAGATGTGCTCTAGAGGGGATGTTTCTCCAGGTCCAGGTTGTAACAGGTCTTCTCTGCTCTGACCTTCTGTGATCTGCTTGGGCTCTACACTGATGACTTTAAACAAAGCCAAAGACATGACAGGATTCTACATTTAGGACATTCAAAATGGTTGAATTTAAAATAATGATATATTAAAATTATTTTTGGTAGTCTTATTCCTAAATGCAGAGTATAGTATTCAGATTCTTAAATTATGTAAGAAAATTTAAGGAGTCTATGAAAAAGCATAACTATTTGAAAAGGCTAAAAAAATCAATCATTTTAAAATAGAGGTGGAAAAAGTGAACTTTTTAAATTTAGAAATGTGTTATTTTTTCACTGTCTTACAAAACAATTTATTTTTTTTCCTAAAAATATCCCCATGGGATGGGAATTCAGAGAAGCCTGGAAAGACTTGCATGAACTGATGATGAGTGAGATGAGCAGAACCAAAAGAACATTGTACACCCTAATGGCAACATGGGGGTGATGATCAATCTTATTGGCCTTGCTCATTCCATCAATGCAATAATCAGGCACAATTTTGGGGTATCTGCTATGGAGAATACCATCTATATCCAGAGAAAGAATTGTGAAGTTTAACAAAGACCAAAGTTTATTACCTTCAATTTTTTTTATTAATAAAGTACCTTATGTACTATATAATTTTGCTATCTTTAATATTTTATTTTCTCAAGGAGGAGATTTTTCTCCCAACACATATAATTTTGATCAATGTATAGCAAGGAAACAATATAAAGAGATTGCTAAACTGCCTTCTGTGGGGGGAATGGGGGAGGGAAGGGAGGGTGGGGAAAAATTGTAAAATTCAAAACCTTACAGAAAACGATGGGTAGAAACTACTATTGTAACAAACTAGATGATTTCAATTACATTAAATTAAAAAGCTTTTACATAAATAAAACCACTGTAACCAAGATCAAAAGAAATTTAGTAAACTGGGAAACAATCTTTACAACTAATGATTCTGACAAACGACTCATTTCTAAAATATACAGAGAACTGAGTCATTGAAAAAAAAAGCCATTTCCCAGTTGACAAATGGTCAAAGGATATACAAAGGCAATTTACAGATGAGGAGATCAAAGCAATCCATAGTCATATGAAAAATTGTTCTAAATCATTACTTATTAGAGAAATGCAAATTAAAGCTTCTCTGAGGTACCACTTCATACCTCTCAGACTGGCCAATATGACCAGAAAAATGATCATTGTTGGAAGGGTTGTGGGAAATCTGGGACACTATTACACTGTTGGTGGAACTGTGAACTCATCTAGCCTTTCTGGAGAGAAACTTGGAATTATATCCAAAGAGCAGCAAAAATGTGCAATACCCTTTGATCCAGCAATACCACTACTGGGTCTATACCCTGAAGAGATGATGAAAAAGGGTAAAAACATCACTTGTACAAAAATATTCATAGCAGCGCTGTTTGCCATGGCAAAGAATTGGATATCAAATAAATATCCTTCAATTGGGGAATGGTTTAGCAAACTGTGGTATATGTATATCATGGAACACTATTGTTCTATTAGAAACCAGGAGGGACGGGAATTCAGGGAAGCCTGGGAGGATGTATGAACTGATGCTGAGTGAGATGAGCAGAACTAGAAAAACACTGTACACCCTAACAGCAACATGGGGGTGATGATCAACCTTGATGGACTTACTCATTCCATCAGTGCAACAATCAGGGACAATTGGGGCTGTCTGCAATGGAGAATACCATCTGTATCCAGATAAAGAACCATGGAGTTTGAACAAAGTTCAAGGACTATTCTCTTTAATTTAGAAAAAAAAAAACCATGGGGAAGCTAGGTGGTGTAATAGATAAAGCACCAGCCCTGGAGTCAGGAGTACCTGGGTTCAAATCCGGTCTCAGACACTTAATAATTACCTAGCTGTATGGCCTTGGGCAAGCCACTTAACCCTTGCAAAAAAACCTAAAAAAACCCCACCTGATATCTTATTGTCTGATCTTGTTATCTCTTAAGACTTTTTGTTTCTTCCTTAAGGATATAATTTCTCTCTCATCACACTCAATTTGGATCAATGTACACCATGGAAATAATGTCGACTGACAAATTGCTTTCTGTGGGGGGTGGGGGGAGGGAAGTAAGATTGGGGGAAAAATTGTAAAACTCAAAATAAATAAAATCTTTAAAAAAACTACTATTATATAGAACTGGAAAATAAGTAAAATATTAATTAAAAAAATGTCTCCATGGGGCCTCAGTGAAATCTGCCATTAGGCTTGGGAGTAAGGACCTAAGTAGCCTTTTCTCAGTCCTCATCCTTTTCATCCCCCTCTCTTTCCTGGCACTGATTTGACTGTTCTTCCTCAATTCCCCTTTACTGTCTCATCATCCATTTCCTTATCCCCTGCTCCAGGAGTGGATGTTCTCTAAAACTTCTTTCTGGCTTTTCTCTGGCTGGATGATTCACCCTCCATCCATCTACTTGGCTTTTCTCCCTAAGACTTCAGTTCCACATCCTTAACTACTGCTGAACATTTCTATCTGGATATACCATAGATATTAAAATTTCAAAGTTCAAAGTATTTTCCCCAAACCTGCCTCTTTCAAACTTCACTAATTTCTTTGTTTTGTTTTTGTTTTTAGGTTTTTGCAAGGCAAATGGGGTTAAGTGGCTTGCCCAAGGCCACAAAGCTAGGCAATTATTAAGTGTCTGAGACCGAATTTGAACCCAGGTACTCCTGACTCCAGGGCCGGTGATTTATCCACTGCGCCACCTAGCTGCCCCAAACTTCACTAATTTCTAAATGAATGAAGGATGGAAATGATAAGATTGGAACTGTCAGTTTTGGTGTTCAGTAATTTATATTCTCATTGTGATAGGTAATGATTGATTCAAATATCAACTCTTGTTGGCCTCCTGAATGCTTAAAATTAAATGGCAAAGCAAACTCTCCATAATCAGATTATAAATAAGATTATAATGTCCTCTTGTAAGCATACCTTAGGAACATAAAGGAAAAACCAATTCCCAAGATCTGCTCACACTAAGTTCCAGTCTACAATAATGATATTATTGGTTTTTGCATGGCAGTGGGGTTAAGTGACTTGCCCATACAGCTAGGTAATTAAGTGTCTGAGGCTGGATTTGAACTCAAGACCTCTTGATTCCAAAGCTATCTACTATTCCACCTAGCTGCCCCCAACAGTGATATTATTAAAGCAGCTCTCTTTCTTGGGTTCAAAGCTCCTTCTCCATCTCTTACCTTTTCTACCATATCCAGTAAATGAACTGGAAGCCCATCTGAGAGGGAACTGTCTGAACCACTTGTACTGTTCAGGAAAAAAAAAAGTCACAAATATTATTTGCAATCTATCTAGACAGAATAACACTTGAATATTCTCTAAAGTAGAATTCATTTACTGTTTGTTGTTAACCTCTACTTTCTATTACTCAGCAATCTTTGAAAACCCTAGAAAAACAAATGATAATTGGGACCTCATAGGCTCACATCCTGGAATGCGGGAAACACCTAGAACAGAAGAGAGATGTCAGCTGCTATGAATTCCCCAGTGCTGTCTGAATCAAATTAAAATGGAATCAAGTTTTTTTTTTTTTTAGGTTTTTGCAAGGCAAATGGGGTTAAGTGGTTTGCCCAAGGCCACACAGCTAGGTAATTATTAAGTGTCTGAGGTTGGATTTGAACTCAGGTATTCCTGACTCCAGGGCCAGTGATCTACCCATTGAGCTGCCTAGCTGCCCCCAAGAGAAGTTTAAAAAATAATTATAGCACATATAATGCTCATTTAGTTTTCTGAAGACAAAGTACAGGTGCAATGAAGAGAAGTCACCCAATTTGTAAGCCATAGTTCCAGGATTCTTACTTGGATTATCTGATTTCAAATGCAAAGCTTTTTAGTAGAAAAAAGGGAGGTGCTGCATCCCTTCAATCATGGCCACCTCTGAATGGACAAAGCAGAAGCTCCTGCTATGAAGGTGATGTGTTCACATGGTGTGAAGGTACTCTTAAGGAGGGAATAAGGCAACAGGACAATTAGGTATATGAGACTCTAAGGCAACAAAGCTGTTGACCTCTTCTCCCCCCCCCCCCAACATCCAGGATGCTCTGGGGCTATGGGCTCTATTTGACATCCACTAATCTTGAATTCTTTTTTCTCCCCCTGCCATGGGGCTTCCTAGATTTATCTTCTCCTAAGGTTTTTATCCTTGGGTAACAACCTAAGACTATCCCAGCTACAGCATTCCCATGTACTACCAGCCCTCTGGTTCTGGTGTATCTTTTATGAATACCATGGCCCCAGGGGACATGGATTGTGTGGGATTGACCAGGAAGGAGATGAAGACAGCTCAAAACCAGCATAAGCATACTAGCATTTTTCTAGCAGGGGTTCTGAATCCTGGGTCTTCCTCCTCACTAAGTCCCATCTTTCTCATGTCTTGGCTGCTCTATTGTGCCTATGGTCCCAACCTCATCAACAGCTTTGACTAAACTTCATAGTGAAGGTGAGAAAAAGGATCCCTCTTGACCTGAAGAAGTCCATTTCCCCACCCTCCTAGATTAAATTTGAGGGAGAGGACTGTTTTCTGAGGATATATGTCTTTTGAGATAAATATTAAAGATTATTTTAGGATCTGGAAAATATGAGTTAAAAAGAAGCTTTTTGTAATTTGGGTGGGAGAATGGGAAGAAGGGCATGATTACCTTGGCTGCCAGCCTAGGAATGGTTGTTTTATAATAGGGGGCCTCACAGGGAGTGTAATTCCATTTCCCAGTAGACTTTGTAGTTTATTCAAAGGAACGTAAAGGGAATGCCGTTTTAAAAGCTTGTCTCTTGGTGAGTTCTTTTCACCCCATTCTCAGGCATTATTCTGTTCTACTGTTTTTTTCTGTAGCTGAGTTAAGGAAAGGTCTCTAGAGTTCCAGGTCATTTTTGACCAGGGTCTTCCTTCCTGCATCCCAGGCACACACAAACTTCTATGTATTAGCAGAATGCTGACATTCCCTCTTGAGCAAGCCCACAAGGCTTCATCTTTGGGACAACCAAGCTGCTTGTTCCCATACTATTTCAATAGGGAATTAGGCATAGTTAATTAATTAATCAATTAATAATTCTGATTCATATTTGAACCAGTTGAAAACCCTGTCATCTCTACTTTTTTCAGGATGTGAATGAATAAGCATCCAGATACTTTCTGATCATTTCCTTTTCATAATCCCCATTATAATTTTTACTGAACTTTCAATATCAAACCTTTCTGTTTCCTGAATTGTGATTGGATAAGACTGACAACTGTGACTTGGAGGCTACAGACCACTATTAACATTTCTATAGAATTTCTAAGTTGGCATAACACTTTTCTCACCACAGCCCCATGCTTCAGGTTACATTTGACTCTTCTCATCTGACAAGTGAGGGAACTGAGGCTGACAGAGATGTCATGTTTGGCCCAGTCTCTTGACCAATAAGTGTTGGAGCTGGATTTTAATATTCTGAGTGCTGTTTCCACTTGCTCATGCTGATTTTCCTTAGTCTCAGTGATGGAGACATGAGGTGCAAAATCTTTCTTTTCTTGTAAGAAAGGATTGGACAGATGATGTTTAAAGCACCTTCTCAGTCCGACCATTCTAAGTTTCTACGATTTCTTCTTTTCAGCTCCTCAGCAAGGCCATATAAGGAAGATGGGAAAAACCCTTTCCAATCCCCCTCCCTTTGTACCACTGTTCCTAAGATTTAACACTTTGATCCCTCAACTATTGGCTGGCAATCTGGGGACCTCTAAGAAAGAGAACATGGGAAGTTAACAATTGGGGCATCTCTCAGAGAGAGCCAAGCCTCACCCTGCAAGCTCTACACCAGCTGGGTTTGTCCCAAGCTGCTCTGCTGGGCAGAGAGGGGAAGAGGGTCATTTCCTTCTTGACTAAGCCTGTGGAAGAAATCTTTGGGTGGTGATGGCAGTGGTTGTGGAGGTGAGGGAATTTTATTCCTGATCTACAGGCTGAAAGAAATGAGTTAATGAATTCTTAGCTAGATAATGTGGAATTCTCCAGTTATCCTTCCTCAATACATGTGAAATGACTTCTTAGTATTTTTCTTTGATTCTAGGATCCTATTTTGACCAAGAGGTAAGGAAATAGAATAGAAATAAATATATATATATATATATATATACACATATATACATATACATATATATATATATATATATATATATATATATATATATATATATATATATATATAAAACGGGGCAGCTAGGTGGTGTAGTGAATAGCACTGACCCAGGAGTCGGGAGGACCAGAGTTCAAATCCAACCTCAGCTGTGTGACCCTGGGTAAGTCACTTAACCCCATTACCTTGCCAAATATATATATAACGTTTTTTTCCTCTGGTGATGGAATATATTACCTGGATTCAATGTCAGACAAGGAGATGTCACTCCAATTGCCATCCAAGTCCATTTCTTGTCCAAGTTCTGAGAATTTATTAAAGATTTCCTCTTTAAGCTCATTTAAACACTGTATGAACTATGGGACAAAAGGTAATAAGATTGAATGAGATAAAACTCTTTGCAAACTTTAAAACAACAAAAAAAATGCTAGTTATCATTATTCTCCAGGAGTTGTTAAAAAATAAAAATTGTTTTTGGAAACTTAGAAAAATAGTGATACTTCAAAAAATACTCTGACAAATCCTTACACAAATTTTTCCTGGAAATAAAGTCTTGCCATAATTTTGGATGATTATTTGGATATTTAGCAAACCAAGAGTACTAGAGTTAAAGAAAATATATCTAGAGGGAAAGAAAAAAAGTGAAGAATGGCTTGTCCACTGATCCATCTGATGAAATCTGGCCACTCTTCAGTTTTTTCTTTCTCTCTAGCTACGTATTTTGTCAGTATTTTTACCTACTCCACTGATAAACCTGTCCAGACAGGTTTCTGTGGACAAAAACAATTCTGATCTCCTAGGTAGTCTTTTTTCCATTTAGCCAAGTACCTTAATTTCACTGCTGTGACTGAATTTGAAGTGTTACTGATGTGTGAATTTCTACATAAGGAAATGAAGATAAAGAATAGATCAACCCAGTGTTATTATTATGGTTTATACTGTATTTACATGATATTTACAGAAGCAACTAGATAGCACAGTGGATAAAGCAGTGGACCTGGAGTTAGGAAGACCTCGGATAAAAATCTGCTATTACAACCTACTAGCTGTATGACCCTGGACAATCACTTACCCTCTGTCTACTTTCATATCCTCAACTGTAAAATGGAGATAACATGGTTATTCTTCTACTTCATGATTTTCCCCATCATGGTTTTGACGTATCACAGGTCAGCATAAGAAATTAAGAGTATTTTGAGGGAGTTTTTTTGCAGAAGCCACAGACAAAAAGCAAGGGCCAGTAGATGACACAGAACCTAGGACCAAAAACTTAACCTAAATTTTACACTAAGATACTGTAAATACCCCATAAAGAAAAAAAATTCATACTTCTTTGGTTTGAAGTGGATTTCCCAGATACTAGGGTAGAAGAATACACCCTTAATCCCCTGCAATATGGAAGGGTTAACTGCTATTTTATCTGCTTCTCAGGGCTGTTGTGAGGATAAACTAGATAATATTGGTAAAGTCCTTAGCATAATGCCTAGCATGTAATAGGCACTTAATAAATGCTTATTTCTTTCCATGGACTTTATTTTATACTGAAACTACAAGTAAAATACCCATCTGAGGAATTTTCCTAGGCAAAAGAAACATTTGTGTGAATATATCTGTTAAGAAAAATTTCATGGTTTTATCATATAATGAGGCATTGAAACATCTGAACAAATAAACATCCAGACTTCACAAAGCAGCTGCTGCTTTTTTTTTTTTTGTATCTTTGGGTTATTAGAGCAATTTATCAGCACATAAAAAAGACAATTTTTTTTTTACATTTTTTTAGGTATTTTCTGGTACAACACAAACTTCTCAGATGAATCTAATTTAACTTCCAAACATCATTGGACTTTACCCAAAAGGTGATGCCATCATCATGGCATCCACCTGTCTTAGTGTTTTAAGCATGTGTACGATTCTTGGAACGTTATGAGATGATAGGGAAGAAGTTGAAAAGAAGGAAACAACATGGGTACATTAAGAAGAGGGGGGCTGACTGTAAAGACTTGCATAAACTGATGCTGAACAGGATGAGCAGAACCAGAAGAACATTGTACACCCTAAAAAGCAACACGAAGATGATCAACCTTAATGGACTTGCTCATTCCATCAGTGCAACAATCGGACAGTTTTGGGGTATTTGCTATGAAGAATACCATCTGTAACCAGAGAAAGAATTGTGGAATTTAAACAAAGACAAAAGACTATTACCTTTAATTAAAAAAAAGCTAAAACATTTTATTATATGATTTTGCTATCTCTTATACTTTATTTTTTTCCCTTAAGGATATGATTTCTCTCTTATCATATTCAACTTAGACCAATGTCAAGGCTAAAAAACTGCCTTATGTGGGGGGAGGGGGAAAGAAGTGAGATTAGGGGGGAAAATTGTAAAATTCAAAATAAATTAAAAAATAAAGAAGTGGCTGACTAGAAAGACTTGCATGAACTGATGCTGAGTGATATGAGCAGAACCAGAAGAACATTGTACACCCTAACAGCAAAATGGGGGTGTTGATCAACTTTGATGCTCATTCCATCAGTGCAACAATCAGAGACAATTTTGGTGTATCTGTGATGGAGAATACCATCTGTAGCCAGAAAAAGAATTGTGAAATATAAACAAAGACCAGATTATTACCTTCAATTAAAAAAAAGTTATGTATTATGTAATTTTGCTATCTCTTTTATTTTATTTTTTTTCTTAAGGATATGATTTTTCTCTCAACACATTCAATTTTGATCAATGTATACCATGGAAACAATGTAAAGATTATCACACTGCCTTCTGTGGGGAGTGGGGGGAGGGAAGCATGATTGGGGGTTAAATTGTAAAATTAAAAAAAAATAAAATGGAGAGGAGGCTGAGTCAAAGTTATGTCATGGTAGCCTGACCATGTTGTTGGTGTAGACTTAAGTGGTATTGTTGTCCTTTAACATAAACATCTGGTAGAATGTACAATGGGGTCCTTTAGAAGTCCCTTAACCATTCCAAGTATACAGCTGTCAGGGGTAGTGTTGTCATCCTGTCTTATAATTGTCTGAAATGGAAGGCCAGACAATTTTCTCCATGATAACTGCTTTGACACAGTTATCTTTTTCTTTATCTCTGGATATATGTATCTCGAACACATGCACATGTACGTGTGTGTGTATATGGATGTATGCATGCATGTGCATATGCACATGTCCTGATTTGTTCTGTCATGATCAAATAATGCTGACCAAAGTCAGATCCAATTCTGGCTTTTCATCCAATATCGTAAACTGTAAGATAGAAAGTTGGATCAGATGATCTTCAAGCTCTCTTCCAAATGATAAATTCTGTGATTATTATATCTTATTGTTATAATGCATTCTGAAGTCCTCCCAGCCTTCACTCTTGAGGGTATTGTAATCCTTCCCTATCTGTTAAGAGTTAATGATTTCCTTTGAAGCAAGGTTGCTTGCAGTCTCATAACTTTTCTTATCTCCAGTTCAAAGTTTTTCTGTTTTTTTTTTCTCCTAACTTTTGTACCCTTCTTTGCCCTCCATTCTAAGATAACAGTAATTTTTGTCAAAGTCATTCTCAGGATATTTTTTAGTGTCTAAGTTAAACAGGTCCCTAAGATGAGAACTGCTACTTTTCAGTGTCACTGACCAAGTCTCATTCTTAGGTTAAGGGAACCAGTCCATCCCAGTTTTCCCACAAATAACCATCTGGGGTCACTCAGAGTCATGACAGTCTATCAAGGCTGAAAGCCCAAATATGAATGCATACAAAGTCATGCATGCCTTGGCTGATTAACATTCAAAGACATTGTCCATAAACTTGTTTAGCTAGTAATATCCAAGACTACTTGGGGAATGAAGGCCTTGCTGAAAAGATCCCATCAGAAGTAGAGATTTTTGTCTATGTGAGCCAGAGAAATACAGTCTCAAATTTCCTTGCTGCCAAGAATTGGGGTTTTTATCCTTACATTGGAAAGTGGTATTTTATCAGTGTGGAAAAGATTAGTAAGAAACAGAAATTCTTCAGGCCTGGAGGAATACATTCTTCAACTTGGAATGAAACTCCACTGAGGAGGCCTTAGTTAGTATACCACTTTCTGTACTAGTTCTTTCAAATTCTGACTAATTTAAACCCATCAATAACTCCCCTAGAATCTATGTGACCTGTGTGTCTGGTTTTGCTTTCACTTTTTAAGAGTATTGTTTCCTACTTAACATCTCATTTACTGCTAGATGTTGGTAATAGGAAAAAGATATTGGTCACCTCCTTAACTCTCAGATTATATACACAGAGTTCATACTCATTTTTTTAAAAAAAAATTATTTTCCTTTCATTTATTTCCACATTACTAAAATATTCTTGTTTAACCCCTCCCCCACAAAATATAAAACCTCATGAGAAATAAAGGAAGAGAAAAAGAAAAAAATGTATTTCAGTCTGTGCTCTGATACCATCAGCTCTGTTTTGAGGGATCACATTCCTTATCATAAGTCCATCAGAGAAGTTACTTTCATATTTTTCCACTGTTGCTGTTGCTGATTGTAATTCCTTCCATTCATTCTTCCCCACTACCATCTATTATATTTTCTCTCTCCTTTCACTCTGTCCCTCTTCAAAACTGTGCTGTGGGGCAGCCAAGTGGTGCAGGGGACAAAGTACCAGCCCTGGGGCAGGAGGCCCCAAGCCTATGTCCTACCCCAGAGACCAAGCAACTACCCTGTGGCCCAGACAAGACCACCCAATCCCAGCACCTTGCAAATAGTAAAAAAGAAAATGTGTTATATCTGATTATCCTCTCCTATGATCTGCCCTCTCCTCTATCACCCACATCTCTGCTCCCCTCCCCTATCCCTTTTCTCTCCCCTTTTTCTTCTAGATGTCTATACCCTATTGAGTGTGTATGCTGTTTCCTCTCTGGCTGGCTCATACTCATAACCTTTCTATTGTTACCTGGCAGTGTTTGTATTCCACTGACATAGTCTTCTAGTACCTAGTTACTTCCACACCATAACCATAAATTAAAACATCATCACAGTCTAAAACCAAAAATTACCCTTAAAGAATGATGAGGTTCCTAAATTATGCCTTTAATACTTTTAGGCTGACTACCAATGCATTTGGGAAATGTGGAACAGTAAGAAGCAATGGAAAGGACATGGAATCAAAAAACCTTGGTTCAAATCTGGTTTTGTTGTTTACTACCTGTGTGATCTCTGGGAATGTGTATTTCTCCATCCCTGGGGTTCATTTTCCTCATCTATTAACTGAGGAGGTTATACTTGACCTCTTTGTTTCCTTCCAACTCTAAATTCTAGTGTGCATATAGTCATACAATTATTTCTTTTTTTTCTGTACTTGACAAAAATATGATCATTTCTACATATACAGAACAGAAAAAAAAAGATTGTATATGTAGTGGTGACTCACAGTTTACATTTTTAAAAAAGAATACTCATATAACATTCAACATATTAGTTTCAAAGTTGTCCTGCTTGTGTCTGTTATCTTTTTTAGGGCTTTTTTTTTTTTGCAAGGCAATGGGGTTAGGTGGCTTGCCCAAGGCCACACAGCTAGGTAATTAAGTGTCTGAGGCCAGATTTGAACTCAGGTACTCCTGACTCCAGGGCTGGTGCTCTATCCACTGCATGACCTAGCCTCCCCCTGTTATCTTTTTAACGTGCTTGCTTCTGTATATTTTTATTTGATTGAGCTCAATGATAGCCCTTTTTAAATTTTCTCTTTTTCTTATTTTTAACATTCCTATTGCTGGTCTCCCTCACTGAGTCCCTGCTACTCCTTCCCAACCTGAATTGTAAAAAAAAAATCCATTAAAATAAACAAGTATGATCAAAAATGTATCTTTCAGTCAGTCCCTTGAGTCTTCAATCTCTCTGTCAGATGGTGGATTTCTTGGATTAGGGGTTGTTTATAGCATTGGTTGGTTAGTAGACAATCCTAATTCTTTCAAAATTATTTTTCTTTGTTATAATTATTGTATAACTTGTTCTCCTTGTATTGTCCATTTCATTCTACATCAGTTCATATAAGCCTTCCCAGATTCTCTGAATCCATCTGCAATAATATCCCATTCCTATGCCCAAAGGGCAATAAAAATGTGTATATCCTTTGATCCAGCAATACCATTACTGGGCCTGTACCCTGAAGAGATGATGAAAAAGGGTAAAAACCTCACTTGTACAAAAGTATTCATAGCAGCCCTGTTTGTGGTGGCAAAAACAGTTGGAAATTAAGTAAATGTTCTTCAATTGGGGAATGGCTTAACTGTGGTTTGTGTATGTCATGGAACGCTATTGTTCTATTAGAAACCAGGAGGGATGGGAATTCAGGGAAGCCTGGAGGGATTTGCATGGACTGATGCTGAGTGAGATGAGCAGAACCAGAAAAACATTGTACACTCTTAACAGCAACATGGGGGTGATGATCAACCTTGATGGACTTGCTCATTCCTTCAGTACAACGATCAGGGACAATTTTGGGCTGTCTGCAATGGAGAATATTATCTGTATTGAGAGAAAGAATTGTGCAGTTTGAACAAAGACCAAAGACTATTTATTACCTTCGATTTAGGAAAAAAGCCTGTTATCTTACTATGTAATTTTGTGATCTCGTATACTTTTTCTTCCTTAAGGATATGATTTCTCTCTCATCACATTCAACTTAGATTAATGTATACCATGGAAACAATGTAAAGACTAACAGAATGCCTTCTGTGGGGGGGGGGGAAGCAAGAATGGGGGAAAAATTGTAAAACTCAAAATTAATATGTTTTTTTTTAGGATTTTACAAGGCAAATGGGGTTAAGTGGCTTGCCCAAGGCCACACAGCTAGGTAATTATTAAGTGTCTGAGGCTGGATTTGAGCTTAAGGTACTCCTGACCCCAGGGCCAGTACTCTATCCACTGTGCCACCTAGCTGCCCCAAAATCTTTCTAAAGAAAAAAATAATATCCCAATCCCCAACTGATAAGCACCCTGACAATTTTTACTTCTTTGCATAACAAAAACTCCTAGAATAAATATTTTGTACATATAGGTCTTTTCCAATTTTCCTTAATCTCTTTGAGATGTGGTGGTATTGTGAGATCAAAGGATATTCACAATTCACTGACTCTGGGAATGTAGTCCACAATTCTTTCCTGATCACCTCGATCAATTCATAATCCCACCAACATCAAACAGCTCTCTAATATATAATATCCACCATTATTATACAATTACTATTATCATATAACAAAACTGCAAACCTTAACTAAAATCTTCCTTGGATGTCTTGACATGGTGTGGAAGACACTGGTTTCTTGACACCTGTATTAGAAGGCTATAGGCTCTGGTAGGGTCTTTGATGGTAAAAAGGCTTTTTTTTTTACAGGCCTGGCAACAGATATATACCAAGGGCAAGCCCTCCAGAATGATTCTGGTCATAGCAGTGCCCAAAGCCTGTCTTCTAGGTGGAGAATGGGCTATCCTAGGGCAGAAGGATATCTTACTGAAGAAATCTCAGGTCCTTGAAATGATCACAGAACCTCCAAGTGAAAACTGACCATCTGCCATCAGGGCCTCCATTTCCTTTCCTCTCACTCTCTTCTTGACTCTGCAGACTGGCTTTTGAGCTCATCACTCAACAGTTACCAATGATTTCTTAGCCTTCAAATCTGGCAGCCTTTTCTCAGTCCTCATTCTGTGTCTCCTCTCTGTCACCTTCTCTGGAGCTCTGGACACTATGGATCACCCTCTTTAGTTTTTGTGAGACTGCTCTGTCATGATTATTCTATCTCCTTAACTAGAGTTTTATCCAGATCACACTCACTAATCATCAGTGTCCCCAGGGCTCTGTCCTGAACCCTACTCTTTTTTCCCTTTATCCTTCATTTAGAGAAGTGTCATCAGTTCCCCTGGATTCAGGAATCTTCCCTAAGCTAATGATTCTCATATCTATATTATGTAGTTCTGACCTCTCTCCTGGCCTCCTAAGTCCTTGTTAATAGAAAACAATTCAATTCAAGCATATACAAGTTGGAGACACTAGAGGGTCTTGAATAGCAATTTAATTATTGTATTTTAATAGCAGGCAATGGAAACCACTTTGAGCATATATAGTGATTTGATCCTATATATGTATTAGTACAATTATTTTGGAAATGAAAATGATAGATTGGATAAAAGAGAAACTAGATTCCAGCTGAAGGGCAGTTGTATGAGCATGGTCAGAAGATGTCTAAGATATATAGCTGCAAAGGACCTTTTAGGTCAGGTAATACAATAAGAGGTAAAGGGGGTTACCCAAGATCATACAAGTAGTAAACAGCAGAAGTAGAATGTGAATGAGAATGATGACATTAGGTGCAGAAAGGAGAGAGATACAGAATCTGTGATCATGACTAGATGTGGAGAGGGTGACACAAAGAAGAAACTAAGCTTTCTTAGTGATGGGAAAAAAGGCTTTCATCAATAAAAATAGAGAAATAAGGAGGGACAGGTTTGGGGGGCAGATGATGGGTTTAGTTTTGGACATGGTGATCTTTAGGAATTAGAGGAACACTTTCAAGGCTGTTGGAGATGTTCTGCAAACACAATCTAGGATTGGAGAGAAAAATCTGAAGTCAACTCTACAGCTATGGTGGCTGAAGCATTGGGAAGATCTAGAGAATAGAGGGTCACAGAAAGCTTTGAGACACACCTACCCATGATAGTGGAAGAAAGATAACTAGGGAAGGAGGAAATTCAGTGCAAAAAATTAAATTTCCTGGTAACACATAATTCATAAAGTATGGTGTGTATTGATCACCTAAACACTTTAGATTATACAATCTTCAGATCTTCTTGGTCTAACTACTGTCCTGATCTGACATATGGTGAGTGTGAAAAAGCTGCCAAATTGCAGGGTGGGGCTCATCATGTGTGGGCAGTCTTGGAAATTTTTTGCTTTTCATTTTCAAGAAATGGTAATTAGACAGAAGCAACAGGGAGCCTGCCATTTTGTACCCAGATACAGATGGAAGGGAAAAAAATCCTGGTGCAACAAAGAAATAGCTCACTTGGGGTTACTCTCTGCAATAGTAAAGCTGTTCATAGGGAAGTAATCCCTCTTGAAGTGGGAGAAGGGTAGGGATAGATGTGATGGGGATGCTTCCAGAATGAAATAGGGTTGAACTTCCTCTGGGAATCCTCATCTTTTAATTACTCAGTGATGATAAAAAAAATTACAAAGAATTATGATTTGAATTGCAATTTTTTGAGTTTCCTGCCTTTTCCCTCAACAGCTCAATTAAGACAGGAAACAGTGTTAAAACAGTGAGCTTCCTTGAAAGCAGGAGGCCCTGAGATGGAACCCTGCCTCTACTAATTCCCCCTCAGAACTTCGAGAATGTTGGATTATAAGACCTGGATCTCAGAATTTTGCTGATTCCCACTTCTAGGCTTTTTCTCATCACCCCCTACCTTGAGTGACTTAATTCTATTTGTCATTTCAACTCCAGAGGATCCTCCTTCCTCTTTGGAAAGGGGGGGGGAGAGGGAGAGAGAGAGAGAGAGAGAGAGAGAGAGAGAGAGACAAAAATATAGTGCAGGGAACTAAACCTAGATGTGACAAGAGTGACCTCCTTTCACATCAATAACCCACCTCCCATTTGTTTCTGGAGAGATAAGAGGAAGGCTTTAAGACCTTTAAAATGAAGACTGGTCATGGTTCTGACCAGCTTCAGTATTGTCTCTACTTTGTGACTGCAGTCACTTTGTAAATTGTTTTCTTGGTTCTGTTTGAGTCTCAGTTCATACACATTTCCCAAAACTTCTCTGAATTTTTCATAATTACAGAACAATAATATTCCATCATAGTCATATGCTACAATTTATTTGTTCAGCTACTGCCCAAGTGAAGGACAACCACACAGTTTCAAGTTTTTGCTTCTAAAATAATGTTGCTGACAAAATTTGAGACTTGGAAGATACAGACACAAACACAAACACAAAGATGGGTGCACAAACACACTACTCATGTGTGTCATATTATTCCAGAGTTCTATGCTTAATAAGCTCATTAAAATGCACCCAACAAGAGAGTACCCAGACATTTATGAGATACCTCAAATAAGTGCAGCCCTGGACCGCTGGAGGAGGCACAAGGTGATCAGTTGTATGAAAGCAGTATAGAGGCCCTCTCATTTTAATGGGGTTAGGGTCTCCTGCTACACTGTGAGAATGTTAGTGACTCCACATCTGAGGCAAGTTTACAATTAACTTGTCTTTGCCCAGGCCCATACCAAGTAGCCTAAACTCAGCTGCCTCCAAAGTAGATAAATGAAGAGCAAAGGGGATCTTTGAATACTAAGGTCATTACATTGACAACTAGAATCCTCTCTTTTTGACTCTGCTGAATAAAAATATCTTACCTTAGAGCGGTCTGGGTCACAGAAATCAAGAAGTGTATCACACACATGATAACCGAGGGATTTCAGGTCTTCAGTGTTAAAGTGGGTATCCCTTTTACTTCCTAGAGAAAAACATGAAATCAGTGACTGGAAGGTAATTTTTGCTGAATCAAGAGTGATATAGAAATAATCCAATAATTCCTCTTTTAAAATACTAATCTACTTAGCTTGCCTATCACTTGGTCAACCCTCCTCCTCAAGTCTTTTGCTGACTCATCAGGTCAGTAGTGTTAAATTCAAAGAGAAATAGGAGCCACTAATCCATACATAAAGATCTCTGCAGGCTGCAGATGGACTTAATTTAAAATGTCATATAATTTGTGTTTTACTGTGTTTTTATTTATTTTGTCAAATATTTCTTAATAACATGCTAATCTGTACTGGGCTACACTTCTAATACCTTCAATCCATCTCATGTTCTCTAAATGTAGCTCTTATTTCCCTAGGGGACTCTGTCCTAAGTTCCTCACTTCTCTTTCTCCCCATCAAATCTGCCCAAGATCCCAGGGGTTTCATTATCATCTCTATGCCAATTGCTCCCAAATCATTAAATCCAATTCCAGTTTCTCTCCTGAATTTTAATCCAACATTATCAATTTTAAACTGAACTTCCCTGGAATATCTTGGGAAAAAAATTCCACCCCAAATACAAAATATCATGTCCTTCTAAAAATACAGTATTTCTTTCTCTTTGGATCAGGCTATTTCCTAAAATTAGCAGTCTTTGTTTCCTAATTATTATTATTATTATTATTATTTTGCAAGGCAGTGGGGTTAAGTGGCTTGCCCAAGGCCACACAGGTAATTACTAAGTGTCTGAGGCTGTGTTTGAACTCAAGTACTCCTGAATCCAGGGCCAGTGTACTATCCACTGCACCACCTAGCCACCCCTCTGTTTCATAATAATAATAATTATTATTATTTTGCAAGGCAATGGGGTTAAGTGGCTTGCCCAAGGTCACACAGCTAGGTAATAATAATTACCTAGTGTACCTAAGTGTCTGAGGTCAGATTTGAACTCAGGTACTCCTGACTCCAGAGCTGGTGCTCTATCTGCTGCGCCACCTAGCTGCCCCTTGTTTCCTAATTATTAACAATCTTGGTAAAGCATTTCTTTAGGTTAAAGCAATTTAACAACATTGAAAACATGTATTTCTTTACAAAGTCTCTGCCTTGGCCTGCCATTGTAATGTTGGGGAAGTATTGTCCCAAAGAGTTCTTACCTAATGTTGACCCTGCAAAGGTTGACTCCATAGTGTAGCTGTTCAGGATTCCCATTCGCCACATCACAACCCGTCCAGTCCCTTCTTTGCATTTGTGGACTTTAAAATTACAACTCCGGAAGGAGAACTGAAAAGAAACCCAACTCCTCAGTTAGTGGGCATCTATTTGTCAACAACACTCAACCAGTTTTTGTCTTTTCATTTTCAGTTCTTATTTATGGGAAGACAATCTCTACTATGATGTTACAAATCAGAGATTTGTCCTTTTCTACTTTAATCATGTGACTCCCTTTACTTTCATTCAAAACTCTCTGTGGGCCCCAGTGTGTCTCTCCCAAGACATCTGCTGCCACTAGCGTACATAATCTCCCTGACCATTCCCTTTGGCCTGCTCGCCTGCTCACACCCAAGTGTGAGTGTATGTTGTGAATGGCCACCATTTGAATGACTTTTGTCTTCCCCCCCAAACCTAATGCCATTCCCTCCTTAAGGTCTAGCTCATTTCCAACCCTTCAGTGTCAATATTCCTGACTATATTAATCTTTGATGAGTTCTTGTCTATAAGCTGTTATATGGAATTGATTCTCTATCTCCAGAGCTGTTTTGTTTGGAATTATGTTTTGAATTATAAAAAGAACCAAAGAATTTTAACATTTTATAACATGAAGGGAACATAGAAATCATGTTCCTGTACAAAATTATAGAATTTAAGGGACCATATCAGGCACCTAACCCCAGTCCATACAGTGAAGCAAGTCATTCCTCCTTAGGACCATCTAGATCAATTGAAAGGTTTCTCTGATATTGGGTCTAAACGTGCCTTTCTGTAGCATCTACCAATTGCCTTGGTTCTGCCTTCTAGAACCTCCCCCCAAGAAAAAAAATGGAACAAATTTCAACTTTCCTTCATTATGAGTCCCTGCTATTTTCACAGGTGAGGAGAGCAGGTATTCTGTAAGCTTCACAGTGGTGTTTGACCATGTTGTACTAGTTCATGTGAGGAGTTAAGCTTACAGAGGTGGTCTATTATCATTCAAAGACATCTTTTATTCTAACCAGTTATTTGTCAAAGATCCGATATTTCAGGGATGTGGCTATTCCTTCAACTGACACAGACACAGCCCCTATAGAGACCTTAGTAAGAGGCCTCTGTGAGGTGCTGTGGTCAAAAATAGTGGGAACAAGTACTGTCAGTGTCACCCAGTCTGGCTCGAGGATGACAGATACAGAATCCATTATCAGGCAGCTTGTGGCCCTCAAAATCCAGTCACGCAGCATTACATATTATTATTATAATACTCGCTGGTAGTATGGCTTACATTGTGGTTATCAATAAATATTTCATACTCTACATAGTCCTTGTCAAGCTGTTGTTGTTGGGCAATATGGCCTAGGAGAGCTGGACACCTGTGCCAGTCCGAACCTTTCCAGAACCTTGCCCAGGTTCAATTCTGGGGGTTACCTTACCAGGACAAAACATTGAATTACATATTTAAGTAAAGGCTTTCTTCTTGTTCTACATATATAGTGAAGATCCCCTTATAGGTTATATATATATATTTTTTTTGGGGGGGGGGGATTGCAGGGTTAAGTGACTTGCCCAAGAGCACACAACTAGGAATTATTAAGTGCCTGAGGTCAGATTTGAACTTGGGTCCTCCTGACTCAAGGGCTGGTGCTCTATCCACTGTACCATCTATGTGCCCCCCTTATAGGTTCTTTTTTTTCCCTTAGGTTTTTGCAAAGCATTGGGGTTAAGTGACTTGCCCAAGACCATACAGCTAGGCAATTATTATTTTTTTTTAGGTTTTTGCAAGGCAAATGGGCTTAAGTGGCTTGCCCAAGGCCACACAGCTAGATAATTATTAAATGTCTGAGGCCAGATTTGAACCCAGGTACTCCTGACTTCAAGGCTGGTGCTTTATCCACTATGCCACCTAGCCACCCCGAGCTAGGTAATTAGTAAGTGTCTGAGGCCAGATTTGAACTCAGATACTCCTGACTCCAGAGCTGATACTCTATCCACTGCACCACCTAATCACCCCCCTTATAGGTTATAATTGGATTTTCACTTTCAAATTGCCATAGATTATTTATTATCATGTGCATTTCCCCTTAGCTACAGAGTAGTTTCTAAATAGAGCTATATAGATTTTATTATCTGAAGTCTCTCTTTTTAGCCTAAGTGATCTTTTCATTTGCAAGTTTGAGATGGGTACGAGGGCATTTCAGATCATATAACTTAATGAATTTATTGACTTATCTATCATATAATCCCTTCTTCTTGTGACATACCAAGGCCAGGTATAAGTTAGCTCTATTTACCTACTCAAAGAATAAGTTTTTAGCCCAGAAATCCTGTACAAAATCATAGAATCTAAAGGATCATATCAGGCATCAAACCCTAGTGGAACATCACTTGGGAACACGCTTCTAACCTCTAAAGAGTTTTTTACTAGGCTTTCTACTTCCAGTAGGATAATCCATGAAGCAAAGAAGCAACATTGTCAGAAAGTCCATGGAATAAATAGAGCTTTCTTATCATAAGACCTCTAGCTGGAAGGGGCCTTAAAGAATGTGTCATCTGTAATGGGTGAGCAGAAGTTTCTCTCATGCTTACCTTATCTGGAGCATTTTTGCTTAGCATTAAAGGGAAGACCCGCTCATGAAGCCATTGTTTACGGTTGGTACTGTTACAGCCATATAGGAAGATGTTGTTTTTGCGACTGTGCCCATGGAAATCACAATACAGCAGGACTTCCCGCTCCTCCAGAACTCTATGGAATTAAGGCCTCATCAGACACAGCCCCCAAGCACTCACATTTGCCCCAAACCTTTTTATTATGTCTGGTCAAATGCATCATCTGCCCATCTCCATCCTTGGGATGAGGGGCAATGGTATTTCCAGCTCTATCCTCAGTTGTTGGGGAGTGCTTTGCACATTATAGCCACTTGAAGGATCCCATGAACACCTTTATTTTCCCAGAAATCATCAGTGACTCACAAGACTGAATCAATGAAAACAGAACATTAAAGGAGCACTGACCATGTGCTAGTTACTTTGGCTATGGGTCAGTTATATAACTCTCCAAAGAGAGGCTGTTCCTACCTTGAAGGAGCTCACCCTTTAATAGAGAAGAGAGCACATGCAGGAAGTAAGTCCTGGCCTAACCCTTTCAAGAATAATGACATAAACTTGAAGTCCTATGCTCTGAACTAGAAGTGGAAAGGTGATGAGGTGGGGTAGAGCTGGGGGAAAAGTCATATTAAATGCATCAATATTGAATATACATTTAATGTGTGCAAAGTACAGTGCTAGTTGTTAAGGAAAGGCCATGGAATTAATCTAGTGGAGAGGCATGATATGATCTTCCCAGGCATCAGCATATTAGGGTGATGCTAAATTAAGTGCTGTCTTCAGGTTGGGCCTGATAATAAAGATAAATGCACCTGTTAACTTTCTCTGGTCTGGAGCTTGCTCATGCCCACAATGAATACCACTCATATGTCTAGTTTATGCTGTCTAAAATGCTCACCTGCTCTGGGTTGGTAGGTCCTTTCCATCCTCCATAGACCCTGAGGAGGCTGACAAGGCCGCCTGCCCTGCATGAGCACTACATCTCCTCCAACCCTTGTCTACAGATAACAGTGAGGGGGTTACAGAGTCTGCAGAAGGTGATCAGAGACATTTTTTCTTTTTTTATTTTTTTGCGAGGCAATGGGGTTAAGTGGCTTGCCCAAGGCCACATGGCTAGGTAATTATTAAGTATCTGAGGCTGGATTTGAACTCAGGTACTCCTGACTCCTAGGCCAGTGCTCTATCCACTGCGCCAACTAGCTGCCCCGACATTTTTATTTCATTTGATCTCGTCTCCACTTGATCACAGATACCCTAATAGGAGGGTCTTATGGGTGTTACTTCCTGGGCAAAACCAGAATTGCCCTGTATGGTGTGATCTGAGTGTGGTTGTAGCTCAGTCAATTTGGGCTGACTGACCTATCAACTCAGTTGATGGCTATCAGGACATCAGGGTATGCTGACAGCATCTCAATTAAAGCTGGCTTTCTTTTATCAACCAATGGGATCATTTTTTACAAATGGGTCACAAAGAGTACCGAGAGACTGACAGAAAGCACCAGTCTTCCTCACCTCTTGATCATATTCCTGGTGTACCAAATACAGGGGAAAGACTCTTTCAGAATGGTCTTGTAATGCCTATTCAGGTCCCTGCCCGATAATGAACAGCGATAATTCCCCACAATTACGCCATCTGGATTTAGCATGGGAACCACCTTAAAAATGAAGATGTCTCTGAGGAGATGGGCATCAGGGGAGTCTCCAAGGATAAAGTCTAAGAATCCTTTCATCATCCAGGAGCCATTGCTCTCCCCAGGGTGGACTCTGGCACTCAGAATGACTGCTTTCTTTGCAGCAGCCATTTCTACGGTCTTGGATGGGTTGGTGATGGTGAGCAGATATACGGTATTGCCTGCAAGGCTTCTGCAAAGAGTTCTGAGTTTGCAGAATTGAGACTGGATAGGATCATTGGACACTGTCAGCAAGTAAGACTGCAAATTTGAGTAGGTGTAGGGGTAGAAGTGAGCAAAGTAGCAGGTATCCTGGCTGTGGGGAAACCGTACTGTCCAGGTGAGACAGTAGAAGGTGGGCTGTCCCTCCTCTGCCCCTTTCTTGTAGTACTTGATCTCATCTCCTGCTCGCCTCCAGCCAATGTTCTGGGTGCAGGCATCTGTCTCGGAGTAGAGGAGCGGCTTCATGCCGATGGTGTAGAGGCTCTTGGGTTTGAGCAGATTGACGATAGTAAAGCGATATGTGATTTCTTTTCTGGTGTTCTGGACTCGGAAATAAAACCACTGAGTGTGCTTGTTCGTATATAGATCGGTCCGCAGAGTGAGCTCATATTCATAGGTGTCACTGCAAGGCAGAAAACCAAAGAGGGCCTAATGGAAGGAGGGGAAGTGCCTATGGTAATACATTAATTAACTCTGGCAGTGGACCAGGCTCCTGCTCAGTTCAGTTCCACTTACCATTCTACTAGGCTGTCAAGCACCCTCAAGATAGGGCCTGTCTTCTTGGCTCAGAGTAGGTGCCTAAATGTTTGAATGATTGACCTGCTACTGACTCTGCCACTTTTCTCTGGCTTTTGGTTCTGGGGTATTTTCATGTATGTGTTACAGTAACAGGTTTTTTTTTTAAAGGCCATCCTATAATACTACCTCTCATTTATACAGTATTTTATAGTCAGTATATCATTTGAAACTTTTTTTTAGGTTTTTTTTTTTTTGCAAGGCAAATGGGGTTAAGTGGCTTGCCCAAGGCCACACAGCTAGGTAATTATTAAGTGTCTGAGGCTGGATTTAAACCCAGGTACTCCTCACTCCAAGGCCGGTGCTTTATCCACTACGCCACCTAGCCACCCCCCATTTGAAACTTTTAAAAGTTCTTTGAGATCAGTTGAACAAGTATCATTTCTATTTTACAGATTAAAAAATTAAAATACATAAAACTTATATATTTTAGTGACTAGTCCAAGTAATGTAGCCCAGTCAATCATGGCCCTTTCCTCTAAGGGAAGGAGGGAGACCAAGGGCAGAAACAGCTAGAAAGATGAATCCTTAAGTAAAGCTCTGTACCCAGTTTATCTTTATCTGTCCTGCATGATATATTGAGGTGCCAGGATATGCTCATCCTAAGCTGGTACATTTGCAAAAGGCTCCAGGCTCCCTTTGTCTATCTCAGTATAAAGTGTCAAAGACCCTAACCTTTGGGTCACTTCAATTAGTGTGAAGTTCTGGGGAGGGCCTATTTCCTGCACCACAGTTAATGGGGGTGGGTTTATTCTACAGACCTAGTAAAAGGCTCGAACTCACTGGGCTGGTGTTGAGGCAGAAGCCCATGTCTCTTTACGTAAGAAGAGGAGGAAACCAAAGGCTGGACCTTTGGGTTAAAATAGTCCAGCCAAGACTTTATTCCATCTATGAAAAGTCCTTGATTGACCAGAGAGAGGTGTTTAGGCCTTGAAGCCTCTGACTGACTGGGTCAGGTACTCTGTAATTTCTGAGCTAAGGTTCTGGGAGGGCCCTCGTCCCCACCCCAACCCACACACAGACATAACATTACTTCCTTTTTTGGTTTCAGGGGTGGTCTGTATGCTCTTAGGATATTCTGGAGTTACCTTTGTAGTTGCATCTCTACTCACCTAGACTGACTCACCACCATTACCTGGTCCATGGGCAGAGCCAGCATTTAAGGTTAGGCACCCACCCGAAGACCACAGGCAGGCAGGGTGTGCCCTTTTGACTGCACCAGGCTGCTGCTTTTCAAAACAGCTTTAAGACTTGTGACTGAATCATTTACTTTGAAAATTTAAGATGGGTTTTATATAATTTTATATAATTTTGATTTATATAATTTTGATTTCTTAGGGATAACTGAAAGCCTTCATTCCTGGTTTACTTCTATTTTTGTGAGAACAGATGGGAAAATAACTACAACATGGGGATGACTGGAATTAGACTATGCAAGAAAAAAGCCCCATGCTGAATGAGGGAGGTATTTATAGTTTAGTTAGGGGATGTGGGGAGGGGAATGGCTGGAGGAGGGCAGCTAAAGCGTCTTGCTCTTAATTGTTTTAGAGACAGTGAGGAATGGGGCAGTTAGATGGCACAGTGGATAGAGCACTGGCCTCAGACACTTAATAAGTGCCTAGCTGCATGACCTTGGGCAAGTCACTTTAACCCCATTACCTTAAATAAATAAAACCAAAAAAAAAAAAGAGAGAATGAAGCTCAGTAGTGTGCTGCCCTTAGGAAAGGTGGCAAATAATAGTTTTTCCTTTTATTTCTACCTTTTTTGGAATAGTGAATCCAAAATCCTATACCATTCTCAGAGGCAACTCTAAGCAACCCACTTCAGAAACTCTTTTTTGTTTTTACTTACACTCTGACAGCTTTTTGCAAATTTCCACTCTCAAACCTGGATTCAAACTGCAGGGTATCATCTTCTGGTCCTTGCAAGTCGACAGAAAGTTGTTTGATGAGTCCTCGTTTGCCTCCCACTCTTGAACTAGTAAAATAGGAACTTGCGGGGGCTGAGAAAACAGACAGACTTAGAAGTTGAAACAAGTCATCTTCTCTACTTACATACACATTTATGCTGAATAATTATCCTGGTCATGGCCTTTGGTCATCAGGGTCACACTTCAAGGAGCTGAGATTTTGTCCCTTTGCTGACACATTTCTTGGCCTTTTTGTGACTTGAGACAGTCTTGGAGCCATCCTACTCCTGGAAAAATTCAATGGTCTGCACCCAAGTTAGGTGACAAAATAGTCTGACATTAGCCAGGCTGGTCCTCAAAAAAAAAAAAAGGGTGAATCTGTCACTCATTTGCATCAATGTCTTTCTAGCTAGGTAGAATCTGTCAGTTCGCAAAGGTTTTAAGAAGCCAGGCTACCTCTGGGTCATCTTAGTACACCTTTAGTAATATCAAATATATTACTCGAAACTTGTGTAGTCATATAGAGCATTTACAGGGCAAAAACAAGGAACAAAAGGTGGAGACTTCATGGGATATACTGGTTCCCAGAATAGTAAAGAAAAAATTTAAAAATGTGCCTGGGGAAGTGGGAAGGCTTCCAGTATACTGGATGAAGTCTTCATGGAGGAACCACAGAAAAACACAGATAAGAATTGGATGGGATGGGAAGGCACAGAGAGGCTGTATTCTGGATCAGTAGAAGGAAGATCTACACTGAAATGAATTCGGCCCAGAGGGTCACCTTATCCCTGGATTCATAATTTATGGCAAGGGTTTAGAAGGAAAAAAAACAAACAAGGGAGTTGTACAAAAAGAAGATCAAAGTAAGGAAGCCAGGCTAGGTGGTGCAGTGGAAAAAGCACCGGCCCTGGAGTCAGGAGTACCTGAGTTCAAATCTGGCCTCAGACACTTAATAATTACCAAGCTGTGTGGCCTTGGGCAAGCCACTTAACCCCATTGCCTTGCAAACAAAAAGAGTTGGGAAGGAAATAGAAGGGAATATAGTTGGAAATGAAAGTAGCATTATTGGTCAGAGTGGAAGGATGTGTGGGGAAGCCCTATGGAGAGGTTCTATCTGATCTTCCTAAAATGAAGAGACCCTGCAAGAAGCCAACAACCCCAGAGCCATGGTAAAAGGCTTCACAGCCCAAGGGGAGGGCCCCAAGGCACTGCAGCATGGAAGCTTAAGCTGCTTTAACTACCTGGGCATGAGTTCTAGAGCTAGTGTCTCCATTCCTTGATATGCTGGACTGGGGCAGGGGGAGGTGAGTGTTGACAGGGAAAGGGGTAGATCAGAATCTACCTAGAAGCTATAGAGCAGTATACCCTTTGAGGGCTAGCCTTCCCTTAACACTCACAGATTGGATCCCTGAAAGATGACTGCCTCAGTTTCAAGGTACTCTGTGGGTTTGTACTCCTGAAGGAACTTAGGTCTTTAATAGTCAGCCAGTGGACAAAATTATATCAAAGCATTTACTAAAATGATATAGTATCAGTTGTTGACCAAACATTTCCCCATAATTCTACCTAAGGGGTGTCCTTGTGCAGCTAGATGGAACATCATCAGAGTGAAGAATGGGCACACGTGCAGAAAACTAAATAAAAGAGACACATACTGAAGGTTAACAAGTGTGGTCAAAGCAACTTCTGCCTTGGCACTGCAGGGTTCCATCCTTTCTCTTTTGGGGGCATCTCCCTGCTACTTCTGCTGGGCTTATTGCTCCTGGGCTCCCTCTGTTTTTTAGGTCATGCAGCTGGACTCTGGGTCTGCTTTGCGCTTGCTGTGGTGTCTCCTACTGGAGGATCTAGGGGAGGAGGGCTAATCTGCAGCTGCCATCAACTGCTTGCTTGGTTGAACCTTCACCACCTCCATCATCATCATGTCCCCACCCCAGGAGAAGCTCATCTTCAGCAAAGGGATGGTTCAGTTTTGGCCCTTACACCTCATCAGTGCCCATCTTAGTGGAGAGTGGGAAGGTGGAACAAAACTCTCTCTCACAGCCTCTGTTTATGGGGGGATCAAAATCCAAGTCACTCCTTCCTTTACCACTAACTGCTCTGCTGGGTTTCAGCTCCATCATCATCATCATCATCATCATCATCATCATCTTCATGTCTGTCTGTCTCTGGTACTTCTACCTTTACTCTGGCACTTCCCTCACCTCACCCCTTTTCAGCTGCTTCTTGTATACTGTCTTCCCTCACTGGGGGTTGGTAGGGATTGTATTTTTCTTTTCTTTTCTTTTTTTTTTAACAAGGCAATGGGCCTAAGTGACTTGCCCAAAGTCACACAGCCAGTAAATTATTAAGTGTCTGAGGCCAGTTATGAACCCAGGTCCTCAACTCCAAAGCTGGAGCTCTATCCACTGCACCACCTAGCAGCCCCGACTTTTCTTTTTCTTAACCCTAGTTCTTAGCACAAGGCCTACCAAAGACTTCATTGGTTGGTGGTTGTTCATCATTCTCAAAGAAGATCACAACATCACTAAGCTATACATGAGTCACAGTGTGTCTGACTGTGGCTAATCAGCTGGCATGAGCTCAGAATGCTCTACCACAGGTTGGAAATGTGAATATATGGGGAAAATTCTCTAAAGTTGCATATCTCCCATTTTTTTTTGAGTGCTCAGAACTCAGCATCTTCTCTGATGAGGGTTTGCTGTTCTGGGCATCATGTGCCAGTAACTCTCAAGTCTCTAGATTCCAAATTTCTTCTGAGAAGACCTTGAGTCTGTATCATTTTTTTCTGACCCCCTTGAGTAATTTCCTTGTGTGAGTTCTCCATAAAATATCCTTTCAGATAAACACATTAAGCAAGCATTCAAACGACATGACCAGCCCATCCTAGCTGTGCTCTCTGCAGCAGAATTGGATGCTCGGCAGGTTAATTCGAGAAAGGACCTCATTGTCTGGCATCTATCTTATCCTGTCAGTGATCTTCAGAATCTTTCCAAGGCAATTCACAAATGAAAGCGATTCTGTTTCCTGCCCTAGTGCTGGTGAACTGTCCAATGTGGTGGTTGTCGCCTGACACAGAGGAGGTTTGTTATCATCTCATCTTCTCACATTGCTCTGTAGGAACAGTGAGTAGAAACAAAGCATGATTCCTTCTCAGGAACTGGATTCTTCTTTTGGAGCCGGCCCTCGTGCTCTCTTTATTGACTCCTTAGAGGGGGAAGTGTCGGCAGAGTTGGTGCCTAAGCCTATAGACAGAGGTGAGCACTTTAACTGCCTCCCTCAAAGGGATCTTCCTTTGTGCCATCCAAACCACCCTACAGGGAGACTAAAGCACAGATACTTCTTTAATGGGCTGCTCCAAGTTTTGTACCATTAGATATGTTTTACTTAGAAAATCCTAGGGAATCAGCAAAGAAAACAAATGAGGCTATAATAGCAAAGTAGCACAGATTCTAGTAATAACAAAGAATTCTCATTCAAGGTCACTAGTAAAAGAGAGTGCACTGGATGCTGATCTGGAGACTGCTTCCTGGAAAGTGGTAAGGATGCGTAATGGAAGAGCTGGACAAGCTTGGCCACGTGTAGACATTCTGAAGCTGGTTCCATCCTGTTCTCTATCTAGTTTTAAGACGCCCTGCATGACTGAACAATTCCTTGATGACTTAATAGAGGTCAGCCTGAAGCGGGGAGGAACTTGGGGTAGACGGAACCCCCCCAAGTGGTCAAGATTCAGAGATGTCTGTAATGTTGCCATTTTTATTTTGTTACTGTGGCCCAGGCCCAGAAACTAAAAGTAGTCCTCCAGGTGTGTGAATGGCTTTTTATTTCTTCAAGGAGTACTTTGTGATCTACAGGTACCCTCTGTGCTAGTTTATGCATTTTGTAGTATGTGTGTGTGTGTGGGGGGGGGGCGGGATAAAGAATCTCTCTTACTCTGGGATTTTGCACTATCCTTTTTTTTAGAGTTTTTTGTTTTTGTTTTTTTTTTGCAAGGCAAATGGGGTTAAGTGGCTTGCCCAACGCCACATAGCTAGGTAATTGTTAAGTGTTTGAGGCAGGATTTGAATGCAGGTACTCCTGATTCCAGGGCCAGTGCTCTATCCACTGCGCCACCTAGCTGCCCCTATCCTGCACTATTCTTACTGTGACACTGTGGGCCTTTAAGTCACAGAACAGCCCAATCACAGAAGAACCAAAACTGCAGCTGAACCAAAGAAGATAAAAATAGACTGACATGGCAGGTGCAGGCTTCAGCATGTTGTGGACAAAAGACACATGTGAGACAAGACATGGAAGCATCCTCAGAGCCAGCAAGGGTACTGGGCTGATCTTGCTACACCAAGAACAGGAAATACTGGACAGAGGGGCCAAGTTCTGCTCTGGCACGCATGGAATGTTATACAACTTAAAAGGAGGTTTCTCCGAGGAGACTTTATGCAAAAGCTACAAAAAGAAAGAATGAGAAAGCCTAGATGGGTTGCCATCTGAAAGCAAACCCAGATTCACTGAAGTTTGACTGTATCTTTTAGGGACTCGCTAGGATTGAAACTCAGGGGGGCATCCTGATCTCCCAAGCATCCAAACTGCAGATTCCCAAAAGTTCACTGGTGATACATATTAAATACCTGGGTCAACTGTAAACACAGACAAATATATGGACTAGGATATCTGGCCCATCAATTCTATATATGCTTAGGGTTGCTATTAGGCAGGAAGACTTGCCCACCAGGAAATGTACTGTCCCAGGAAAGTATGTCTGAACAAGGAGGTAAGTTAGTCCTGTAGCCATAGGAAGAGACAAGAGATAGCCAGACTTGCCAGGAACCACCATCATGCTGTGACTTAAGTGAAGGCTCTAGGATGTTGAGTACATCTTCTATGGTTTCTCTGGAAGGCCAAGTACATGAATAGCAAAAGAAGAAAATGTGGGAGAATAAATTGAGGGAGTAGTCCCAGCAGGGAAATCACAGCTCCACTGAAGTACTGATGGATTTTATTTTTGTTTTCAAAATAGTTCTCTTAACACAATAATCGATTCCTAATCATCCCCACCAATCATCTTCCCTTTAAAAATGAGTTAAATAAAACCATATTGATGTCTTATGAAAACTCATAGAACACTGGGAAGTGGACCACCAAGAGAAGTGAGGAGGAAGGGAGGATGAAAGTTGGTGTCAGTGAGTGCAGAGTTGTTAAGAAAGGTTCCCTAGATGTAGCCAGTGAGATTTGTTTCAAAGAGGAGGAAGCTACAATACAGGCATATGCCCAAATGATAATAATTAACGATAACAGTTTTTGGTGTACCAAGGTTGACCCTTCCACAAACATCAGCACTCTTAAACAATTGTGTCATCAAAAGATAGTTCGTTAGTTTTCCATACATGTGATGTCTGAAGCCTTTTTGAGGAAAATGAGGATACCTGATTCAATGTGATAGACCACTGTGCCTTTTCCCTCTCCAAAAATTTCTGGCACCTTCTCATTTCCCGTAGGTTGATAGAAATACTCAGGCTTTGGCGGGATCCATTCTGAGAAGAGACATCCAATGGGACCATAATCAATAATCACCTAGGGGACATTTCTCAGCACAAAGAACAGAAAGTATGCAAAACTACCAAAATTACTCTGTTCATTTTGGCAAGGATCAAAACAAGGACTTCCCTTTAAAAGTATTCCTCTGGGAAGCTCATACTGGGACAACAAGGTTTGAAAACTTGGCTAAGTGAGGACAAGAATGTAAATTAGCCTGGTCCTTGGAAATGACTTTTAGAACAGAGGCACAAAGTGCATTTCCCAGGAAGAGTTCAGCTCTCTTTAGGGATTGATAGAAGGAACATGAGAGTGCCCAAGTGATATGAACTCAGAAGTCTGAAGAGGCCAGAATGTGAGGGTTATTTGAATTCCACAGGGAAGTACTGATGAGCAACTAGGGGAAGAGCACCCCACTGGGAAGTCTACATCTCCATGCTCTGTATTCTCAGTTATATGATCACAAGGTCAGTTTTCTAGCTATCATGATCCTGGAAAAATCAACATTGCATGCAAACACATAAGTATATAACATAAGAACAAAATAGGCATATAGCTCTCTGGCTTATTGTTTACTAGCTCATGGAAGCAGCAAAACAAATTAGATTACCAATATGATGAATATTTTCCTTAATGACTTCACATTCAATGGGCCATCGTGGAGCCTGTAGAAACCCATCATTAGAGATGACAGCAAAGAGATTTCGGGGTTCTCGAAGGCGTGGGTTTCCTTCACCAAACTCATCAAAGAGCAGTTGGTTGCTCTTAAAAAGTGGGGTGTCCAACAAAAGGGAACCTGTGGAAAGAAAAAGGGACTGAGCAAAAGTGAAAAAATATTAACCTGAAAACATTAGCCTGGAAAATATTAACTACTGTCTTTTTTTTTCCTGAAAAGGACTGTGGAAATCTTAGATTAGACATATTTTTCTAAATTCATTATTTGGGAATGAAGTGAATAATCATTCATCCAATGCCTAATCTGGGACAGGCATGATGCTCAGAACATTTATAAACACAATCTCATTTGATCCCTACTGGGAGGCAGGAGTTGCCCTTATCCCCATTTTATTGGTGAGGAAACTGAGGCAGACAACAGTTACGTGACTTGCCCAGGTCATTGAGCTAGTGTCTGAGGTTAGATTAGGATTCAGGTCTGCCACACTCTTCACTGCATCAGCAGCTGTCTTATTCTACTTCTCCTTTAATCAGAAATGTGTCAAAAACAGATCCTTAGGAGAACATAAATGTGCTACCTCCCTTTGCCTAATCCCTTGACTGAGACAAAAGAAAAGTCATAGAACTCTGAACAGTTCCCAGGAACTTGCCCCATACTTCTCTTCTGTTTAATATGAGCTCTAGCAGATAATGAAGATATGATAGTTTAGGGTCTTTTAAACAGTTTGAGCACCTTTTCCTTTTGCTAAAAATGCATCTTTTCCTGTCTATGCATCCTATCAGCTCTTCCTGGGGAGAGACTATATATTTGAATCATATGTAGAATTGTGAATCCCATATGTCCGTCACTTACTGGTGGGGTGCATCACACTCTTGAGGGGCTAAATGAGCCTGAGTGGATATGTCTGTACTCTGTGCTGGCTTTTTCAAGCAATGGTGCACAAGGACCCTAAAAATTCTTGCAGTAGGCATAGCTAGGTGGATAGAGCACCAGCCCTGAAGTCAGAAAGACCTGAGTTCAGATGTGACCTCAGACACTTAATAATTAACCTAGCTGTGTGACCTTGGGCAAGTCAACCCCCCCATTACCTTGCAAAACCCCCCCAAAAAACAAAAATAAACTTCCTGCAATATTTTTCAGCTATGTATTTTAAGAACAAAATACTGATTTATGACTCATTTATGAGCCTCATAAAAGCAGAGTGGGGATTTTTTTCCATTGAGGGACAAACAGAAGTAAAAAGGTAACTATTATTTCTTCAAAAGAGAACTCATTCTAAAAAAGAATCTATATCAAAAGATACAGCTCCCCTCTTGCCCAGGGACATGCCACATGCTACAATATACTATCTCTCAGAGATTAAAAGTTAACAAGGTACTCCAGTGAAAGGAAGAATGTCTCTGGAGTCTGAGATCCTGGCTTCAAATTTCTCTCTTGAATCTTAGACAAGTGACTAGCTCTCCCTGGGCCTCAGTTCCGCTTCTGAGATTCACCCCACTTCAGATCCAGGACCCTCCTGGGTGGCCCAACCACTCCCCAACCTAGGGTGAAATCTCGCCTCTGCCCTCATTTTTCTTATGGCAATTTCTTCAAGCTAAAGCCTCCTTGGCTGTAAAATGGTGGTAATGACACCAGTGCTTCCAGTTACCAGTGGTCACTGCGAGAACTGTGCCCTATGTCACAATCATGACTCTCAGACATGAGGCTGGGCATTCTTCTTTTCTGACATTCTGGTTTTCTAGCTTATTAAAATAAAAAAAGATAGCAGTAACCTCATTTATATTTTGAATAAAACATTCCCACTAATGTACACCCCCCCCCCCCCAGCCCCACTTTAAGGTACCTAAATGGATTTAAATAAATTTTAAATGTTTTCTTTAGCTAGATTTTTCAACTTACTTTCTTGTGAAAATGAAGATGCTCCAGGTTTGAAGAACCATGCATTGTTTGTTTGCATTTGGGACAAAAGCCCACCAGTAGGAGAGGCACACAAGTTCCCTGGCACAGAGGAGACAGCTAAATTGAGTAATTTTTAAAGAGTTAAAGAATGGTTCTCTAAGTAAACATCCCCAACACTTTTCTAAACCAGAGCAGCTCATGTATTACCTAGGCTAGTAGTGGAAAATAAGAACAAAGATAATTACTCCTGAATGATTAAGCTCTTATTTTCCCTGTTCTGATCCCTATTTTGGGTCTCTCCTCCTTGTTCACTCTTCTTTTAGGGTTATTACCTCCAAATCTGCCTGGAATGTTTTCTCCAAGTCCCTAGCTGAATTTACAAGCTATTGACCAGCATGGGCCTTATCAACTGCTAATCAATCAATAACATATTTTCAGAGCAGCTAGATGATGTAATAGATAGAACGGGGGTCTGAGTCAGGAAGATCTGAGTTCAAATCCAATAGCAGACCTTTCTAGCTGTGTGACTCCACCTGTGAGCTAGAGAAAGAAATGGCAAACCACTGGAGGATTTTTACCAAGAGAACCCCTAGTAGGGGTCACCAAGAGTTAGACTTGATCGAAAAACAACTGAACATGTGCCAAGAACTCTGCTAAGCTGCGGGATACAAATAAAGTCTCTGGGTTCGAGAAGCTCCTGATCTCATGGGGAAGAAGATATGCAGATATTTTAATATATACAAGATACATATAGAAAAGATAGGGGCAGCTAGATGGTGCAGTGGGTAGAGCATTGGCCCTAGAGTCAGGAGTAGCTGAGTTCAAATCTGAACTCAGACACTTAATAATTACAAAGCTGTGTGACCTTGGGCAAATCCCCTAACACCGTTGCTTTGCAAAAAAAAGAGACAAGAGACAATGTCAGAGGGGAAAGGACTAAAAGCAAGGGGCACGGAGAGACACCAAGTCTTGAAGGAAATCAGAGAGAAGGGGAACACCTTCAGCAAAGGGCAGAGATAGTTAATGCAAAGGGAGAGAGGAGATGGACAAGCCGGGCCATAAATCCCCAAAAGTACCTTTATTTGATTCAAGAGGTAATAGGAAACCACAGGAGTTAAGTGAGGGAGATGCGTGCATGTGCAGTTTTGTGTGTGTGTGTGTGTGTTTGATGGTCAGGTCTTGCCTGAAGGAAAATCCCTTTCCCATTTCTGTGGAGTGAGCTAGGGAGACAAAATATAAGGCACAACTTCAAGAGGAGGAGGGCCTGAATCACTATGATGGTTGTGTAAGAGAAGCTGTGAAAGTAGAGGTAACAAGATTTGGCAACAGTTTAAATATGCAGAATGAGGAATCAATGATAACTCCAAGATTATAAGCTTAGGTAGCTGAGAATACAGTGCCTTTGACAATAATAAGGAAATTTGGAGTTGGGAAGTTTTTTTGGGGAAAGACAATGTGTTCTGTTTTATATGAGTGGAATTTAAGATGTTGTTCTGACTCTTTGTGACCCAACGTGGGTTTTTTTTTTTTGCACTAAAGTGGTTCACCATTTCCTTCTTCAGCTCATTCCTCAATGAGGAAACTGAGACTAACGGATCTGAGTGACTTGTCCAGGGTACACACCCTAGAAAGTGTCTGGGACTAGATCTGAACTCAGAAGGATGACTCTTCCCGAAACCAGCTTGGCCCAACTATCCACTCTCCACAATACTACTTAGCTGCCAGTCAATGGGATACACAGCTAATGAAGTTCAAAAGGCAAAGGTGATAAAGGATTGGAGCTCAAGTATTAGAATTCTTGAAAGCCACTTAGAACAATGCCCAAACTATGAAAGATATTAAACTACGTATGTTCTTTGACCTAGAAATACCAACTAGATCTGAAGAGATGAAAAAGAAAAAAGGACCCAAAGTATTTGTAGCTGCCCTTTTTCTAATACGAAAAAAACTGGAAACTAATGAATTGTACATCTTTGGAAGAATGGCTGAAGAAATTATAGTATCTGAATGTAATTAGGATTTTATGCTATAAGAGATGACAAAATGGACACTTTCAGAGGAAACTGGAAAGACATTTATGAACTGATGAGGCCTGAAGTGAAGGGACCCAAGTGAAGACTTTATATGATAACAATTATGAAGAAAAATAATTTTGAGTTAAGACAAAGAGGAGATGAATGGGACATATTTTTGAATACAGCCAATATGGTAATTTGTTTTGCTTTCTAATTTGTAATTTAAACTGGCATAGTGTTTAGAGACCTCAGCATTACCATGATGCATTGAAGGCCTGAGAGAGATACAATAGCCCTCTTATAAATTCTGCTTCCCCCAATTCTAGGCAGTGGCAACCTAATACCAAAAGACACGGGCCACTGCTGGAACAGCAGAGCAGATGATTTTCATACTTCTGTAGGTCCCAAGGAATTGTTTAGAGTGATTCCTGGGCTTTAGTACCTGATATGAGAGGCCTGTGGTTCATACTCATTCTTTATTACTTACATATTAGCTTCTCTTCTTGCAAAGTCTTTTGATTCAAATCACTTCTTTTCTGGAAATTCCCCTTGAACAGGTATTGAGGATGCCTTTCCCAAGTATCCTGATGTTTAGTAGCATTTGGCAAACCATCACCCTGAGCTAAAAACAAACTTTTAATTAAGGGGGCTGAAACACTCATGACATGACAAACTTAAGCTTAGTACGATAGAAATAACCCCACTATTGTTACCAGTAGAATCAAAGCCTTGCCAACATTCCACATTGGAATTATCTGGCAGAAGAATAGAGGCAATAACATCCAAAGCTCAACCTCTACTAATTATTGATGATGGTTCTATGGGGAGTAGCTTAAATTAAAATATGGGTCACAAAACCAAAATGGGTCCTACTGTTTTCCTACAGAATAGAACCATAGGAACTTGGAGATCACAGAGATCAAACTTGTTTAACTTACCTCCCTATGTTGAATTTCCTTTACAATATTATCTGACAAATAAATGTTTTCTCATTCCCTATAGCAACTCATTTTTCCTCATCTTCTTCCACTCCTCCGAATATTCCAAATTTCTAAGAACTCAACCTCCTCTTCACTGGAATAGAGGCCATGCTTCAGTGCTTCCTCAATTCTTTCCTTCCTCACTTCTGAATTTCTTTGAATTTGGTTTAAACTCCTGGATTTTGTTCAGCAATTAATCCCTCTCTCTTCTTTTTTCCAATCTTTCCCCTTTTGAGTCTTCCCCATCTGATATAAATGTATTTCTCAACCCTAAAATAAAAAGCCTTTTCCTCACACTACACTTATCCCATTAAGATACCATTCCACCTCTTCTTTTCACTGCCAAATCTGATGCCACCAATTCCTCAATATCCCTTCACTCCTCAAATTCCTTGTCTCAGACTTTGGCACCCATCATTTTACGGAAACTGCCCTCAGTTACATATAGATAATTCAAACATTTATGTCTAATAGCCCTGACCTCCAAGTTGTAGAAAATAACAAATTTCATATAGAATACTTACATCTGAATCTCCCAGTAGAATTTCCTTGTGGCCACGTATAAAGTCCTCTTCTCAGTTCTCCCCTTCCTTGACCTCTTCACTTTTTATGGCTCTGAGATACATTACTTTTCTGCTGCTTCTCCTACCTCTAACAATTCCTTCAGTCTCTTTTGCTGGCTTCTCTGCTTCTTCAAGACCCTTTAGTATTGTTATTACCCAAGGATTTATCTTCAGTCTTCTTTATCTATACTCTTTTCCCTGATGGTGGTTCAACTGTCTCCACAATATGAATGCTAAATCAACAACTACAACCCAACCCACTTTCCTAAGTTTCAGACCAACACATCTCAAACTAGGTACTAAAATGTTCTATAGATACTGAAAATAAGCATGGCCCACAATGAATACAATTCCTGCCCAAAACATGCTCTCTTCCTTCTGACTCTGTTTGTTAATAGCACCATTATTCCCCTTATCACCCATGTTCAGAACAAAAATGTTTTGATTTTTTTGCCCTTGCCTACTCCATCCAATGAGGTGTCATTCCTAAAGTTTTGGCCCTTATGGTTTATCTCGTCCTTCTCCCTGTGTTGCCATTTTGCTTCAGGCTTTCATCCAGCTGGCCTTGCTGCTCCTTCTCTTGGAGCCTTTCAATCTGTCTTTGCCTAGTGTTCTTGTTTCCATTTGGGGGTCACTATTCTGCTCCAAACAGTTAAGTGGTTCCCTAGGATTTCATCAAATGAAGATCAGGTCCCCAGAACATGCTTTACCTCTACCTTTCTAGGCTTGTTTCCTACTATTGCTCAAATAGACTGGACCACTCCCTTATCGCCCCTATCCAGGTCCTGTGCTATCCCACCTCTAGGCTTTTGCTTTTTATAGTCTATATACATGAAATGAATGCCCTGACCATCTCTGCCTCTTAAAACAATATGATTAATAGAATAAATTAGGTATATCACATACAAAAGCCAACAAACATAGTAGCACTATGTTTCAATAAATACAAAGACTTCTATACTATTTGACAAAAATGACTACGAAAACTGAAAAATAATCCAGCAGAAATTAGGTATAGAGCAGCATCTAAGGGCAGCTAGACAGCACAGTGGACAGAACACCAGCCCTGGAGTCAGGAGCACCTGAGCTCAAATCTGGCCTCAGACACTTAATTTCCTAGCTGTGTGGCCCTGGGCAAGTCACTTAACCCCATTGCCTTGCAAGGAAAAAAATGAACAGCATCTCATACTATATACCACAATAATCTCCACAGAGATACATAACTTAGACATGAAAGGTAATTATCATTAACATAATAGAGACAAAGAAGGAAATGACTTTTGCAACCATGGATAGGTTCATGATAGACAAAATCACAGAAAATTAAATGAACAATTTTGACTGCCTAAAATTAAACATTTTTTGAACAAACAAAACCAATGCTGGTAAAATTTGAAGAAAAACAGTTATCTGATGAAGTAGATGTGTATGGTAGATATATATTATATGCATATATGATATGTGTATATATAAGACAAACACATAAAACATATATAAAACATACATATACATTCAAAGGAAGAAATTCAAATTGTTAACAACCATATAAAAATGATCCAAGTCACTAATAATCAACAAAATGTAAATTAAAATAACTTTGACTTTCAACCTTACAACAAACCAATTGACAAGGATGACTAAACAGGAAAATGATAATTTTGCTTCAAGACAAGGTTGCTTCAAGGAAATAGACATGTTAAGGCAATGATGGTGAAGGTGTAAACTTGTACTTTCACTGGAACTGTCATTCTGGAAAATAATGTGGAATTAGCAAAATCACTAACAGATATAACCTTTGACCCAGGAATACCACTAATAGATTTATACCTCAGAAAGGGAAAAAGATCTATATGTATAAAAATATAATAACTTTTTTTTATAGTAGCAAAGAACTGAAGACTAAGAGAGTGACCTTCAATTGGGGAATGATTAAGAAATTATGGATATGAATGTAATAGAATATTATTATACTAAAAGAAAAATGAAAGAAACCATTTCAGAAAAACCTAGGACATCTTCACACAGAATGAAGTTAGAGACAGAACAATTTATTGAGTAACAATATTGTAAAGAAAAACTTGGAAAAAGTTTAAAAATTCTTACTAGTAAATAGTTAACCACAATTTTTTAAAAAAATTTATTTATTTTGAATTTTACAATTTTTCCCCTAATCTCGCTTCCCTCCCACCATCCCCCACAGAAGGCAGTCTGTTAGTCTTTTTACACAGTTTCCAGAAGACTAAATTGAATGTGATGAGAGAGAAATATCCTTAAGGAAAAAATATAAAATATGAGAGCAAAATTACATAAGATTTTTTTAAAAATTAAAGGTAATAGTCTTTGTTCAAACTCCACAATTCCTTCTCTGGATACAGATGGTATTCTTCATCATAGCTAGCCCCAAATTGTCCCTGATTGTTGCACTGATGAGATGAGCAAGTCCATCAAAGTTGCTCATCACCCCCATGTTGCTGTTAGGGTGTACAGTGTTCTGGTTCTGCTCATCTTGCTCAGCATCAATTCACGCAAATCCTTCCAGGCTTCCCTGAATTCCCATCCCTCCTGGTTTCTAATAGAGCAACAGTGTTCCATAACATACATATACCACAGTTTATTAAGCCATTCCCCAATTGATGGACATTTACTTAACTTCCAATTCTTTGGCACCACAAACAGGGCTATGAATATTTTTGTGCAAGTGACATTTTTATCCTTTTTCATAATCTCTTTGGGGTATAGACCTAGTAGTAGTAATATTTTTGGATCAATGGGGTATGCACATTTTTGTTGCCTTTTGGGAATAATTCCAAATTGCTCTCCAGAAAGGTTGGATGAGTTCACAGTCCACCAACAATGTATTAGTGTCCCAGATTTCCCACATCCCTTCTAACACTGATCATTGTCCTTTCTAGTCATATTGGCCAGTCTGAGAGGTGTGAGGTGGTACCTCAGAGATGCTTTAATTTGCATTTCTCTAATAAGTAGTGACTTACAGCAATTTTTCATATGACTATGGATTGCTTTGATTTACTCATCTGTAAATTGCCTCTGCATATCCCTTTGACCATTTGTCAATTGGGGAATGGCTTGTTTTTTTAAAAGTTTGATTCAGTTCTCTGTATATTTTATATATGATTTGTTTGTCAGAAATATTAATTGTAAAAATTGTTTTCCAATTTACATTTCCTTTGATCTTGGTTACAGTGTTTTTTTCTGTGTAAAACCTTTTAAATTTAATGTAATCAAAATCATTTGTTTTCAATAACGTTCTCCAACTCCTTCTTGGTCATAAACTGCTTCCCTTTCCATAGATCTGACAAGTAAACTATTCCTTCATTTCCTAGTTTGCTTATAATATTGTTTTTTGTCTAAATCCTATATCCATTTTGATCTTTTCTTGGTATAGGGTGCAAGGTGTTGGTCTAATTGAAGTTTCTGCCATACTAACTTCCAATTTTCCCAACAATTTTTATCGGAGAGTTTTTATCCCAATAGCTGAACTCTTTGGGTTTATCAAACAATAGATTACTATAATAATTTCCTGCAATTGCACCTAGTCTATTCCACTGATTCACCACTCTTTCTTAGCCAATACTAGACAGCTTTGATGACTGATGCTTTGTAATTTTAGATCTGGTAAGGTTAAGCCACCTTCTTTTGGACTTTTATTTCATTAAATCTCTGGAGATTCTTGACTTTTTATTTCTCCATGTGAATTTACTTATATTTTTTCTAACTGATTAAAGTAATCTTTTGAATTTTGATTGGTAGGGCACTAAACAGTTGAATTTTGATAGAATTGTCATTTTTATTATACTAGCTCAGCCTATTCATGAGCAGTTGATATTTGCCCAGTTATTTAAATATGGTTTTATTTGTGTGAGAAGTGTTTTGTCATTGTTTTCAAAAAGTTTCCAAGACTGTCTTGGCAGGTAGACTCCCAAGTATTTTATGTGGAATGGGGTTTCTCTTTCTAGTTCTTTCTGTTGCATCTTCCTAGTCATATATAGAAATGTTGAGGATTTATGAGGGTGTGTTTTATATTCTGTGATTTTGCTAAAGTTGCTAATTATCTCGTAGTTTTTTAGATGATTTTTGGGGGTTCTCTAGGTATACCATCATATCATCTGCAAAGAGTGAGTGTTTTATCTCTTCCTTCCCAATTCTTATTCCTTCAATTTCTTTTTCTTCTCTAATTGCTGAAGCTAACATTTCTAATACAATATTGAATAGTAGTGGTGATAATGGGCACCCTTGTTTCACCCTTGATCTTACTGGGAATGCCTCTAGCCTATCCCATTCCATATAATGCTTGTTGATTTCAGATACTGCTTATTATTCTAAGGAGCAATCCATTTATTCCTATGCTCTCTAGTGTTTTTAGTAGGAATGGGTGCTATATTGTGGCAAAAGTTTTTTTTAGTATCTATTGATATAATCTTATGATTTCTGATAGTATAATTAATGATATCAGTAAAAAAGCTAACAGTTTTCCTAATATTGAACCAACCCTGAATTCCTGGGATAAATCCTACTTGTTCATAATATATATTATCCTAGTGATAACCTGTTGTAATCATTTTGCTAAGATTTTATTTAAGATTTTTGCATCTATATTCATCAGGCAGATAGGTCTATAATTTTCTTTCTGTTTTAACTTCCTGGTTTAGGTATCAGCACCATATTGATGTCATAGAAAGAATTAAGCAGAGTTCCATTTTCACCTATTTTTTCAAAGAGTTTATATAGAATTGGAACCAATTGTTCCTTAAATGTTTGATAGAATTCACTTGTGAATCCATCTGGCCCCGGAGATTTTTTCTTGGGGAATTAAATAATGGCTTGTTGAATTTCTTTTTCTGAGATAGGGTTATTTAGGTATTTAATTTCCTCTTCATTTAACCTGGGTAACTTACAGTTTTGTTAAGTATTTGTTCATTTCACTTAGATTATCAAATTTATTGGCATAGAGTTGAGCAAAATAATTCTGAATTATTATTTTAATTTCCTCCACATTGGTGGTGAGTTCACTTTTTCATTTATTTTCATTTTTCTTCTTTTTTAAAATGAAATTAACTAGAGGTTTATCAATTTTATTGTTTTTTTTTTCATAAAACCAACTCTTGGTTTTATTAGTTTAATAGTTTTCTTGCTTTTGATTTTATTAATTTCTCCTTTAATTTTTAGAATTTCTAATTTGGTATTTAATTGGTAGTTTTTAATTTGTTTTAATTTTTTTTAGTTGCATGTTTAGTTCATTGATTTCCTTTCTCTAATTTATTCATGTAACTTCCTTGGCTGTATCCCACAAGTTTTGGTATGTTGTTTCATTATTGTCATTATCTAGGATGAAATAAATAATTTTCTATAATTTGTTGTTTGATCCATTCATTCTTTAAAGAGGTTAGTTTCCAATTAGTTTTGGGTCTATATCTCCCTGGCCCAATATTGCATTATGATCTGAGAAAGATGTATTCGCTATTTCTGCCTTTTCTACAATTGATTATTATGTTTTTATGCCGTATTACATGGTCAATTTTTGTGTGTCATGTACTGCAGGAAAAAAAAGTACATTCCTTTCTATCCTCATTTAATTTCTTCCATAGGTCTATCATGTCTAGGTTTTCTAACAATCTATTTACTTCCTTAACTTCCGTCTTGTTTATTTTATGGTTAGATTTATCTAAATCTGAGGGTGGGAGGTTGAGGTCTCCCACCAGTAGCATTTTGCTGTCTATGTCTTCCTGTAACTCCTCCAACTTCTCTAAGAATCTGGATGCTATACCATTTGGTGCATGCATATTTAGTATTGAAAATACCTTATTGTTTATGGTACCTTTTAGGAGGATATAGTTTCCTTCCTTATCTCTTTTAACAATATCTGTTTTTGCAGCTGGTTTGTCTGCCTTTTTCACTTCAGCTAAAGCAAAATATATTTTGCTCCAACCTTTTACCTTTTCTCTTTATGTAACTCTCTGCTTCAAATGAGTTTCTTATAAGCAGCATATTGTAGGATTCTGGTTTTTAATCCACTCTGCTATTTCCTTACGTTTTAAGGGAGAGTTAATCCCACTCACATTCAAAGTAATAACTACTAACTCTTTATTGCCCTCCATGCTATCTTCCCTGTTTGTATTTTCGCCCTTTTTCACTTTATTCATATGCCCCAGTATTTTGTATCTGAATATCACCACCTTCAGTGTTTTCCTTCCTATATCCAACCCTCCTCCCCTTTCCCCTTTCCATTTGCCCCTTCTTCCTTTCCTTCCATCTGTTAGTTCCCCTTTTCCTCCCCCCTTTCCCCTTTTAATACCTGAAAAGTAACATAAGTTTCTCAACTTAACTGAGTATGTATATTAACTTTAAGCCAAATCTGATGAGAGTTTATAAGATTCAGACGGTTCTCACCTCTTCCCCCTCTTCCCCTCTATTGCAATAGGTCTTTTGTACCTCTTAATGTAATGAAATTTACCCCATTCAATCTTCTCCATCCTCCCATCTCTTTACTGTCCCCCTTTTAAAGGAGGTATTATTTTTTTGTTCGTTTTTTTAAGTTTTTGCAAGGCAAATGGGGTTAAGTGGCTTGCCCAAGGCCACACAGCTAGGTAATTATTAAGTGTCTCAGACCAGATTTGAACCCAGGTATTCCTGACTCCAGGGCCGGTGCTTTATCCACTATGCCACCTAGCCACCCCTGGAGGTATTATTTTTAAATCACTCTACCTGAGTCACAGAAAAGTCATGAGTGTCCATCACTTCTGGCTATTCTCTCTAATGGAGCTACAATTCTCAAGAGTTATTTAAAGTCTTTCTTCTAGGTAAGGATATAGCCAGTTTTCATCTTATTGGATAGCATGTTTTTTTCCTTTACTTTTTTTTAAACTTTTTCATGTGTCTCTTGAGTCTCCTGTTTGAAGTCCAAATTTTCTATTAAGCTCTAGTCTTTTCATCAGGAAAAGTTGGAAGTCTCCTATTTCATTCTTTTCCCCTGGAAGAGAAGGCTCAATTTTGCTGGATAGTGAATTCTTGGGTGCATTGCAAGCTCCCTTTTCAGAATATTGCATTCCAGGCCCTTTGATCCATTAATGTTGGGGTTTTTTTTGTTGTTTTTTTGCAAGGAAGTAGGGTTAAATGATTTGCCCAAGGTCATACAGCTAGGTAATTATTAGTGTCTGAGGCCATATTTGAACTCAGGTCCTCCTCTCCAGGCCAGTGCCCTATCTACTCCACCACCTCTGATCCCTTAATGTTGATTCAGCCAGTCCTGTGTAATCCTTACTGTGGCTCCTTGGTATCTAAATTGTTTCTTTCTGGCTGCCTGCAGGATTTTCTCCTTTATTGGATATTTCTGGAATTTGGCCACAATATTCCTTAATGTTTTTATTTTGAGATTCCTTTCTGGAGGGGATCAATGTATTCTTTCAATAATTATTTTGGGGGCAGCTGGGTGGCGCAGTGGATAAAGCACCGGCTCTGGAGTCAGGAGTACCTGGGTTCAAATCTGGTCCCAGACACTTAATAATTACCTAGCTATGTGGCCTTGGGCAAGCCACCTCATTGGCCTTGCAAAAACCTAAAAAAAAATAATTATTTTGCCCTCTGGTTCCATGATGTCAGGCAATTTTCTATCACTCAATCCTGTAATATTAAGTCCTGGCTTTTTTTTCTCTTCAATGTTTTCTGGGAGACCAATGATTCTTAAGTTGTCTTTCCTAGTTCTATTTTCTAGGTCAGTAGTTTTGCCGATAAGGTATTTTACATTTTCTTCTATTTTTTTGATTTTGTTTAACATTTCTTGTTGTCTCATGAAATCATTAGTTTCTAAAGACTCCATTCTTTTTTTTAAGAGAAGAATTTTCTTCTTTTACCTTTTGCAACTCCTTTTCCAATTGGGCAATTCTATTTTTAAAAGAGTTTTTCCATTTGACCAAGTATAGTTTTGAGAGAATTATTTTCTTTTTGCATTTTTCCAGTTGTATTTTCCAAGGATGTTTTCTTGTTGCAAGGTGTTAATTTTCTCTTCCAAATTTTCCAATTGACTTTTTAAAATTTATTTTTTATTCTTATTTTGTACAAATTATTTTTACATTAATAAAATATTCTTGTGTACAAGTAAACAAAATACCCCTCCCCCCATGAATATAGATAGACTTGCTTGGGCGAAAAAAGTAAAGGGGAGAGAAAAAAATTAAAATTAAAAAAAAAAATAATAGTAATAGTTGTAGGTATGGCCAGGTGGTACAATGGACGAAGCACCAGCCCTGGAGCCACGAGCACCTGAGCCCACATCCAGCCCCATAGACGCAACAATCACCCAGCTGTGTGACATTCAAGCCACCCGATCCCCACTGCCCTGCAAAAACCAAAAAGAAGGAAAAAAAAGACCCAAAATAAAATAAAATAGTAATAATAGTAGGGGTGGCTGGGTGGCAGACAGAGCATTGGCCCTTGAGCCAGGAGCACCTGGGTCCAAATCCGGCCCCAGACACCCAAAGATCCCCCTGCTATGTGACCCCAGGCAGGCCACCCAGCCCCACTTACCCTGCACCCTCCCCCAAATAATAATAACAAAAAATGTGCTTAAGTCTTTGTTTCAACACCAACAACTCTGTCACATGTGAATCACATTCTTTATGATAAGTCCATCACAAAAGTTACTTCCATATTTTTCCAATGTTGCTATTGCTGATCACAACTCCCTCCTTTCTTATTTCTCCACTACCATGTACTATATTTTCTCTCTCCTTACACTCTGACTCTGCTGTAGGGTCGCTGAGTGGCACAGCAGACAGATCCCTGGTCCTGGGGCCAAGAAGCCCTGAGCCCCCATACCACCCCTTAGGCCCAGAATCCACCTGGCCCTATGGTCCTGGGCAGGCCTTCCAATCCCAGCCCCTTGCAAGAAGTAAAAAAGAAAATGTGTTATATCTGACCACTCTCCCCCCATGGTCCATCCTCTCCTCCTTTATTCACATCCCCACCCCTTCCCCCTGCTCCCCCCTCCTTCTTACTCCAGATGTCTATACCCCATTGAGTATATTTGCTGTTTCGTCTCCTAGCCATCTCTGATGAGAGCAAAGGTTCCCTCATTCCCCCTTGCCTCCCCCCTTCCATATCATTGCAGTAGCTCATTGTAATAAAGAAAACTCTTATTATATGAAATATCTTGGCCTATTCCCCCTCTCCTTTTTCTTTCTCCCATTACATTTCCCTTTCTTTCTATTGACTCCATTTTTACACCATATTTTATCTTCAAATTCAGCTTTCTCCTGTGCTTCAACTATAAAAGCTCCCTCTACCTGCTCTATTAACTGAGAGCGAGAGGTTCATATGAATATTATCAGTATCATTTTTCTATACATGTAGTTCATCCTCATTAAGTCCCCCCTCTCCTCCAATCTCCATGCTTCACCTGAGTCCTGTATCTGAAGATCAGACCTTCTGTTCAGCTCTGGCCATTCCAAAAGGAACCTTTGAAATTCCCCTGATTCATTGAAAAGTCCATCTTTTTCCCCTGGAAGAGGACATTCAGCCTTGCTGGGTAGTTCATTCTTGGCTGCACTCTAAGCCCTTTTGCCTTCCGGTATATTGTATTCCAAGCCCTACGAGCTTCCAATGTAGCTGCTGCTAAGTCCTGTGTGATCCTGACTGCAGCTCCACGATATTTGAACTGTGTCCTTCTGGCTGCTTGTAATATTTTCTCTTTGACTTGGGAGTTCTGGAACTTGGCTATAATATTCCTAGGGGTTGGTTTTTTGGGATTCTTTCTTGGGGGGATAGGTGGATTCTCTCCATTTCTATTTTTCCCTCTGCTTCTAGAATATCAGGGCAATTTTCCTGTAGTAATTCTTTGAAAATGATGTCAAGGCTCTTTTCCTGATCATGACTTTCAGGTATTCTAATAATTTTTAAATTATCTTTCCTACGTCTGTTTTCCATATCAGTTGTTTTTTCAATGAGGTATTTCATTTTCTTCTAATTTTTCATTATTTTGGTTTTGAAGTATTGATTCCTGATTTCTGGCAAATTCATCAATCTCCCTGAATTCTATTCTTTGTCTGAAGGATTTGTTCACCTCAGAGAGTTTTCTTATCTCTTTATCCATCTGGCCAATTTTGCTTTTTAAAGCATTCTTCTCCTCAATAACTTTTTGAACTGTTTTATCCATTTGACCTAAGCTGGTTTTTAGCATGCTATTTTCTTCAGCATTTTTTTGGATTTCCTTGACTAGGCTGCTGACTTCATTTTCATATTTTTCTTGCATTTCTCTCCTTTCTTTTCCCAGTTTTTCTTCCAACTCCCTCATTTGATTTTCCAAGTCTTTTTTGAGCTCTGTCATAGCCTGAGCACAATTTCTGTTTTTCTTCGAGTCTTTAGATGCAGGAGCTTGTGCTTTCTCATCTTCAGACTGAGTATTTTGATCCTTCTTGGGCTCATTTGCAAAATATTTTTCAATAGTCTTCCTTTTGTTTCTCTGCTTGCTCATTTTCCCAGCCTGGGCCTGGTTTTGCGGTGCTTCCTGAGCTTTTGGGGCACTCCCACAAGGGTCTCAGTGTGTGAGGCTCTGTCCTCCCTCCTAGTCTGTGAATGACCATATGCACCCCCCTCTCTGCCACAGGGCCGAGGTGGGGGGGGGGCCGCTGCTGTTCTATGGGGGGGCCTAGACTGCGATCAGGATCTGAATGTGGTCAGAGCTCCAGAGTCCTGTTTCAGAGGCAGAGGACAGAAGAACTCTTCAGTCTCTCTTCACTCCCCTCCCTCAGCTCAATGGGCTCATGCCCTGGAGGCTCCTGCTTCGTGCTCAGCCTGCTTCTGTTTCCTGGATCAGGGCTGGGGAAAGACCAAGCTGCTTGCTGTGTGCCCTGAGGGCTAGGCTCCATGTGCTTGCTCTGGCAGAGGTCCCCTGCTGTTCCCCCACTTTGTGCCCGGTGCTCCCCGGGGTGCAGCTCAGGGGACTCCCCAGCTGCTGTGAGCCGTGGCTTTTAGGAGCCCTGGGGCTGCCTCAGGGAGGCTGAAGTTGTTTCGCTCTGGGGGGCCACCCCTCCGCTGGGCTGCCCCTCCGACCCTGACCCCAGGGAGCAGAGCCTTTCTGCTCTTTTCCAGGTTACCTTGAGTAGGAGAAATGCCTCACTGGTTCCCTTTGTTGGTTCTGCCTCTTGAAAGTTTAGTTAGAGTCCTTAGTTTATGAATTTTTATCAGAGAGCTCCTAAGACTAGATCCCTTCATGTTGCCATCTTGGCTCCGCCCCCTCCAATTGATTTTTAAACTCCTTCCTGATTTCTTCAAGGAAGTATTTCTGGGCTGGAGACCAAATCATATTCTCCTCAGAGGTTCTAGATCTCTCTGAGTTAGAGTCTTTATCTTCTAGGTATTCTTCTATGGACACCCCCCCATTATGCTGGCCTTTCTTCATTTTCCTAAGATCTTGTGTTGGGGAAGGCTGAGTCACAGAGGTTTGGCATGGCTTTGCTCACTTGGCTTAGTACTCTAAGTGGGCCTGCCAGTAGGGGGTGCTGATTGTTTTCTTTGGAGTGTCTGTGACCTTGAATTGAGGCCCTTTCCCTTGGCCTGGTGGGTGTGGGTGGCCCTGCTGGATATTTTTATCCTTGAACAATGTGGGCTATGCTCTGGGGCAAGGTAATTACTCTCCCTATTCAGCTGAGGGAGCAGTGCTGCCCAGGCCTGAGCCTGGGGTAAGGAGAAGGGGTGGGCTATTAACTATGTTTGTTCTGGGAAGAGGGTTCAGCTGGAATTAAGGTAGGAAGTCTGAGGTCCTCCAGACTAGGGGAGCCCAGCAGATTGATTTCTGCAACTGTCCTGCTGGAACTTGCCCTCCAGTCCTGACGCAGTGCTGCAGACCATCAGTCCCAAAGCAAAGCCTCCGTGAGCCAGTTGACTCTTAGGCCACTGCTCCCAAAGTCAATGCCTCCATAGCTGATGCTAGGTTAGTCCAGCTTTCACCCCTCCCCGCAGGGTCTCTGCTCTCGGCTCACCCATGATCCCTGAAGACAAACCTTGAGGTAGAAGTTCTTGTCCTAGCTTCTTTTTCTGAGTTTTGTCAATTGAATTTCTGGTAAGAAGTTTGTTTCATATTATATATAAGGGAAGACCAGGAGACCTCAGCACAATGTCTGTCTTCTTTCCACTATCTTAGCCAGAAGTCATTTGTTAGCCCCAATTCTTGAGTATCAATGATGAAGTAAATTACAAAGGCAGGTTGAAGATGCAGAAGCAGATGTATTCAGATACAATTAAATTGGAATTCGCTTTTTTTCTGAGAATGTATATTTGTTACAAGGTTTGTTTCTTTTCTTTTTTGGAAGAAAAGTAAGAAAGAGGTAGAGTTGGCATAGTAATGCCCTCTGCTCCCAAAGTAAAAAGAAAGGATAATTTAATGTTCTTTTCTTTTTTTCTTTTTTAAAGTTTTTTGCAAGGCAAACAGGGTTAAGTGACTTGCCCAAGGCCACACAGCTAGGTAATTATCAAGTGTCTGAGGCCGCATTTGAACTCAGGTCCTCCTGACTCCAGGGCCAGTGCTCTATCCACTGTGCCACCTATCTGCCCCTGTTTTTTTTTTAATGTACATAAGACCAAAAGGCTAGAGGAATTACAGATAGGAGGACACCTTGAAAGACAACATGTGTAATTCCAACAGCATACACATGTATTAGCTTCTTCATATTAAAGAGAAGAGATTGAATTGGATGGTATCTAAGAACTCTTCCCGTTCTCCAATGAGAAAGGCTTGGCTGAGACAGCAGAACTGAAGACTTTTCCTCTGGCTCCTGCTCTGGGACATACCGTCCAACTACAATTATCCTACAGGGGATAATTTGTCCTGGCCCTCTTTTCTGTCCACCTCACTGGGTGAACTCATCATCTCCCATGGATTTAATTACTCTCTTTATTGTGGCAATTCTAACATCCACTTATTCTTCCCCAATCCCTCTGTTGGCTTCCAATCTTGAATCTCTAACTGCCTATGAAAGTGGATGACCAGTAGATAGCTTAAACTCAACATGTCCAAAACAGAACTCATCTTTTCACCTAAATCCTTCCATACCTCAGAATTCCCTATTACTACTGAGGGCAATGCCATTCATTCCTCTAGCCCCTTGGGTTCAAAATCTAGGGGGCATCCTGAATTCCTCACTATCTCTTGCCCCATCGCCTTTGAAGGCTATCTTGAATATTCCTTCTCTCCTCTGACCTTGACCCTCACTCTTATCCCTCACATGCCTGGACTATGGGTGGTGGGTCTGCTTGCCTCAGCTTTTCTGGCTCCAAACCATCATCCATTCAGCCTGCAAGTAATTTTCCTCAAGGACAGATTCAATCTTGTTGCCCCTTCTACTCAAAATCCAATTGCTCCCTATCACCTTAAAAACAAATACAAAATCCTTAATTAAAAAGCTTCTAAAGTCCCTTCCAGTTGTAAATCCCATGATCCCTGTTCTCCCTGTCCCCATTTGCAGGGACAAATACTTCTGGGAAAGAAAATATAAAGGAATTCTCTATCCCACTCAAAGTGCATGGGAATTAAATTGAGAAATTTTGAGTTCTTCCAGATGATCTGGTCCAATCCTGATTTTTTTTCTCAGGGGAGATCAAGTCTCAGAGAAAACATAGGACATAAGAAGCTTGTGGAAAATCTTGAAATAAAAGACTTGATGTCCCAATTTCCCTCTGCTTTTTCCTTTGCTCTGTGAATCAACCAATAACCCAAATGACCTCTGGCCAGTGAGAAGGTAAAATTTTGTTGTCCCTCTGGGAGGTGGGGTGTTTATTGTAGAATATATCTGAAAGCTAGTATTATTTTATTCATTCTCTCCAAGATCCACTGAATATGGGGGTTTAGGATAGGCTGTGCCCCAAATCTTCAATGACTAGTGTTTCCCAAAAAGATATTTGCAAGCAAAATACATAAATGTAAGAATATTTTGTTTAAAAATCCTTCTTTTTGAACATAGGAAAAGTACACTATTAGCAGCCCTGCTGTTCCAGGAATGCGGGAGGCCTAACAGTAGGCAATGGATAATTCAAATGCTTAAATTCAGTGTTCAGAGGCATGGCTTTACTTATCATTTTCAATCTTTTTTTGCTAAAAAGAATCTTTGGCAAATCACATCTTGACCTGCTGTCTTTTCTTTAGGTGCTAGATGGGACTGCCACCTTTTGGGCAGATTATAAATGAATGAGATCAGTTTTCTAGGATATTTAGGGATAGTGAGAAGGCTCTGCTTTATGACTTTTTTTCTTACCTCTGAAGTATCCATAATACTGAAGATGATGGTTCATAAAGGCATCATAAGGATCTTTGAAATTCTAAGAAAGGAAACAATACCTAGGTCAGGTAGGCCCCCTCTCATGAGGGCAAGTATTTAAAGCAGTTATGTATGACCGGGGTGGGTGGGGATGGTGAGGACTGTGCCAGAGAGGTTGGGCCAAGGAGAGGGTCCCTGCTCTCTCACACCTGATGGTTAAGTGTCTCACATCTGGGAGGAACGGGGGACCTTAGGTGGTGACGAAGATGACAATGGAAATATTATTCATTATGATAATTATTTTGTTTATATATTTCTATCATTTTATTTTGCATTATGTTGCATATATTTATTCTATTAGAATCTATTTGCCGTATTATCATATTTGCTATTGCATATTACGGCTGGCATTATCATCGATAGCATTTCTCAGGGTGAGAATTACAGAATGTCGACTACAATAAATAAGTAATGGAAGCAGATCTGCTGCCGTTGCACACTGCTATGTGTCAGCGCTGCCACGGCTGCCCGCCGGGCCCGGGCCCGGACATGACAGGCTCTCTCGTGCCCCCGGGCACACGCCGAGGCCTCTCTGCCGCCCGCCCTGCCCGGCCCTGGGCGCCTGCCCTCGGCCGGCCGCCCGCACTGACCTGCGCCGGCTCCATGCCGCTGTGCCCGCGCTCCGGGCTGCTCCGGGCCTCGTCTCCGACGGCATCCGGCGGGCGGCTCCTGGGGCCCCGCACCCCCTCCGCGCCCCCCGAGCCGGGGCCCTGGCTCCCAATTCCGCCTCCTCCTGCGCTGCTCACTCCCCGAGGGACCCCGGGCGAGCCCCGCCCGTCTCCGGTGGCCCCGTCTGCATGGCGGGGCCCGGCCTCGGAGCTCCCGCGGGCGGCGGCGCTCGGCGGGCCCCTGGCGCGGGACGCTGGCGCGGGAATGGCCGGGCTCCGCACCCCGCTCGGGGGACTTCCGGGATCCAGCGCCGACGCCGCGGTCGCCCGGCAACGGCCCCCGCCCGCCGGAAGCGCCCGCGCGCCCCGGCCCCGCCCCCTCCCGGCGCCGATTGGCTGCCGCCGCCCCCGGAGGCGGGGCGGGGGCGGGCTCTCCTTCATCCGCCCCGCCCCTGGCTGCCCTCGCCACATCCGGCCGTGGGGGCGGGGCCGGCGGCTCCTCTTCCCCGCCCCCAAGCGGCGCTTGTCGGAGTTCTTGGGGTCCCGGCCCCCCCACGCCCCGGGGGGGGGGGGTCGGCAGCTCGAGGCGGCCACAGCCGGGCGGGAGACAGAGCCTCGGTAGCAACGAGGCCCGAGGCCGAGCCGGGGGAGCGAGGGCCGGCGCTGCCAGGCTCGTCTCAGCTTCCCTTAGACTAGGAAACAAAACTATTTCCAATTCTGTTTGCCACACGGCCAGGGTCCGAGGCCGGACTTGAACCCCGCTCCGCCCGACTCCCGGGCCGGGGCTGCGTGCACGGCGCCCCCAGGCCGCCCCACACCAAACTTCCCAGCAATCCGGTGGGTAAAACGGAGCGGGAGGCCAGAAGCCGCGGAGGGCCTGCTGCCCGGCGAGCCGGCCGGACGGCGCTGGTCAGGCTGACCCCGGGGGCCCGGCCCGGGCAGCCGCGCCCGCAGCGCCCACTCCTCGGAGCGGCGGGCACCGCCACGGGCACTGCAGCCGGGACCTGGTTCTGACCCGGCCTCGGGCACTTCGGCCCCTTTTGTGCACGTGGAAACGGAGGCTGAGGCCCCTGCCCATTTGTTCCAGTGTATCAGGCCAACCTGAGCACTTGTGTTTGACCCCGGAGCCTCACGCCTTCACAGGGAGGGGGACTCCCAGCTAACTCCATTGTACAAACGTGCCTACCTATGTTCAGAAACCTCAGTCCTTAAGTCAAACTTCATTTCTCATGAGCCGTAAGGATCCCGACAGGATGTTCTACACTGGCTCAGGGAAAGAGACCAACAGGCTAAAACTGGGACCTGGCGCAGAGGCTGTGGGGCCCAAGGCCTGGGTGAGGCTCATTGCACACCAGGTGCTTTGAGGGGGTCCCTGCTCGTCACTGGGGAGCAGGAGGTGAGGAGTGCCCAGTGAGGTTCTTAAGGCATTCCCAAATTGGAATTAGGCAAACATTTCCCCGTAGAAACACTAGCTGTACATTCTGAGGCTTTGAGTCGTTTGCCTAAGAATCCTCTGGCCGGCGTATCAACATCGTTTCCATAGAGAGCCATGCTCCAAAAGGAAACAAACCGACTGGGTTTGCCAACCAGGAACTGCTCGTCATGTGAGAAAATCGGCTTGTTACACAGAAATGGAGGCAGCGCACAAAGCTCACCTGGCTCAGAAGTATAAAAAGATTTTATTAGTGCATATATACAAATTTACAAAGTCAAAAACTGGAGAAATACAAACAGCTTTAAAACACAATTTGCTTTTCCCTTCAGTTTAAAGAAAGTGACTGTTACCTGATTGTGATAAGATACAAAATACAGAAAGAACAAGGAACCGCTGTTTAAATACTGGACTCTTTCCAGAGAGTAAGGACAATATGAGACAGAAGGAAGGTGCACTTGAGAACAGACTAAAATGGAGACAGACACAGGAATTGGGACTCAATGGCTCGCTTCTGACACTCATCCTGCTCAGATCAAGGGACTGACAGCCACCGTTCTGCACCGACAGTAAATGGCAATTGTTGCTGCATGGGGCAAATTTTACACTCCACCTTCACCGAAGTGTCTAAGTGAGAGGAGTACATTCACTCTAGCATCTCTGAGGATACTAACCACTGGGGACAGCATGGACACTGGTCAGTCTGGGAGAAATAGCAGACCTTGATATTGTATTACATTGGGCAGCAGGCAGCCCAAGGCTGGAAGCACAGGCTAAGATTACCAGAGCATAAGCAAATAACAAGCTTTTTTGGAAAAGAGCCGCTGCCTTTTGCTTAATTGCACTTGTTGGGGATAGATGGTCAAGGGGCTCCAAATTGGAAACTACAGAGATCTGGATGACCGCTGGGACCCACCATCCCCACCCCACCCACCGATGAGCATTTTCTCATTCCCTTTTGAGGCTTCGATGGAGACTCAGCTGTCGACCCTCACACAAAGTGGAACCGACCAGTGTGACGAACAAAGGCAGCAGAGGAAGGCCAAGGGTCAGGCCCTGGAACAGTAGCCAGGATGATTCCAGTCCTCATAAGGGAGGGAAATGTTGGTTTTGCATGTGTTCTTTCATCAATCCAGGAAATTCAATGCTCTCTCCCAAAACATTTACAGTTTATTTGACAACAGTACAACTGGTAAGACTCTTAACTGTACATGAAAATAAAACACCAATGCCCCAAATGAACTAGGTGTTGGAAGCAGTTTTTCTCCTCTTTAGTCGAGCTCGCCAATCCTCAGGAAGGGCCTCAAAGTTTGCGTTTCTCTCAGCCAGGCCACTGTGGAAACAATGGACAAATTATCCATCACTAAGAGAAAAAAGCAGATGCTAATCTATTCCTGGGTGATGGGAATTTCTCGTAGAGCCAGTCTCTTCATTTGGGGCACTTCTGAGAAGTTGCAGTTTCAAGTTTTTATGGGAAAGAGTAGAGGCCCCCCTTAAAGTCCTACCATTTCAATCCAAGTGAATTCTTGTGCTTATTCCCTGCCCTCAGCACCAATCAAGGTGCTGAGACAAAAAACAAATAGTCCTTGTCCTCCAGGGACATTCGGGTCTGTTCCCTGGAGCATCATTTCAACTGGAGGAACAAAATCTGTTCACATCATAGGGCATGGGACTGTCAAGATCACATTTCAAGATACTTTTCATTATCCTGTAATTAAGTATTTTGCATTATTTCTCCACCTATTCTTGAAGTGTGGGAGTTAATTCTCTTTACAAGATATGGTCAAAGCCATTTAATCAATTAAGTGCTAGGCTTCCAAAAAAGCCCTTTAAATAAAGGTCTTGAATCAGGAATGGAAAAAATTCAGGGAAGGGTTACACGGTGAAGGACAAAAATCCTCTATAATCTTAAAAAAAAAAATTCAGGTCAGTTAGGTGGTGGAGTGGATAGGGCAACGACCCTGGATTCAGGAAGACCTGACTTCAAATCTGGCACCAAAACTTAACAATAAATCCAGTGATATGACCTTGGGCAAGTCACTTAAACCCATTGCCTTGCAACACCCCTTCCAAATAAAAAAAAATAAAAAACAAAATTCTCTTTACCTGACTAATTGCTGTTGTTTCCATTCCTCAATTCGCTTTTGTGATGTCAATTCCCGGTCTTCATCACTGGAGCTAGAATTCTCCTCTTCATCTAACTCCCGTTGGATACTCTGCCATTTCTTTACCAGAGATGGCATTTTTGTTTTACTCTTCTTCCCCTGAAAGAGTCCAATGTAAAATTTAGAAAAAAAATATTCTATGTAAAAATGAAAGGAGAAAATAAAAGCACTAATCTGAGGAAGCAAGAAAGCTAAAAGAACAAGAGGAGGCCTAGTCATTTTGTACAACTAAAATGACTACTGAATTGTAGATGTGTGTTAAGTTATTCCCTTATTCAATAAAAGATAGTCCCACATAGACCCAAATGGTTCTCAGAGGGCTTTGATAGAGGTGGAGATCACTATGTGAATGGGACCAGGGCAATGAACTGGGCAGGACTCAGTAGTTAGACCTGGGGGGGGGGGGGTGGGCGGGGTGGGCGGGTGTTCCAGGTATATGTTCTGGTAGTCTGAGATGGGCATGGGCAGAAGATAGATGATCATGATCTGAGTAGAAATATGTGGTTTGGGACGTTAGTTTAGCCTCTGTCTGATTTTTATCATTGAAATAAGCATGATGTTCATATAGAAATGCTATTGCATCCTTCCTTTCACTTAGCGCTCCTACTCCACCTTTACTAATGGATATTGGTTTCCCCTCTTCCTATATTCCTGGACTCTAATATGGGAGCCCATCCCCTCCCTTAGCCAAGTCACTTACTTTACCCAGCAGGCAAGTTCTTCCCCAGTGTGGTAACTAGCTGTCTCTGTAGTTTTAAAATAATCCCCTTCATGTACTCTAAGTGCCAACTAAAAGAATCCTCCCTCTCTCCTACCTGTCAAGTCCTCACCTACCAACTTCCTAAGTCATGATTTCAAGTCTAATACTTTAGCACGATTCTCCAATCAAAGTAGCTGTTTATTCTTTAGCCCAAAGTGATGACTTCATGTGCTCTACCTTGTCCTTCTTCCCCTTTCGACTCTTCTCCGGTGGTGGCATTTTGGGAGCAGGTGGAGGTGGAGGCTCTGTAATGCTAGCAGTGCTCAATAGGCTTCGAGATGGGACTGGCGGTAATGTGGTCACAGTCATTCTAACCGGTAAAGGACACTCAGGATAAGAGATGACAGTAGGTGATGCAGCTAGTCCCAGATAACTTGATTGTAGACCTACTCCTGTGGCTTGATGACTGGCACTTGTTGTTGGATGAGTGACATCTGAGGTTTGGTGGTGGCTGACATTTACAGTCTGGTGACCTAATAGAGAAGCACCGTAAAAAAAAAAAATCACATAAATGACAACAACACAAGTGATCAAATTTGAGCTTAACAGAGATTCTGGAACAAACCTCTATTTGTTTTTACTCACAGATTGTCCTACTTAAGAAACAAGGACAAAATAAAAAGAATTCTCTTTTCATCTGAACCTTTCCAATTTGTCTAGTAACATTTAACTAATGATCCCTCCACTCTAATAACTAGACAATCTAGAGAGTCAGTCAATCAACCACATGAACAGTATGTGTGGGAAAATTGGGATAGATAGGTCATAGGCTATATTCAAGGGGTCTTTAGTCTTTGCTTCCAGCACACTGCTGACTGGTGGCAAGGGCAGAAGTAGAATCCCAGGTCTCTCCTGACCTCTGTATTCTAAGTCAAAGATGCTGATGCAGATAAACAAGAGATCTAAATTGATTTGAAAAATCCAAAAAGGGGGGAGGGCGGAGCCAAGATGGCAACAAGAGTGGATCCTGTCCTAGGCGCTCTCTCATAAATCTTTGAAACTAAGGACTCTAAATTTTCGAGAGACAGAACCCACAGAGGGACCCAATGACCCAAGGTAAACTGGAAAAGAGCAGAAAGGCTCTGCTCCCCGGGGTCAGAGGGGGTCGGAGGGGTGGCCACCAGAGGGGTGGCCCGCCAGAGCGAAAGAACTTCAGCCTCCCGGAGGTAGTGCCAGGGCTCTGGGAGCCGCAGCTCACAGCAGGAGGGGAGTTTCCCGACCTGCGCCCCAGGGAGCACCGGGCACAAAGTGGGGGAACAGCAGGGGGTACCTCTGCCAGAGTGAGGCCTCAGGGCACAAAGCCAGCAGCTTGGTCTTTCTGCAGCCCTGATCCAGAAACAGAAGCAGGCAGAGCCGGTAAGCAGGAGCCCCCAGGGCATGAGCCCATTGGGCTGAGGGAGGAGAGTGAAGAGAGACTGCAGAGCTCTGTCCTCTGCCCCTGGAATGGGATTCTGGGGTTCTGACCACATTCAGATCCTGATTGCAGTCTAGGCCTCCCCATAGAACAGCAGCCCCCCCCCCTCAGCCCTGTGGCAGAGGGGGGGCGCTTATGGTCATTCACAGACCAGGAGGGAGGACAGAGCCCCACACACTGAGACCCTTGTGGGAGTGTCCCAAAAGCTCAGGAAGCACCACCAAAACAGGCTTAGACTGGGAAAATGAGCAAGCAGAGAAACAAGAGAAACACCATTGAGAAATACATTATCTATGAACCCAAGAAGGATCAATACTCCATCTGAAGATGAGGAAGCACAAGCTCCTGCATCTAAAGAATTCAAGGAAAAATAGAAATTAGGGTCAGGCTATGACAGAGCTCAAAAAAGACTTTGAAAATCAAATGAGGGAGTTAGAAGAAAAACTGGGAAAAGAAAGGAGATGCAGGAAAAACATGAAAATGAAGTCAGCAGCTTAGTCAAGGAAATACAAAAAAATGCTGATGAAAATAACATGCTAAAAAACCAGCTTAGGTCAAATGGATAAAACAGTTCAAAAAGTTATTGAGAAGAATGCTTTAAAAAGCAAAATTGGCCAGATGGAAAAGGAGATAAGAAAACTCTCTAAGGAAAACAAATCCTTCAGACAAAGAATAGAACTCAGGGAGATTGCTGAATTTATGAGAAATCAGGACTCAATACTTCAAAACCAAAAAAAAAAAAATTGAAAAATTAGAAGAAAATGTGAAACATCTCACTGAAAAAACAACTGATAATGGAAAACAGATTTAGGAAACATAATTTAAAAATTATTGGAATACCTGAAAGTCATGATCAGGAAAAGAGCCTTGACATCATTTTTCAAAGAATTACTACAGGAAAATTGCCCTGATATTCTAGAAGCAGAGGGCAAAATAGAAATGGAGAGAATCCACTGATCCCCCTGAGAAAGAGATCCCAAAAAACCAACTCCTAGGAATATTATAGCCAAGTTCCAGAACTCCCAAGTCAAAGAGAAAATATTACAAGCAGCCAGAAGGACACAGTTCAAATATCGTGGAGCTGCAGTCAGGATCACACAGGACTTAGCAGCAACTACATTGGAAGCTCGTAGGGCTTGGAATACAATATAACAGAAGGCAAAAGAGCTTAGAATGCAGCCAAGAATGAACTACCCAGCAAGGCTGAATGTCCTCTTCCAGGGAAAAAAATGGACTTTCAATGAACCAGGGGAATTTCAAATGTTCCTTTTGGAATGGCCAGAGCTGAACAGAAGGTCTATCTTCAGATACAGGACTCAGGTGAAGCATGGAGATTGGAGGAGAAGGGGAAAATATGAGGGACTTAATGAGGATGAACTGCATGTATTCCTGCATAGAAAAATGATACTGATAATACTCATATGAACGTTCTTAGTTAATAGAGCAGGTAGAAGGAGCTTTTATAGTTGAAGCACAGGAGAAAGCTGAATTCAAAGATAAAATATGGAGCAAAAATGGAGTCCATAGAAAAAAGGGAAATGGAATGGGAGAAAGAAAAAGGAGAGGGGGAATAGGCCAAGATATTTCATATAATAAGAGTTTTCTTTATTACAATGAGCTATTACAATGATATGGAAGGGGGGAGGCAAGGGGGAATGAGGGAATCTTCACTCTCATCAGAGGTGGCTAGGAGAAGAAACAGCATATATATACTCAATGGGGTATAGGCATCTGGAGTAAGGAGGCGGGACAGGGGGAAGGGGTGGGGATGTGAGTGATGGAGGAGAGGATGGACCATGGGGCGAGAGTGGTCAGATATAACACATTTTCTTTTTTACTTCTTGCAAGGGGCTGGGATTCGAAGGCCTGCCCAGGACCACAGGGCCAGGTGGATTCTGGGCCTAAGGGGTGGTATGGGGGCTCAGGGATTCTTGGCCCCAGGACCAGGGATCTGTCTGCTGCGCCACTCAGCGACCCTACAGCAGAGTCAGAGTGAAAGGAGAGAGAAAATATAGTACATGGTAGTGGAGAAATACGAAAGGAGGGAGTTGAGATCAGCAATGGCAACGGTGGAAAAGTATGGAAGTAACTTTTGCCATGGACTTATCATAAAGAATGTGACTCACTCGCGACAGTCATTGTTGGAACAAAGACTCACGCACATTTATTATTATTATTATTATTATTTTTGGGGGGGTGCAGGGCAAATGGGGCTGGGTAGCCTGCCTGGGGCCACATAGCAGGGTGATCATTGGGTGTCTGAGGCAGGATTTGGATCCAGGTGCACCTGGCTCAAGGGCCAATGCTCTGTCTGCCACCTAGCCACCCCTACTATTATTACTATTTCATTTTATTCTGGGTTTTTTTTCTTTTTTTTGGTTTTTGCAGTGCAGTGGGGTTCAGGTGGCTTGCATGTCATACGGCTGGGTGATTGTTGGGTGTACGGGGCTAGATGTGGGCTTGGGTGCTCATGACTGCAGGGCTGGTGCTCCTTCCACTGCGCCACCTGGCCATACCTACAATTATTACTATTATTATTTTTTAATTTTGATTTTTTTCTCTCCTCTTTACTTTATCGCTCAAGTGAGTGATAAAGGGGGTATTTTTTTACTCTTAAACAAGAATATTTCATTAATGTATAAAAACAATTTATACAAAATGAGAATAAATGTTATCAAACAAACAAAAAAAAAGAAAAAAGAAAAGAAAAATCCAAAATAGCAGCTTTACCACACCACAAGAGAAGCACCAAGGATGCTTGCTGCTCACCTGTCGTTAGGGCTGGCTGGCTATAGAGAACTGGAGAGCCACCAATGGTGGCTGATCTTTGGGCCACTCCAGGATTTGTTTCTGAGGCTTTCCTTTTCACTGCTCTTGTGGTAGTAGAATTGGAGGTGCTAGAATCAACTGAACTCTAAAATATGAACAAAGTTATGATAAGTATAGACATAAATTTTAATCATCTCTTCTAAAAAACAAAAGAAGGAATTTAAAAAATTCTCGGTTCATTTAACAAAAAGCCATTCAACACCCCCCCCCCCGATTACAATGTGTACCACTCACCTGGCTGCTGACAGCGGGAGTTGCTACAGAGGGCTTTAGGGGGGCATCTTCTTCAGTTCCTGGGGCAGGAGGCTCTTCATTTTCCTCATCCTCCATCTCTACCTCCTGAATCTCACCGTCTTCTCCAGGAGGTGGTGGCGGTGGGGGAGGAGGTGATTCAGGGGGAGGGGGAGGTGGGGGTGGCATTTCTAAGGGTAATGGAGGCTGAAGCACAGGAACATTGGATTGAAGGAGAGTCCAAAATGGAGTAAGTGGCACGAGTGATGCAGAAGAAACTTGACCAGAAAAGGGCTCTTTACAAAGAGAACCTAAGATAGACAGATACATGTTAGGAGAAAGAAAAAAGGCTAAACTGGATCAACAACTGATTGTTGGCAGCAACAAAATGGAGAAGTAAAAGTATAAAGCCAATTTGGTTTATGACCCTGACAGACAAGACATATGTCTTGTTTCCACCTAAGCCTATTCTATTTATATGTCTAACATCCTTTTATTGGGTGCTGCCCAATTTATTGCACTCAAAAATGGTTTAGTTTTTAAAAATTACCATTATTTCCAATCAGTATAATTAAATGACACTGGTTAAAATGTAAGATTTAAAAGGTTCTTTCAGAGGCTACTCTAGCTGAGTTCAATTTCTTACTGGGTCAGAGGCTGCAGGATAACAACGCAACTTACTGAAGTGGGAGCAGTGGAAGACAGAGTTGGTAAAACTGAATTTTGAGCTAAAATGAAAGTATAGGGGTTATGGCCTGGACTATAGAGGAAGGTACTCTCCCTTTCCCCTTACCTTTTTAATTAGTTTCATTCAAGTTAACAAGCTAAGGGCGAATTGGAGAGTACAATTCATTCAAAAATCTAAGTTTTTGATTAGGGTAAACAAACTTTTAGAATATGGGTCATTACTGAGTCCTCAATGGTGGTTATCAGAGGTTATTCTAGAAAACTAAAGGATAGTTTAATGTTACTAGGTTTTTTGCAATGAGGTTGCAAATGAGAACAGGGCTCAGAAAAGGGAGCAGAAAGGCAACAAAACCACCAGGGAAAACGTGCTGCCAATGCAAAAGATAGCAGGCAAGCTTAACTTCCCTTAATTCAATCTTAAATGCCTCAACTAGTCCCTCTAGCTCAGCAAAATGACACCCCCCCTTTTTTTTGGCAAGGCAATAGGGTTAAGTGACTTGCCTAAGGTCATGGAGTTAAGTATTAAGTTATTTGAAGCCACATTTGAACTCAGGTCCTCCTGACTCCACAGCTGGTGCTCTATTCACTGAGCCACCTAGCTGGCCCTTAAAGTGATCTCCTTTCAATTTCTCTCCCTTTTCTTCTGGGAAGCGTGTTAATGAAGAGGGGGGAATAAAAGGAAGAGATTCTTCTAATAAAGTGAAAGAGATTTTATAAGTTAAGAATAGGATCTCCCCTATTTTCTGAGAATTTTAAAGAGGGAGAAGGGGAAGATGCCCTAATGATTTTCTTCATTTGAATTTAACCCATGAACCTGGGACAAATAATCCAGATCATCTAGTCAAACACTTATTTGAGAGATGAAGCAAAGATTAGGCCCAGTGTTCTAACACATTTCTCTAGTTGGCAAATGAAACAAGTCCAATGACCTAAAAATCTCAGCCAAACAAATCTCACCTCTCAGGAAATAGATCCAGTTGCAGTCACCTGTTAACAGTTTCATGGTCAAAAGCAGTGTTAAACATGAACTTACAAGAGAACTTTAATGTATTTGTAGCTCCATAACTAAAAAAAAAACAACAAGCCTATTTAAAGTCACTTAGCTTTTAGAGTATTGCTATGTAGCAGAAAACGTCAGGTGCTATTGATGCTATTTGAAAATCTGCAAACTCATAAAATTATTGGGATATATCACAGATCCTAAAACTTGTCTTAGTGAGAATATACGATGAAAGAATATAGTTCACCACCAAAGGAGCCTGTAGCTCACCCAATGTTTGATCTTTATGATGCTGAGAAATTTTATGGATTAAAGCATTTTGCTGTAATTCAGGTCAGCAGACCACTATTAGTGTAGATCAAGGGCTCTCACTAACACATTACCATTCTGACTTAGCTTAAGCTGCTCTATGGACTTCCAGAGTGATCCATAATGCAATGGACATCTCCAACCAGGTGGGACTCAAGAGGGTTGCAGTTAGGTAGGATCCTCTTGAGAGACCTGAACTAGGACAATCAACAGTAGCAGCATTAATAATAGCCTTCTTAAGAGCTGGTGACAATTTTGTCCTTCCTACCAAAGCAACAATACACAACTGGCACACAACATGGCCAAGGTTAATGGCTTGGGAAGAGATAATCAAATTATGAGCAAATTAGATGCTCAAATGGGAAGTTGATACAAGTTTATGATTCAGGATATATATGTATATAGATGAAGCCTTATTGTTTGTGTCATGTCACAATAAACCCAAAGACAACTTAATCAGTTTTGTGCATATATAGTTTGAAACAAAATAGATGCCAAGTATATTAAAATTATTATGCTTTGGTAATTTATATACAAGTAATTTAACTCAAAATCTATAGCCTAAGACCTTTACGGAATACCTTAATATACTGACTTGATCTGCAATAGTAAGTTAAAATTTTGATTCAGTACCCAGTGTGAGAGTACATAGACATTGATGGCATAGAACTTGACACTGTTCTCATCACACTAAAATAAACAGGTCACTTTTTTTAAGTGCTCAGGAAAGACTCCAAGGCTGAAATCCAAGTTTGGCTGCCACAAAGAATAGCATCTTCATAGGTAATCTCACAACTAGATAGAATATGGGAAATCATCTCAAAGTTAAGAACAATGCGAATGAAAGAGTTTTGAATCCTACACATTTTTCCTTATGCACGTTTACTCAAAAATGTACTTTTATTCCCTCCTCCTCTCCCCATCAATTCACAAGTAACAACTAGAGACAAATGGCAGTAAGCAAGTTAGATTAGGAATTAAAATTTTAGGTCTAAGGAATTCAAAATAGCTAACGTTTTGATACTAGAATTTGATTAAGCAAAATGAAGAGATTCTGGGTATCCTGAAAAATTGTCCAACTTCAGGAAGAAAAGTGCTAAGCAAGAGATATTTATTTATAATTAGAATATTTGGAAATCTTCAAGTTCCTTTGGTTGAAACCACCTTTTTCCCCATTAATTATTATTAAAGATGCTTGCATGACTATATTAATAAATTTTCCTTCAGCAAGCCTTCTAGTTAAGTGTTAGTTTCCATAGCAGGCACTGGCCCCATGCCACGAGGCCCCTGGCGTGACGAGAGGCTCGATGCTCCCACAGCAAGACTGTTTTTACCTCCTGGGAGGAGGCTGGGAGAACTGCTTTAAAAACAGCTCCACTGGAGGGAATAAATCCCTTAGGAAAGTCAAGGGAGTGACTAGAAAAAGCAGGGAATAAATGAATGTGGGCATCGCTTTTAGTGTTTTTTTTTGGTCCCTATTAGCAGGGTTAGTGATGCTAGAATTCCTCTATATGAATGGAGAGAAAAAAAGTGACAGTAACTCATGACCACACAGTTAGGCAGGGCTGAGATTTAAAGGATATTTTATATATGCCTCCTAAGAACTGCAAAGTTTCTCTATTCATCATACAATAAAAAATCACTATAATCAATTTGCCATTTGCATCTTACTACTCTGAATGCAGTGAAGAATCAAAAAAAAAAACTTCATGAACAAGTGAGAAGCTTCAGTTCTGCAAATCTAGATTGGATTATAATTCTAGATTCATGTGGATAGTTAAGACAACTGATGAGGAAGGATGCTGCTTTGGGGGCAGAAATTTGGAAGATAAAGCTTGTTTTCTTGATGTAAACAATGTTCCACAGTTCTCAGATAATTAAAAGAGTCAGTTACTCATTTAGAGAGAGGACAGATTTCTATTCCATTAAAGAAGCTGCTAATTTTTATCTATTTATTTATTTTTGAAATTTTTCTGCTCGGACCTGGGTGACCCATAACAGATAAAATTGACCATGGTTAGTAGGAACAAATTCTGTACTTGATTTGCAAAATATGGGATTACCAGAATTCCAAATAATTACTCTTCTTGGAGGCCTAATGGAAAGCTGAATATGCATATTCAAAAAAAATATGCCTAGAGCCTATTAGGTAGAATAGGTGCTACTAGGTGTCGGCTCTTATCAAAAAATCAAAATTTACTGCTTTCTCAGAGGTATAAGTGTCTCCTAGCTATTAGGGCAAAAGTTTCCTACTGTGACTGAGTTGCTGTTTTCCACTCCCATGCTCAAATACAATCACTGCTGTCACCTATCATCAACAGCAAAGAACTAGGAATGCCATGGTCTTATCATCTTGATCATGTTAGAATCCATTTCTCCTTCCATTATTAAAAAAACAGCAGCATACATATCAACTGTTGCCTTTATGAGATACACAATGGAATTATTTCTGTGACTTTCCAACCACTCTCTGGCCTGTAATTAATTTATCCCTGAAAATGCTGTTTTTTCATATGCAGAGAAAACTTAAGAGATCTGAGACTTCAAGAACTACAAACAGGGTACCATGAGTATTTCTGACCACTGTCTTTGGTGCCTGTGCTCCTCAACCACTGGCTGCTGGCTGCCATTTCCTCTGCTTGCCTTGGTTCCTGACCAACTGAATTCAGCTTGTCCAGGGTGCTAGTCTAGTTATGACCAGGAGCTGTCACCTTCCTGTCTGACAGGACTAGGCAAGACAAATCAGATTACAATCTGAGAAACATTTAATCATCTTAATTCAATGCCCCCTTCTTTGTACTGTAACAAGTCATATGTTCTTACTGCTCATGCAGAATTACAACTAGGTCTGACTGGAGGTAATTTTCAAATACAGTTTTTTTTAGGTTTTTGCAAGGCAAACTGGGTTAAGTGGCTTGCCTAAGGCCACAGCCACACAGCTAGGTAATTATTAAGTGTCTGAGACCAGATTTGAACCTAGGTACTCCTGACTCCAGGGCCAGTGCTTTTATCCACTATGCCACCTAGCTGCCCCTTCAAATACAGTTTTAAAGTGATTGATGCCTTGATAGCATCCCTTCCAGGTCCAGACCCACCTGACCTTCAGGATCTATCTAGCTACTACTTTTCTCAATGTTTTCCTTTTTCTGGGGGGGGGGAGGGTTAAGCTACTATTTCTTAGTTGGCAGTTAATGTTATATCCTTGAGAAGAAACAAAAACAAAAAGCCTGCCCCTGCCCTCCTTTACACATGTGTATTTGTGAGCCCTTGAGCCCAAGACATTCCTGCCTTAATGACTAGACTGCAAACTGCTTTCTTTACCTGTGGAATTCTCAGTGGATTCCCCAGAGTTTGCATCAGTGCCAGTTTTCTCTTTCAAAATTTGTTTATGAAGAGTCTCTGCTTTATTTTCTTGGGCTTGCCCTTCTTCTTCTTCTTCTTCACCATCTGGGAACTCCCACTGAGACTCGCCCGAATGTTCGTTTACATAGAAATAACGTCTATGATCCCTAAATCACAAGAAAGAAAACACATGTTTTAAAACCTAATCTCCTGTAGTGACACTTACACTTGGTCCTGTCCCAGGACAGCAGTCTGCTCTCACAGGGAAGAACCTCTTCTTAATGAACTGCTATTCACAAAGGCAACAAACAGCTTTGAGAATTGAGGAAGGAGAGCCAAGGATGATTCAAAGCTATTTGCACTGCCAGCAGCTCTGTGAATACAGCCCTGAGCCCTCCAACTCCAACAGATGACGGGCTTGAAAAACATCTCATTTTTTGCCAATGCTTAACAGGGTTTCAAGTGTTATTAATGAAGGGACTCAATCGCCTAGAACCCTAATTTCCCTTCCAAAGAAGAGAACAGCGGAGTTTGTGAAAGATGGCTCTTCCCCTCTTGGACCGTGGAATTCACATTTCATACTCTTGATATCAAACACAGTGAAAGCTAAAGAGAGGGAGAGGATCTGGGAGCTGAAAAATAAAAGAGCAAAGATTTCAAATAACGAAAAAAAAAAAAATCAAGAAAAGCCAAATATAAAAAGAAATATTTTCGTCTGACCTGCTGGCAGAAGATAGTAATCTTGCTCTTCATTCACATCTTGCACCACGAAGCTTTCCTTAACTTCACCGAGGTTAATCAGGAGTAGTTGCTTCCAGAGGTCCTGTAAAGCGCACAGAGCTCTCGCATGCGCTTAACCCCCAAGCCCGCCCTACTCCGTGAAATTACACTCTGGAGAGTAAAAACCAGCTTTGTCCAATCTCGGGAAAAAATCCGTTACATGGAACACTTTAAACATTTGCTTTTTGTTTCTCCAATTTGTGGCTGGCCCAAACTCTGTAAGTGCTGGTGGTGCTCTGCCTGCCCAGCACCACTAACGTAGCTGCTCGTAGTCTCCAGGCAGGACGTCACGTCGTCAGGTGGTGATGATCACAAATCATGTCTGAGATGTCAAAGGTGAAAGGTGAAAAGGGGAGAAGAGTGCGTACCTGTCCCAGTGGCAGGACCAGCCTTTAGGAGTGGCGTTTATTTCATACTGTTTTAGTTGTTCTGCTGCATCCTGTAGTTTTCGTTTGAGGTAGTTTCCGTTGAGAGCGCCTTCTCGCCAGTCTGCAATCCTCGTCTAGCAATAAACAAAGCCAATTCATTATTCTAAAGAGTAACTTGGCTGGCTCTAGGTGTTGGCTATTCTCTCTGGCCAGGAGGGAGGTATAGGCCCAAAGCTGTGCTGCTCTAGCAGGAAGTGGCAATAACAACATGGATTGGCTGGCTTGGGCTAGGGTATGATTAAGGTCTTGTGGTTCACGGGTGGGAAGGCATGACTGGGTTTCTGGATCCAAATTTTCAGTGGAGGAAACTTGTCAGGATAGAGATGTCTTTCACTGATGCATATCACAAACGCTCTTTAAACTTATATTCTGAGAGGATTGTTGGGATAATGGAAGTTTGGCTAAGTGACTTGTCACCCACCCAGGTCTAATGTGAGTCAAAAGTAGGACTTGAACCCAGGCCTCTCTGACTCCCAGCCAGACTTCTCATATCTGTGGCATTATTGCTGGAAAATTCAGCTTCACCACCTAAGACCTCCTAGACTCTATGAGTGATTCATCTAACATGCACCCAAGTAATTAAAGGGATTCTTAAAGTATACATTATTATTTGTGACAATGGATAAGAGATCTAAGTTATTCAACTTTGATTTAAAAAATGTAAAGTATAATTTCTTTTTTTAGAAATAGGTCTGTCTGAAATAAAAAGAAATAGGTCTGGCTTCTTATTGGTTAACTAAATTACTGACTAGTCTAAGATTTTAATTCCTATTGGATTGATTTCTTCAGGCATATTCAACACATGAAGTATTTTTTCCCCACAAAGTAGATCATCACTCATCTGTCTCTGTCCCTGGAACAGCTCCATAAGCATGGGTGTGCTGCATGGGTGCTGTCTTGCCAATCAGAGGTGCTTTCACACAGTTCTACAACAATATTTGGCACTCATAAAATACTTTTAAGACTTGTGAGAAGCTTTATTAACAAATGGTAATGAGATAGCAGCTAACATTTTTAATGCCTGGAAAGCATGTTAGTGAGCCTTCCTTTGGTCCTCACAAAAACCCTAGGGGATGCATAATTGATCTCCATTTTCCAGATGAGGAAACTGAAGAAGAGAAATTGCCTTGCCTAGGATCACACAGCTACAAAGTCCTTGACTGGACTTGACCCCCTAGACTGGAGGACTGGAACTCAAGTCTTTCCAAATCCAGCATTCCATCCACTATGCCACCTAGCAGCTACCATCATCATGTTTTTGCTCTGGGTAGTATTATTTTTGATTCTTGAACTCACAGTTCAGAAATGTAGAGCAAAAAAAGTCACTCTTGCATTAAAAATTTCATATAATCTACCAGTTAATCCCACAGGAAATGAGCGGTGAATACAAAATTGGCTAATAGGCACAAACCTACCTCAGTTTGTAAGAGCAGCACATGAAAATTGGAGATGGACTGTCTGCTAATTCCTAAAAATTCCAGTTTACTGGTCAGGGTATTTGCCAATTCTCCAATCTGAAACTGTTCCCCAAGGGAGAAAAGAAAGGAAAAGAATACAAGTCAATAGCAGTTCCTAGAATATGACTGACACCCAAATATGCCACTCAAAGAGGTTCTTCTTTGGACAATCTCTTTGCCTCATAGTCATCAATGCACAGTTAAAAGAATGTCCTTCAGAACTGACCAACATTTTTCATCTGCAGAGAAATGTCTACACATGAACAATGAAGTTGTCATGTCAAACACGACAAGTTCCTGTCAAAACCATCATTTTAGGAACTTGGTAACCTCCACTACTTGTTTTTAAAAAGGCCTTTTAAGTAGATACAGCCCTGGAAACATCAAAGGTGAGCTACATTCTCTTTCGTACAACCTCTGCTTTGTTCCCCGTTCACTAGAACGCTGCTCCAATTCTTTCAGGTAAAAATAAAACAAGCTACTGATTGAGATATTCTTTCTTTGGTTATTAGTTTGTAGGATGGTTATTAGGAATAAGACATATTGTGTTTGTGACTGTCCTCTTAGAATAATGTTCTAAACAAATTCATTCTGTCATTTATCCTTCACTCTAATGGTCTGGTGTTCACCCCACTCTTCAAAATATATATAAGGAAACAAGCCCACAGATTATTAGCTAGAAGAGATTCCCAAATTCATTTGAGTCCAACTCCATTTTATATACAAGGAAAGCAAAACTCAGGGAAGGGCTAAGTGTGACCCAAGTTCACCCTACTCCAAGGTAGGAGAGCTCTTTGGCCTGACAACAGGTAGCAATTCTTCAATGAAGTCTCTTTCGAAAAAAATACAGATACACATTTATATAAGTGTTTGGGGAAGAACTAGAACTGGCCTGGGTAGAAAGGAATACATTTTTTCTCCACTGAGTAAAAAAGTTTGGTAGTCTCTAAACTGCCATTTGTATGTGCCCCCATACTTTTTGGGGAAAAATGTTTTATATGAGGAGTTAATTTAATAGCACCATCAAATTAAAACATAAATGGGAAAAGTTTAGCAAAATAAGTAAAAAATGCAATACAGAGATAATGTTCATTTGTGGTTTTTCTAAGTCAATATATGGCTGGTAGGGATACACACAAATGGCGGTTTAGAGACTACCGGACTGCTCTTTACACAAGAGGAAAAATTTATTCCTTTCTACCCAATCCAGGTCAGTTCTATTTCTGTCCCAAACAGTATTTTTGTAGTTAAACTGTAATAGGGAAATATACTACTAGTATTAACTGGAGAAAAAATAAGTTCTATACAGTACTAGTTGCTATTGCTGGTACAAGTTGCTCTTTTGCTTGCATAAATCTATGTGGAAAAGAACTTATATATGGGTAAAAATACCTAACAACTTCATAATCCCCCCTCCCTCACTTGTGAAAATAATTCACTAACCTATATCCTGGGTGGAATGACTATGCTTTGCAGATAGCAAAAATGGTTCATTTTGCTGAACTGCAGTGTTTGTAGTGGCGAAAGGCTGATTAAAAAAACACATTTCTAAGGCTGCAATGATCAATATACTTACTTTCAAATCCTGTTCTTCATCCATCTTTGGCACCGTTTGTGACTTTAGTTTTTCTGGAGATTCTTCAGTTTCAAGTTCTTTGTCTGAATTCTCATCTATTTTTTCTGAATTCTCAGTGCCCATTACTGGAAAAGAAAAACACATATCCCTTATTGACCAAAATCCTAGTTTTCTCTACATAGCTCTTTCCTTCCTTCCCTTAAGCTAATGTTCGGTTATGGGCAGGAAAAGACTGGGAAACTACAACCTCTCACTTTTCTTTTATTCCTGAATAATTTTAAGCTTGTGGTCAAAGTAAGATGCCTAGTGTATAATAGAAGATAAAAGTATAATAGAAGAATTTTTTTTTTTTAGGTTTTTGCAAGGCAAATGGAGTTAAATGGCTTGCCCAAGGCCACACAGCTAGGGAATTATTAAGTTTCTGAGATTGGATTTGAACCCAGGTACTCCTGACTCCAAGGCCGGTGCTTTATCCACTATGCCACCTAGCTGCCCAGAAGAAAATTTCTTAAAAGAAAATAAAACCTACCCCCCATAGGCCCTCCTCCCTGCCCTCCAAACTCCTAGTGGCTATCATTTCTTTAGACACAGCAGATATTTAATACAAGTTCTCAATGTCTTCTTGGTTTTTACTTGTTTCTGTGGATGATCCACTAGGAATTTTTTTTTTTTTAGATTTTTCAAGGCAATGGGGTTAAGTGGCTTGCCCAAGGCCACATGGCTAGGTAATTATTAAGCGTCTGAGGTTGGATTTGAAACCAGGTACTCCTGACTCCAAGGCTGTTGCTCTATTCACTGTGCCACCTAGCCGCCGTCCACTAGGAATTCTTTCCTCAACTGTCCCTTGTGAATGCCTTTAAAACTACTTTGTAGTTTTTACGAAGTTCAGATGCCAGTACCAAAAACATGACGTGGCTAAGAGATGTGAATTCTATAAGCTAATGCACACTCCTTGCCATAACCTTAGAAGTTCCCTCACATCACTGATGTCAGGGTTTCCCAGACACAACTTGGATGCACTGGGAAATGACGAGATTCTTCTGCAGGACTTTTTTTTGAACAAAATATGAATAGCACCTGGAAGTTTGACTAACTGCTTCCAAGTAATGACATTTTTCTTTTGTTTGAAAGCTTTCAAATATCCTAAAACCATTAGCCTAATGTTTCCATGTCAGACTTTTATTGTTTGTTGCTATATCCTCTCTGCTTTAATGTGTTCTCTATAAAAGGGAATGAAGCTTTATTCAAAATGTACCATCGATTAATTCATAATTCATGAAGTAACTCTAAGGTGTGTACATTAAGAATGGGATAAACAATATTGCTTTTTATATACTATTACAAGAAGAAAGCAATAACCTAAAATCCTTCCACTATGCTATGAAAATCTTTGAATTACCAATTTCTCCATTTTCTGGGGTCTCACGGCCAGTTTTGCTAGAACTCCGGCTAGTAGATTCTGGACTGGTAGCTCGGATAAACATCTTCCATTTCCCTCTTTTAGACATAAGTCTACGCATTCCATCTTGAGATGCTGATTGACTGATATCAGAACGAGGACTAGACCCTGACACACTGCCATCTCCTTCCTCCAAAGCACGCAGTTCTGCCTAGAAAAAAATCAAGTTCAAATTATATCAGCTGTTTGTTTTAAGAGTTGGAATAAGCCCCCAGAATATACTATAGGTACTTTGAGTGCAGAAGAATACATTGTCTAGCTCTTGGTGGAGCTCTAAGCCTAGGATTTAATGTACTCTGGACAGTAGATAACTCAGCTAAATTTCTCTGGAGGGATGGTTGGGAGGGTGGTGATGTGAGACAATCAGGGTTGCATAGCTAAATAAATGTCACATGTTTGAATTCAGGTCCTCCTGCCTCTAGGGTCATTGCTCTAACCACTGCATCACTGAGCTCCTGCCAGATTATTTAATGATTCTGCACTTAAAAGCGCTTCAGAAACTGTCCTTCAAACAAAATGTTTTATACAGTTGTCTTTCCATCTAAAGCTCTCTCCTGATAGGAGAAATTCTTAATATGTTCTCTGATATTTCTAAGAACTCAGATCTGTCCCATAAATCAAGGACCTCAGCTGGCACCAGCAGGCAGAAATGGGGACCAGGAGGTTAAAATTAAAAACCTGAATCCCAATAGAACATATCCTAAATTTTTACTCTGGCCTTTTTCCTGGGACGGGGGTGGGTGAGTGATAGTTTGGGGAATGAGAAACTTTGCCTCAATGCCCATAAACAACTTTTCTGCAGGGTATAGTCTTAGCCCAGAGGTTCTCAACATTAAAGCTTGTGGATTTTAACTCCTATAGAGGTTATACATTTCCCAACATGATTCTGAGATACTAAGAGTCTGGTCAAGGACCAGCCCAGAAGAACCCAGAATTCCTGACTCAAGCTCTCTAACCCTGCCCATCCACTCATTCAGCCAACAAGGAGAGCCTGCTAAGCAGGCTCGGAGCTAACCAAGTAGAAAAGAAGATCTGTGCCCCCCCCCCCAATTGAATGCAAGAGACCAGGGGGATGGGAGGGAGGGGACTGGGAAAAGTTTTCTGGAGAAAGCCAAGAGGCAGAGCATTCTTGGCATGGGAGACAGTTTGAATGGGAAGATGGGGCATCTTGTTTAAGGTCACTATCCCTGGGTCCAGGGGAAGGGAGGGGAGTGAGAGGTGTGAGAAGAATGAAGGGCTCTGAACACCCCAAAGGATTAGCCGTGTGTGTGTGTGTGTGTGTGTGTGTGTGTGTGTGTTTGGGGGGGGGACACACACATACCAGCATGCTATTTGAATAGTCTACTCATGAAATGATAGCTAAGGGGTTGCACCAGGGTGGTAGCAGAGAGAGAAAAGGGGTAAAGAGGCCTTGGTTGTGAAGTGGAGATTTGGTATGGTAATAAGGAAGGGTGGAAGAGAGGAGTTCCATTTTGGACAGATGGGGGTAGTAAATCCAATTCTCTCTTTTCTTTTCTTTCTTTTTAGTTTTTTTTTGCAAAGCAAATGGGGTTAAGTGGCTTGCTCAAGGCCACACAGCTAGGTAATTATTAAGTGTCTGAGATCTGATTTGAACCCAGGTACTCCTGATTCCAAGGCCGGTGCTTTATCCACTACGCCACCTAGCCGCCCCCATAAATCCAATTCTCTCAAAAGGTACATTGTCAGAAACTATGAAGAAACCTCCTAAGTCCAATTTCTGTTGAAAGGTAGGCCAGCAGATACATGCTCCATGAGCTCATTCCTGGGCACTGACCTTTTTTCTCTCCAATACGAGCTCCAGCTCAAGAGTATCTTGTTCTTCTTCCTCTTCACTCTCTCCTGACTGCACAACACTACAAAGATCCTCTTGGGAGTTATCTTCGGGGTTCTCTCCCAGAGCTTCTGGAGCTTTCCTTGTCCCTGACAGCTCCTCTGTGGTCGTCATCTCCTTCACCTCTGCTATGGCATCGACTTCTTGACAAATCACTTTTCTCCTCCATCTTTCTTCTTCTTCTTTCACACCCTCAGGCAATAAAGGGGCCAGCAGAGCAGCTGCCACACCCTTCTTCTCCTCTTCATTATTGGAAAGAGCTTGGATACCTTCATTTACCTCCTGCAATGATATGAGAAATATTCTCAGTGACCCATTTTGACTTCTTAGATACCCCTCTGCTTATAGCCTAAAAAAAGCTTAAATGTGAAGCCAAATCCTCTTTCAGTCATCCAAACAATGTTAACAAACATGAATCCTTGCAGTTGGTATCCCCTCTAAATAAGATCATTAAATAGCTTTTGTTCACTAATTACTTCAAGGTGACTGATTAGTGCTTTCTTCTCAAGATTACCTTTATTCTTTTTTTCTTAGAAAGTATTTAGTTTTGAGTTTTACAATTTCCCCCAATCTTGCTTCCCTCCCAACCCCCTACAGAAGGCATTCTGTTAGTCTTTACATTGTTTCCATGGTACACACTAATCTAAGTTGAATGTGGTGAGAGAGAAATCATATCCTTAAGGGAAAAAAAAAGTATAAGAGATAAAATTATATAATAAGATATCATTTTCTTTTTTGGATTTTGCAAGGCAAGTGGGGTTGAGTGGCTTGTCCAAGGCCACACAGCTAAGTAATTATTAAGTGTCTGAGGTCAGATTTGAACCCAGGTACTCCTGAGTCCAGGGCAGGTGCTCTATCCACTGTGCCACCTAGCTGCTCCTCATTTTTTTTTTTAAATCAAAGGTAATAGTCTTTGGTCTTAGTTCAAATTCCACAATTCTTTCTCTGGATACAGATGGTATTCTTCATCATAGCTAGCCCCAAATTGTCCCTGATTGTTGCACTGATGAGATGAGCAAGTCCATCAAAGTTGCTCATCACCCCCATGTTGCTGTTAGGGTGTACAATGTTTTTCTAGTTCTGCTCATCTTGCTCAGCATCAGTTCATGCTTCATCAGGCTTCCCTGAATTCCCATTCCTCCAGGTTCCTACTAGAACAATAGTGTTCCATGACATACACAAACCAGTTTGCTAAGCTATTCCCCAAATGAAGGACATTCATTTAATTTCCAATTCTTTGCCACCACAAACAGGGCTGCTATGAATATTTTTGTACAAATGATTTTTTTCCTCTTTTTCATAAAGATTACCATCATTCTGATGTTAGTAAGCAAAACTGGTAGAAGGCATTGGGGGGGGGGGGGGGGAAGGAAAGGACCCAAGCATTCTACTTCTAGGTTCTATTAACCCTGTGAGTAACTTTGGACAATGCCTAAGTCCATTTCCATTTCTGTAAAATGAGGACCTCACAGAGAGACTGTGAAGGTTATTTAAAGTACAGGCTCCCTCCCCTTCCCTGAGACAAGATGGCTCACTCAGTTTATGTTGTCAAATGAAGACTAACTGCCATGGAGTTGTTATGGGGTCCAAATACAAAGAAAGGATTTAAAAAGTGAAATGTCCCATATCTATCTGGCCAGTTGCATTAGCCTTAAAGTGCTTCCTCAGTGTGTAGGGAACCTGGTATTCTCAAACAGCACAAAGCTGGCCAGGCAGATTCTCTCAGGAAGCAGAGCCTGTGGTTACAATTGGCTTCACTAGATTCAAGTTCATTTACCAAAGGGTGGCTAGAGCCACTAAGTTAAAGGATCTCCTAAAATTCATTTGTTGAAGGTCTACTGATAAAACAATGGATGCATAAAGAATGAAGACAATTCTAGGTCTGATGTCTCCAAAAGACACAGTCTCTAGCAAACCAAACACACATGGCAATAATGTAAGACTTCAAGTACATGACAATAACAACAAAAAACTGAATTCAACACAAAAAGTATGAATGAATATTGAGTAAGACAAAAGTACTTTTAATGGTTTCAGTAAAGTTTGGGAGAAGAAATTGATCCCAGAGGACCCTGACAAAAGACTTCAGATCCAAGAACAATCTCACAACCCAGAACTCTCTGGCTAAGATGAACAAACACTAAGCTGCTGGCACTGACCTTTTTCACTTCTCGCTTAACCAGGAGTGGAGTGCTCTTGTTAGTGGTAACACAAAGAGTCTTTTCTTTGGAGTACACATCTGCTGGCACCAGGAAACTTGCCTCAGCACCTGTGACAGAACTAAAGACGAAGATTCTCAGCAGAAGCATAGAGAAGACCCTAGAAAGGCAAGAACCGAGTCCGAAGACAAAATGTTCCAAAGCTCCTTCTTACCTCTGCTGGTAATGCTGTGCTCCCTGGACTTGGGTAGCCAGGTACTGTGGCAGTTCCCAAGTCACTTCATTTGTCTGTGTGTTCCAATAGTAATAACAACCTGTGTTCTCATCCCAAACTTCTTGCCAGTCTCCCATCTCAATTCCCACTAAAAGAAAAGAAGCAGAATTCAGCAAAGAGGCTATTTTTCATGATTTTGTTATTAACCATTTAGTCAGTCAGCTCCCAACCAGATTGCAAACAATAAATTTCCCTCTTCTTTAGTATCTCCTAAAGAACAAGCCCTACAATTAATTGCAAGTATAGTTTTATAAACAAAAAAACCTCTAATTCAACTATATTTATGTATATATTGTAAGTATCTAAATAAAAGTAATGCCTTATTACTTACCTAGCAGAGATACTTACTGGTCCTAATGAGACAGCACATAGGCATCTATTAGGGTAGTAGATCTCAATGGTAAATAGCCATCTTTACAAACAAACATTTCAAGCAACTACCTTCCAAAAATATTTCAAAGCCCACAATCTTTGTTTTTTTTTTTTTAAGCTTTTTTCAAGGCAAATGGGGTTAAGTGGCTTGCCCAAGGCCACACAGCTAGGTAATTAAGTGTCTGAGACCAGATTTGAACCCAGGTACTCTTGACTTCAGGGCCGGTGCTCTATCTACTACACCACCTAGCTGCCCCCGAAGCCCACAATCTTAAGGGTTGGTAGCAAATAATTACATCTTTTATTTTTGATACTACCAACTAACTGAATTTAAATTCATTTTCAATTAACATGATAATGAAAATAATGCACGGACAACAAAAATTTCTATTTTTCTCATGCCTCTTTTATAGCAAAAGGGATGACTTCAAAGACACTAAAGAATCAAGCTCACCTCCTGCCAAGGAACACTGGGTATCATACTGCCATCCTGATGCTTGTGCTGAATCTGCTCCATTTGCTGATGAAGAGGAAAGGGAGGCTGTTCCAGACTCCTTGGGCTCTGGTCGAGGTGGAGTTGGAGGTGGAGCAGAAGTGCTAACAGCTGATACAGGCTGGGGGGCTGTTATGGCATCAATTTCCTTTAAAGGAAGAAATGACAAATGTATTACACTAAAAATCAATAAAGCAGGAGAAAATATAGTCACTATTTTAAAAAATTCAACTGTATTCAATCAATTCCTTAACCTCTTTCCTCAGAAATCCTACTGCCAAAGCTTTAAAATCTTAGGAACATTTTTGCAGATTTAGGAGTTTAATTAAAGTTTGATTTTATTTGAATAATAAATTATTTGAGTAACTCCTGCCACTAAGACTGAACTATTACTGACCGCTAGGAAGTTGGCCAACGTGCTGTCAATATCAGTAGATTGGTTTCCATTTGTCTCCTTAGGCAACACTGGTTTCTCGGCTATATCACTCTCATCATCATCACTGTCTGCATAGGCACCAAGCAAGCACAAACCTCCTGGTGACCAAACAAAAAGAAACCAAATTAGTAAGAATAAATGAAAACATTATAGGAAAGATGCCTCACTGAAGATTATTTGATAATTGCGAAGCTCCATTTTGCAAATTTTTAATCCAAAGCTGAACTTTATATTGCCATTTAGCAGATAACAAATGAGTATTTTTCCTGAAAACAAGTTTTCTAACTAATAGCTGAGACAAAGCAGTCAAGAGCCATTTCAGGACCTCATGAAAAGACACTAGTTTCTGTCGTTTGGGGACTCTGAGTAACCTGCCAGCACTGCTAAAAGGGAATAACAGAGACTCATATATGATCATCTGCTACATACAGTATAACAACCAGGCTTTCAAACATATAAAATAGAAGAGTTAACTAGACAGTGCCAGGGTCATTTCCAAATATTTATTGCTTGAGTAACCAAGCATTAGGATGTGAAATAAGATGTGAAGCTGTCTAATGGTAATAATTGTTAATATAACTCCCTCGATTCAAGTTAATCAGGTTCTGCTGAGCCACTTATTGTCTCCTTAATTATGTCACAATATAAATACTTAAAAAGCATTTTTTAATCTGTCAAGAAGTCAATTCTAGTATTCTAAGACACACATCTGAATAGCAAATCAGAAGCTCCCTTGTTCCTGGATTCCATCTTTAACAGAATTCATGTTCAAATTTGCAAATGTCTGAAAATCTAAGCTAAGAGTGGCAGATAGTGTGTTGGAAGTGTGGCCCTACTTATTTCTCAGCATGAACTTTGCTTCAAAGCAGGGGTGGGGAAACTCCTGCCCAAGGGCCAAGGCAATCACAGGCAGGATTTGAAATCTAGAAATTTTTTAGGGGTGAATTAAACATTTGACCAAAAATAGCCCTCGAATGATGTAATAGCCAAATGATTCTTTTCAGAAAAAGCTCCAAAGGGCAGTATCTTTCAGTTTTGAGCCTGTTTCCCTGCATCAAACACAAGGGGAAGTGCAGCAACTACTCCTAGACCACCCCTCTCACCAGTGACAGGCCCAGAGCTTTCCCTGCTCCATTTCTGACATGGTCTGGGTCACTGTCTGCAGGAGCCCGAGGTGCGAGCTCCAAATTGGCTTTAGTCCTTCTTCAGCTCACACCCTTGCAACTCAAGTACACTACCAGTGGCAAAATTTTCAAACTTTTTTTTTCTACTTCAAGGTAGCATTCATTTTAACAGGAACACTATCTCCAAAAATGTTTATGAAGCATCTTCCTCAGAAAAGCCCAGCAAGGCTGAGATTTTAAATGGAGGGTTGCAATTTCTGCCAGTTTTCATTTTTCATTCGCTAACTTTTTCATTGCCGTTTGCTGTTCCTAAGGATTCTAGGAAACTGCAATTAAAAATTTTTGAACTTTCTGAATCTTAAGATATAAAATCCTTCCATAAAATTAAGACTTAAAAAATTTAACAAGGATATTGGCTTAGGAAATGTCCTTAGCATAGAATACTAACTTTTTCTTTTTTTAAGTAATATTTACATCAATAATAAAGTTTTTTTTAAGAAATGGAAACATTTCTACATATATCATGTTCAACTTAACATTGGATACATTCTTTATAAGTGGAAGAAGTTTATGCCTTTTTAATTCCTAAATTAAACAAAAACAAGCATTAATTGTATAAATTGCAAGCAAAAAGCATTAATGACTAATTTAAGAATATAGAAATGTCTCTGCAGTACATGGCACTTATAAAAACTGACCATGTACTACTAGGGCATAAAAACCTAATGATCAACTGCAGTAAGGCAGAAATAATGATTATATCTTTCTCAGATCATAATGCAATAAAAGTCAGATGCAATAGTGGACCAGGGAGATATAGACCCAGAAATAATTGGAAACTGAATAACCTCATTTTTTAAAAAAGTTTTTTTTGCAAGGCAATGGGGTTAAGTGACTTGTCCAAGGCCACACAGCTAGGTAATTATTAAGTGTCTGAGGCCAGATTTGAACTCAGGTACTCCTGACTCCAGGGACAGTTCTCTATCCACTGCACCTGTGACATTTTAAAGAATGAGTGGATCAAACAACAAATTATAGAAAGAATTAATTATTTTATCCTAGATAATGACAATAATGAAACAACATACCAAAACCTATGGAATTCACTCAAAGCGGCTCAAAGGGGAAAATATTAAATCTTTAAATGCTTACATGAATAAATTAGAGAAAGAGGAAACCCACGAACTAAATATGCAACTAAAAAAATTAGAGAAAGAGCAAATTAAAAATCTCCAATTAAATACTAAATTAGAAATTCTAAAAATTAAAGGAGAAATTAATAAAATTGAAAGCAAAAAACTATTAAATTAATAAATAAAACCAAAATTTGGTTTTATGAAAAAAACAATAAAATTGATAAACTGCTGGTCAATTGGATAAAAAAAAGAAAGAAGAAAACCAAATTGCTAGTATCATAAATGATACTAGCATCAATGAGGAGGAAATTAAAGTAATAATTCAGAATTATTTTGCCCAATTCTATGCCAATAAATTTGATAATCTAAGTGAAATGGGTGAATATTTACAAAAATATAGTTGCCCAGGTTAAATAAAGAGGAGATTAAATACCTAAACAACCCTATCTCCGAAAAAGAAAATTCAACAAGCCATCATTGAACTCCCTAAGAAAAAATCTCCAGGGCCTGACGGATTCACAAGTGAATTCTACCAAAGATTTAAGGAACAATTGGTTCCAATTCTATATAAACTCTTTGGAAAAATAGGGAAAGATGGAACTCTACCTAATTCTTTCTATGAAAACAATATGGTGCTGTTACCTAAACCATGAAGAGTTAAAACAGAGAAAGAAAATTATAGACCTATCTCCCTGATGAATATAGATGCAAAAATCTTAAATAAAATCTTAGCAAAACGATTACAAGTTATCACTGGGATAATACATTTTGACCAAGTAGGATTCATTCCAGGAATGCAGGGTTGGTTCAATATTAGGAAAACTGTTAGTATAATCAATTATATCAACAACAAACCTATCAGAAATTATATGACCATATCAATAAGATGCTGAAAAAAGCTTCTGACAAAATACAGCACCCATTCCTACTAAAAACACTAGAGTGTAGGAATAAATGGACTGTTCCTTAGAATAATAAGCAGTATCTATCTGAAACCATCAACAAGCATTATATTCAATGGGGAGAGGCTAGAGCCATTCCTGTAAGATCAGGGGTGAAACAAGGATGTCCATTATCACCACAACTATTCAATATTGTATTAGAAATGTTAGCTTCAGCAATAGAATTGGGAAGGAAGAGACAAAACTCTTAACTCTTTGCAGAAGACAAGATGGTATACCTAGAAAATCCCAAGAAATCATCTAGCGGAAACAATTAGCAACTTTAGCAAAGTTGCAGGATATAAAATAAACCCTCATAAATTCTCAACTTTTCTATATATGACTAACAAGATACAGCAGGAAGAGCTAGAAAGAGAAATCCCATTCAAAGTAACCTCAGACAATATAAAATACCTAGGAAGTCTATTTACAAAAGGCAGACTCAGAAACTTTTTAAAAACAATTATAAAACACTTCTGACACAAATTAAATCAGATTTAAATAACTGGGCAAACATCAACTGCTCATGGATAGTAGAGCTAATATAATAAAAATAACATTTCTACCAAAACTAAAATATTTGTTTAGTGCCCTACCAATCAAAATTCCAAACAATTACTTTAATGAGTTAGAAAAAGTTGTAAGCAAATTCATATGGAGAAATAAAAAGTCAAGAATTTCCAGGGACTTAATGAAAAAAGTGCAAAAGAAGGGGGCTTAGCCCTACCTGATCTAAAATTATATTATAAATCATCAGTTATCAAAACTGTCTGGTATTGGCTAAGAAATAGAGTGGTGGACCAGTGGAATAGACTAAGTGCAATAGCAGGAAACGATTATAGTAATCTGCTGTTTGATAAATCCAAAGAGTCCAGCTATTGAGATAAAAACTCTCTCTGATAAAAACTACTGGGAAAATTGGAAGTTAGTATGGAAGAAACTTAGATTAGATCAACACCTCACACCTTATACCAAGATAAGATCCAAAAGGATACAGGATTTAGGCATAAAAAACAACACTTATAAGCAAATTAGAAGATCAAGGACTAGTTTATCTGTCAGATCTATGGAAAGGGAAGCAGTTTATGACAATGGAAGAGATGGAGAACATCACTAAAAACAAACTAGATGATTTTAATTACATTAAATTAAAAAGCTTTTGCACAGATAAAACCACTGTAACCAAGATCACAAGAAATGTAGTAAACTGGGAAACAATCTTTACAACTAATGTTTCTGACAAAGGACTCATTTCTAAAATATACACAAAACCGAGTAATGTTTTTTTTAGGTTTTTGCAAGGCAAATGGGGTTAAGTGGCTTGCCCAAGGCCACACAGCTAGGTAATTATTAAGTGTCTGAGACCGGATTTGAACCCAGGTACTCCTGACTCCAGGGCTGGTGCTTTATCCACTTCGCCACCTAGCCGCCCCTTGCGTAATTTTTTTTTTTAAAAAGTCATTCCCCAATTGACAAATGGTCAAAGGATATGCAAAGGCAATTTACAGATGAGATCAAAGCAATCCACAGTCATATGAAAACTTGCTCTAAATCATTACTTATTAGAGAAATGCAAATTAAAGCTTCTCTGAGGTACCACCTCACACCTCTCAGACTGGCCAATATGACCAGAAAGGATAATGATCATTGTTGGAAGGGTTGTGGGAAATCTGGGACACTATTTCACTGTTGGTGGAGCTGTGAACTCATCCAACCCTTCTGGAGAGCTATTTGGAACTATGCCCAAAGGGCAACAAAAATGTGCATACCCTTTGACCCAGCAATACCACTACTGGGTCTATACCCTGAAGAGATGATGAAAAAGGGTAAAAATATCACTTGTACATAACTATTCATAGCAGCTCTGTTTGTGGTGGCAAAGAATTGGAAATCAAGTAAATGTCCTTCAATTGGGGAATGGCTTAGCAAAATGTGGTATATGCATGTCATGGAACACTATTTTTCTATTAGAAACCAGGAGGGATGGGAATTCAGGGAAGCCTGGAGGGATTTGCATGGAGTGATGCCTAGTGAGATGAGCAGAAACAAAAAAACACTGTACACCCTAACAGCAACATGGGGGCGCTCTTTCCATCAGTGCAGCAGAGACAATTTTGGGCTTTCTGAGATGGCGAATACCATCTGTATCCAGATAAAGAGCCGTGGAGTTTGAACAAATTTCAAGAACTATTCTCTTTAATTCAGAAAAAAAAACCACATCTTATTGTCTGATCTTGTTATTGTTATCTCTAAGACTTTTTGTTTCTTCCTTAAGGATATGATTTCTCTGTCATCATACTCAATTTGGATCAAAGTACAACATGGAAACAAAGTAAAGACAGACAGACTGCTTTCTGTGGGGGGAAGGAAGTAAGATTGCAGGAAAAATTGTAAAACTCAAATAAAATCTTTAATAAAAAAAACAACTGTGGTATATGTACATCATGGAACACTATTGTTCTATTAGAAACCAGGAGGAATGGGAATTCAGGGAAGCCTGGAGGACTTTGCATGAACTGATGCTGAGCAAGATGAGAAGAACCAGAAAACCATTGTATACCATAATAGCAACATGGACATGATGATCAACCTTGATGGATTGACTCATTCCATCAGTGCAACCATCAGGGACAATTTGGGGCTGTCTGCAATGGAGAATACCATCTGTATCCAGAGAAAGAACTGTGGAGTATGAACAAAGACCAAGGACTATTACCTTAAATTTAGAAAAAAAAACACCTGATATCTTATTGTCTGATCTTGCCATCTCTTATACTTTATTTTTCTTCCTTAAGGATATGATTTCTCTCTCATCACACTCAATTTGGATCAACGTATACCATGGGAACAACGTAAAGACTGGAAAGTTGCCTTCTGTAGGGGGTGAGGGGAGGGAAGTAAGATTAGAGGGAAAATTGTAAAACTCAAAAATCTTTTTTTATTTTTTTAGGCTTTTGCAAGGCAAACGGAGTTAAGTGGCTTGCAAAAGGACACACAGCTAGGTAATTATTAAGTGCCTGAGACCGGATTTGAACCCAGGTACTCCTGACTCCAGGGCCGGTGCTTTATCCACTACACCACCTAGCTGCCCCTAAAGCCCATTTTCGAGGGAAAGACTGTGTTGGCATTTCTTTTCTCTATTCTCAGTTTATTGATTGATAATGTTTCTGCCTATCTCATACCCATCCTGTCTTGCACAGCTAGTTTATCTTTTGATAAACCCTTTCAGGACAGGGATCAGATCTGAGTCTTGTATGGATCTTCCCTATCATGCCGAGCCCAAGGGGTGCAATCGCCTCTTGGGCAGAAGTGCGAGGGCAGCACCAACAGCCAGCCAACTCTGAGCTCTATGAGGGCCTAGCCTCCTCAACAAATTGATGTTCATTATATAGGATGATGCTATGAACTTATTAAATTCTACTATGCTTTTATGACTGATGAGTCAGACATGAAAGCATTATTTTGAGAGTTCATTTTCTTCTGAACATTCTTTTTTAAACTTTAAATCTTCTGAAAATTCCTTTTTAAACTTTTTAAAGCAGTGGATAAAATTTAATAAATAAACATTAAGTTTGAACATCTCATTATATTTTAAGTTTATCTTTGCTTACTGGCAAAATCTTCTCCCCAAAATAGTTATATCTGCTTTGATTTTGTGGAGTAGAATTAAAATTTTCCAGCTCATTAACAATACAAGAAAAATTGAGACTTGTAGGCATAATTTGCAAGGTAAATTTATTATTTTTTATTTTTTAGGTTTTTGCGAGGCAAATGGGGTTAAGTGGCTTGTCCAAGGCCACACAGCTAGGTAAATATTAAGTGTCCGAGGCTGGATTTGAACTCAGGTACTCCTGACTCCAGGGCTGGTGCTCTATGCACTGTGCCATGTAGTCACCCTCCAAGGTACATTTAGACAGAACTACTGTTTTCTGGCACCTGGATTTTAGCTTTTCCAATTATTTGAATTTTAAATAAATATCAAATGAAAGAAATATTTAATTATTATGGGAGTTGTCTTCACAGACTGAGGTAGAGAAACCAGCAACAAGTTGAAAGGTCAAGATTTTTGGATTTTTATTTTAAAGGTAGCATGTTATGGAAAATGAGATAACTGTAATCAACCAAAACTTACTAATTCGTTCTAATAGGGGTATTGTAGAAGGACAGCAATGAAAAATAACACAACCAAACTTGTACCTGTTGCTTTGACAGTGGTAGGTCTGGTCGGCATGACTGGCTTGGGGGGATTCTGAACAATAACTTTGGGAAGCTCTGGAACAACCTCCTGTTCATCTGAAAGGAATAGCAAAGAAAACTCAGATACCAACGATAGCATCTAAAACTTTTGCCCCAAACCAAAGACACCACTCAAAGAACATGACTTAGGGCATAAAAATCAGTTTCTTACTTTTAAAAATTGTTTTAAATTTTGACCGTTACTGTTTTGACATCACCTTCATTTCTGAAGGTGTCCCTCTTCTCTCTCCTACCCAGCAAACATCCCTTGCTAAAACTAAAAGAGGAAAATAAAGGCGTTATGCACAAGTCTGACAGTCGGCCCCAGTCCCGCACCCACAGCCCAGCAGGCCTCTGGCCCGAGCCGGCTGCGTGGCCCCTCGGGGGCTCGGGGCGGCCCGGCCTCCCTGGGCTCCGTGGCCCCCTCGGGGCGGCCCGGCCCCCCTGGGCTGCGTGGCCCCCTCGGGGGCTCGGGGCGGCTCAGCCCCCCTGGGCTCCGTGGCCCCTCGGGCCCTCGGGGCGGCCCGGCCCCCCTGGGCTCCGTGGCCCCTCGGGCCCGGCCCCCCTGGGCTGCGTGGCCCCTCGGGCCCGGCCCCCCTGGGCTGCGTGGCCCCCTCGAGGGCTCGGGGCGGCCCAGCCTCCCTGGGCTCCGTGGCCCCTCGGGGCGGCCCGGCCTCCCTGGGCTCCGTGGCCCCTCGGGGGCTCGGGGCGGCCCGGCCTCCCCGGGCTCTAACTCCACGCACCGGGGCAGCAGCCTGGGAGGCCCCGGCCGAGCCGCGTCTCGCCGTTCCCGAGGCGCCCGCGCGGCTCCAAGGCGCTCCGGGCGGGTGGCCGGGGCCGCCGGCTGTTGGTGCGGGCCTCGCGCGGCCCCTGGGCGAGGCTCCTCCGGGCCCGGGGCCGCCGCCGCCGCGGGGCCGCTCGCTTTCCCGCCCTCCTCTTCCCCCCGCTCCGGGCCCAGCCCTGCGCGTCCCGGCCGGACTAGGCCCCGAGCCTCGGGCTCGAGTTTGGGGCGTCCCCGGCGGCGGCGCCCTCGAGGCGGCCGTGACGACTACTCGGGGCCGGGGCTCCGCGCGGCCTTTCCTTACCTTCCGGGCGCGCGTCCTCCAGGGAGGTCGCCACGGTGGCCGCCGTCGTAGCCGTCGCTGCTGCCGCCGCCGGGGCAAGGGCCGGGGCCGGGGCCGGAGCCGGGGTTGGGGCCGGGGCCGGGGCCGGGGCCGAGGCCGGGGCCGGGGCCGGGGTCGGGGCCGGAGCCGGAGCCGGAGCCGGAGCCGGAGCCGGGGTCGGGGTCGGAGCCAGGGCCGTGGCCGGAGCCGGAGCCGGAGCCGGGGCCGGAGCCGGGGCCGGGGCCGGGGCCGGGGCCGGGACGGAAACCGCCGCCGCGTCAGCCTCCAGCTCGGCCTCGGGGTCCGCGTCGCGCCCAGCGGCGCCGCTGCGAGGTCCCGGCGGGGAGAGCTGCAGGATGGGCCTCCGGCCGGGGACCGCCCGCGACTTCTTCCCCATCGCGAGCCTCCGCGCGAGCCGCCACCCGCGTCAAGGCAGGCGGCAGGGGGAGGGCGGGCGGCGCGGGCACGTCCGCGCGCGATCAATATTCATGACCCGCTCCCCGCCCCCAGCCCGCCGCGCCTAACCGGCGCCCAGCGCGCACGCGCCGCCGCAGGGGGCGGGGCCGGCCCGAGCCGCTGCCCATTGGCTGCGGGCAGCGACCAATGGGGCCCGGGCGCCGCCGCTACGCCACAGTCCGTCCGCCGGGCGGGCCCCTCCCCCGCCCTGACCGCATCCCATCCGGGAGCCCCCCACGTGGTCCTCATGGCCCCCCCCCATGTCTCGGGATGCTTATCCGCCAAGAAACAAGGAACGCGCTTCAGGGGCCGCGGACCCCCACCTCGCCCATCGCAACTAGCACGTGCTTGGCCGGAGAGGCGCAGGCGGCCTTCAAGGCCTCATAGGTTGCAAGGTCAGCTAGAAAGGGCTGAACTTCAACCTGGGCCGCGCACAGTCCATAGCTGCCACCCTGGCCTGTGAGAGCACTCTGGAGGTGCTGGGTTCATCTCTCCGGGGCCACCTGGCATCAGGTGCATCGACGCAGCAGTCTTTGGTCCATAAATAGCCTTCTGGCCCAGGCGCCAACGTGGGACCTTAGGCAAGTCACTTTACCCTGTTGGTCTGCTTCCTCAGCTCTAAAATGATTTGGAGGAGGATATAGCAAGCCACTCCGGTGTCTTTGCCAAGAAAACCCCAAATGGGGGTGGCGCAGTGGATAGAGCACCAGCCCTCGAGTCAGGAGGACCCGAGTTCAAATCCTGCCTCAGGCACTTCATAATGACCTAGCTGTGTGGCCTTGGGCAAGCCACTTTACCCCACTGCCTTGCAAAAACTGTAAAAAAAGCCTCAGATGGGGTCCAACAAAAGTTGGACATAACTGAAATCATTGAACTTGAGAAATGTGAAATGGAGACAGCCTGAGAATCAGGAGACTTGAGTTTTAGTCCCCCTTTGCATCAATCCATCCCTTTCAGCTTCATAGTCCTTCTGGAAGATGGTGGAGGGAGCATCTTTTCCTAAATCCATGAAATCATCACTGATCTGGAGCCACCAGAAAAAAATATCCAAGAGAAAACAGTCTGACAGATTACCTTACCCCTGGTCAAAGCGCAGCAGAGTCAACAGATAGCATTAGATGATAAAAAGAGATATTAGAGTCAGAATTTGAACAAAAGTAATGCATTTATATAGTTTTATTTAAAGTTTGCAAAATGCATTTACAGATGTTATTTGATCTTTAGAACGTGATTGTTATGGATTGTGCTGGAAAAGGACCAAAATGACATCACTTAGGTCAAGGTCTGACTGACTGGTCAGACCCATATGAGCTCAGAAGGCCCTGCCGCAGGTCTGGCACATCTAGGATGGAGATATCTCTAGATTTTCACATCTCACGTTTCTTCTGAGCTACTAAAATTCTACTTTGCTCATAGAGCAGGTATGCAGGCAGGCCGTGTTGGGGAGTCTTGTCTCCCTTGTGTCTCAGTCAATTACAAAATTCTTCAGAAAGATCTTGAGAATATCCTCATATCAATTCTTCTGACCTTTCAACATTTGCCACCTTTGAGTTCTCCTTAAGTCTTTTAGGTATACAAGTTTGGCATTTGGGCTACCTGGCCAGGCCATGAAAGGTGCAGTCTCTGCAGTAGCCTTGGGTTCTTGGCAGTGACCTCAGTGTCTGGAGCCTCATCAGGCTGGATAAGCTTCAAAATCTTCCTAAGATAATTCAAATGAAAGGCATTGAGTTTCCTGGCATGGTGCTGGCAGACTGCCCAAGTTTCACAGGTATATAAGAATGAGGTCAACAGAATGGCAGCCTAATACTGCCTTTCTCTCACACACTTTCCTTCAGAACCTCCCAAGCACTGAGCTAGATCTGACAATTCATGGGTTGGTCTCATCATTTATGTATACATCTTCACAACCCTGTGAGAAAGATGTTAGTATCATTATTATCCCCATTTGGTTGAGGATTAAATGACTTGTCTGGGGTCAGGCAGCTAGTGTCTGAGGCAAGACTTAAATTCAGGTCTTAACTCTAAGCACAATACATCACTTAGCAATCCAATTAACCAATCTCTCAGCTAGCTATATCAGGTATCTGTTATTTTCAGGGATGGGGCTAGCTGGCCCAGGGAAAACAAAAAATATCTTCTGTCCTCAAGGTGCTAATAAAGGTTAATTTCTGGATGGAATAGACATTTGTGTAGGAAGTGGTAAAGGAAACTGGGGATCTAGATGGAGATGAGTTGAGTAAGTGCATTCCAGGGCTGGAGGCCAAATGCAAAGACAGTTGATGGGTAATGGAATATCATCCTGATTCCAAGACCAGCACTATTGGAACAAAAGGACTAAACTAGATGAACTGTTAGGTTTTCTATGGCTCTAAAACTCTATTCTGTGACAAAGACAAGAATTACAACTATCCTTTACAGAGCTGCCAAAATGATATGCTTAAAAGAGATGAGACCATATCTCTGCTTAGTGCGTGTTGGATCTATCCAGTAGAATGTAAGAGCCTTTGAAGTACTAGCAATTGTTTCCTTTTTGTTTTTGAATCAGCCTCGGATTCCTTTGTACAGTAGGAGTTTAGAAAAATATTTGTTGAAACTGAGACCATGGCAGATAACAATCAGTTGAATTGGAGATATTTTGTATTTGTTCAGTTGTCATGTTGGATTCATGACCCTATTGTAGATTTTCTTGGCAAAGATCTAGGAGGGGTTTGCCATTTCCTTCCCCAGTTCATTTTATAGATAAGTGAGAAAAAAAAAAAATATATATATATATATGTATGTGTGTGTGTGTGTGAAGGGCTGTCATGTGGAAGGGGGGATTAATTTCTTCATGGTGGACTTTTTGTGATAGGAGCAATAATATGGGGAAGCTTTTCCTAGAAGGCAGAGCTGACCCTCACTGACTTCTGACTTATTTGACACAACTAACTTCCTAGTGATCTAATGGGAAGAAACAGCCAAACCATGGGAGTCCAGGCCTTGGGAAGGGTTGCATTTCAGAAGACCATGAGAGTGGTCCCAGCTTTCACCCTATTAAGCCCTAACAATCAAACTCATTTTCATGCATTGATTTGAGATGCTGAATTGAGAAGTTACATATCATTGGATGTTTATTCCTCATGTGTCAGAGCAAATAAAACTTTGCTTTTGCTAACAATTTAATTATTTCCTATTGCCTTGTTCTGTCCCAATATGGAATGGCAACTAAGCAAGTCCTGCCATTGGGAGCTCCTCCCACATTTCCAAACAAAATTGGGAATAATGAATAGATGTTACTGACTCAGTTTTTTTAGCTATAAGGCCTAGAAATGCTAAGGTACCTTTCTAGATGAAAATCCTATGACTGGAGTTCCCTGAATTCCTGATAAATGGATAAAATCAAGTCTAGTTTTTGGGTCCCTTATATTCTCAACCTCCCCCTATGCCAGCCCTTAGCTGCTTTCCTCCATTAGATTATAAGTTCCTTGAGGGCAGGGACTTGTCTTTCTACTTGAATTTGTATTCCTAGTGGTTGGCACATGGTTGAATAAACGCAGTCTCACTAGCCCTCTTTCTCTCTAGGCACAAATTCACTCTTGAATGGGATTTCTGGGTCGACTGACACCTGAAATTTCTCAGAGGGAACAAAGCCTTTCATTCCAACATTGGGATGTAAAGATCTAAAGTAACAATACCTGATTGATAAACATATCAAATTTCAATGTTACTAAATGTAACCCAGCATTTAATCAATGAGTGCAAATGTCTGAGAGCCTTTCTGCCTTCTTATGTTAGAAAAATTATAATGAATTGAGCTCTGCCGACGATCTTGAAATGTAGAGCTTAAGACTCAAAGAAGGGGGCAGCTAGGTGGCATAATGGATAAAGCACTGGCCTTGGAGTCAGGAGTACCTGGGTTCAAATCCGGTCTCAGACACTTAATAATTACCTAGCTGTGTGGCCTTGGGCAAGCCACTTAACCCCATTTGTCTTGCAAAAAAACCTAAAAAAAAAAGACAAAGAAAATTCTACAATGTTCACGATAACTCAAGTATACACAGCTAGTTTTTAAAAAGATGATCAATAAATTTTAATTTACAGAATAAAATCCAGGAGATTTTCCTATCTTCTTTCAAAATCTTGAGGCTTGAAGGCCCTCTGACCAGGCAGGATACATTTTGTTCCAGCCCTTACTAAAGGGGAATCAATCAGTGACTCCCATCCAGCCTGGTTATTGAGAAAATACATTGTGATAGAATTGAATGTGGAAATTTGCTGCTTCTATATAAACTGGATTTTGAAACTTGCAACATTTCCATCAATATAAAACAAAGGGTTGTTTTCAAATTTGGCTTCAGGGTCAAAACTGGAACATGTCATCCTCTTCAAACACCTGCTCATTACTTTAGTATTGGCTTGGGCAAGATGTTTTATATTTTATTGAAGGTCATACAAAATCAACAATAACACAATCCCACAATAAATGAAGGACCAAGAAAGGGAACAACATTTTCAGGTTGTTTTTTGTATGGAAAATATGTGTCAATTCTGGATCAAAATGGTTCCACTGAACTACAAAAACGTGATAGGGATTTACAGAATTTGCAGTGGCTGATTTTGGTTGTTCACTACAACAAATCACCAGCCTGTTTTCTTGGTTGAAGGTGGTTTTTAATTTGCAGTTAAACAAGTCTTCGGTAATTTAAAAAAATATAAACTCTACAAAAGCTCCTGAATCATATACAAAAGCAGCTGCTTCAGACCAATATTGAAAACCAGAAATTGTGTATTAGCACCACCAGTCAAGTGAGTACAAGGGACCTCTGCATGACTTCTGCCTTCCTGGCTTCTAGTTGAATTCAGGCTTAATATTGTACATCACATTTACAGTTTATAGAAATCAGCCTGGAGTGCAGGGTTCCTGGAAGGTGAAGTCTCGAGCCCTATGAGGCACCAAGAGGTTGCAATAACATGTCCATGATACTAGTGTCTTCGATACAACAAGTCTCGAGTTGCTTGATCAACTTTTTCCTGGTAGTCATTCAATTTGTCAAGTATTTTCTGGTGCAGCTGCAAGAGAGGAAAAAAAAAATCAAATACTCATGAGACAGTTTGGGAATCTTAAGAATTAAGCTCATTACTGGCACCAGTCAGAACCCAGATTGCTGATGAAGCTGCCAGCATTTTCCTTTCCAAATTTTTTTTTTTGGTTGCTTTTCTGCAAGGCTTAGTTGACTTGCCCAAGACCACACAGCTATAGTTATTAAATGTCTGAGGCCATATTTGAACTTTGGTCCTCCTGACTCTAGGGCTGGTGCTCTATCCTCTGTATTATGTAGCTGCCCCCTCATCTCCAATTTTAAGCCCCAGGAAGTAAAAGGCAAAAAAGTAACATACTAGTTGGCTCCTAATGAAGAGTATCACTTACAACAAGGTTGTGTGTGTTGGCACTATTTTCTCCCAGTGATTGAAGAAGCTGGTCAATGGCAGAGTATGGAAGCCACACCATTGGAGAGGTTGCAGACAGTGGAAACTAAAAGGAAAGCATAACTTTTATAAAATGAACTAAATCATTTGAAAAATTCTGGTATTTTTACCTCTACTCTAACAGAGAATATACTTTCATTTTTAAAATATAAAGTTTTTTTTTTTTAATGTAGTTAACAAAAAGAATGTAAATGTTCCACAGACAGATCATAGGGGTATTTTTTTAATCTCATTTTCTTCCTGGTTTCACCTAGATTTTTAGAAAACTTTTTAGAAAATCCAGTCTTCTCCAAGTGACTGATACAGCTACCATTTTGACATCCAGACCACCACTAGAACTTGTTATGTAATTAATAGGAAAAAAACAGTGTGCCTATGTAGACTTGTTTTGTATTCTAATGCTTTAAAGAAAAAAGGACCTCTATACCCATCTATTCAGCATCTTTCTTTTAATGGAGGTCAACTCTGGCCATAATCTTTTAATGTAAAATAATGAGATATTTAGTATTCCCATTTCACAAACGGAAAAATGGATGTTACATTTAAAACACTTAAATATTAAAAATTTAGGATAAACACAAATTTTAACTAAATTTAATTAAATTTAAAAAATTTTAATTTTAATCACTTAAATTTTAGGGGGAAAAAAATCAGTGATCTAATTAATTAGAATGAGAATGGTACTAACACCTAAAGAGAAGTTGAATTACAGAGCCTAGCCTAAGTAACCAGAAAAAAAAGATCAGTTTGTGCCCACCTCGATTCCAAAATATTGATGTCCTTTTCCCAGTACAGCATCAACATATTCTGAAACCAAATCCACAGCTTCTTCTAAAAGGTCATAGTTTAAGTAGAGACGGAGTAATTCAGCAGCATCAACCTTCTACAAATGGGAAGGATGACAAAATACAACATTTTGTTGAACCCCCTTCTGAGAGAGATACTATGTTTAATAAAACTGAAAATTTCAGGGAGTTAAGGTATAAGCACTGTCTCAGGTCTTCAAACCTTAATGCTTAACTCACTTTGTAGAATTTCTTGGGGATGGTGTCATCTAAAGATTCTATTCTTAGAAAATCTGAAATAGGTCATTTTCCAAAGGAGAAGTGATCTTTATGGTGATTATATTGCTAGTTAGTTTGATAAAGGAGGGCATCTGCAGATCAACTGAGAAAAAGTGGAATGTTTCAATTTTTCCTAGAATACATTGAAATTTTATGTGTGTGAAAATATATATATATATATATATATATATATATATATATTCACACACATACATTTATGAGTCTTTTCTCTCTTGCTGCACTTAAATAGGTGTAAGAAAAAGTACTCAAGTGCCTTTAAACACTTATGAATCAGTACTTATGAAGTGTAAGCCGGGTCAAATCAGTCCTCGAGTCCTCAACGAGCTTAGATACTAATGGAGGCCACACAAATCAGTTGCAAACAAAACAGAGTAGAGGAAAAGAGAATCTGAGAAGGAAAGGCATTAGCAGAAGTCTCCAGCAGAAGGTGGAATTAAAGCACAGTCTCAAAGTACATTAGGGACACATAAAAGTCAGAGGAGAGGAGAGAGTATTCCAGGCATGGTGGTGGGAAGTGAGGGGCAACTGCAAGGAAGCCATTGTTACTGGGTTAGGGAGGTGAAGGAGACTGTAATGGTAGGAAGGGCCCAGGTTACAAAAAGCTTTGAAAGTCAAACAAAGAATTTTATATTTAATTCTGCTGGTGATAAGGAAGCACTGGAGCTCACTGAGCAGGATCTAACATAGTTAGATCTATAGTTTAGAAAAACTGGGACAGCTAGGTGGTGCTGTGGATAGAACACAAACCCTGGAGTCAGGTGGACCCGAGTTCAAATCTGATCTTGGACACTTCCTAGCTATGAACCTTGGCAAATCACTTAACCTTGAATGCTTCAAAAAAACCCAAACCACCTAATTTGGCAGTTGAGAGGAATAGATTGAAATGGGAAAAGATTTGAAGCAGAGAAAGAGACTAATTAGAAGGCTACTGGCATATATGTAAAAGGGGATGAGGGCCTAAAGTAGGGTTGTGGCTATGTGACTGGGGAGGAGATAGATATGAGAGATGCTATGAAAACAGAAGTGACAAAGCTGGCAATGGACTGGATGTGATGTTATTGTTTGTCCTTCATTCTTGAAGAAGACTATGACATCAGGGAGGTGACACCATGACAAGCATGTGAACTGGATTGAGAGGGGCTGTCCTAGGTCATCAGTCTCACTTTTTCCGCCTCAGTCATCTTCGGCCAGTGATCAGATATGGATCAGAATGACTATACATGGCCCCAGTTATAAGGCAATCAAGGGTTAAGTGACTTGCCCAAGGTCACACAGGTAGGAAGTATCCAGTACCAGAGGCCAGATCTGAACTCAGGTCATCCTGACTCCAGGGCTGGAGCATTATCCAGTGTGTCAACAGGGTTGAGCATGACAAGGACTGTGAGGGTGATGACAATAGCAAAGCTCAGAAGGGAAGATGTTTTTTTTTGGGGGGGGAGAAGAAAGGGAGGCAGGGAAGATAATGATTTCTGTTTCAGACATGTTGAATATGAAATGCTAGTACGACAACTGATTCAAAATGTCCAAAAAGCAGTGGTGATGGGGGACAGGAAAGAGACCAGGGCTGCATAGACAGATTTGGAAATCATAGATAGTTTACTGCCCTCAGGGGATGGACAAGTGAGATAATATAGTGAACAGACCCCAGAAAACAGCCTTGGAGGACACCTGGGATGGGTGGGAGAGACTCAGATGAAGCAGCAGCAAAGAAGACTTACTCAGATTGAGTATTAAGAGAGTAAGGAAGGGGCGGCTAGGTGGCTTAGCGGATAAAGCACTGGCCCTGGAGTCAGGAGTACCTGGGTTTAAATCTGGTCTCAGACACTTAATAATTACCTAGCTGTGTGGCCTTGGGCAAGCCACTTAACCCCATTTGCCTTGCAAAAAAAAAAAAAAAAAAGTAAGGACAAGAATGAAGGAGAACAGTATGCTGCAAAGGTCACAAAGGATGGAATTAAGAAAAGGCCACTGGATCTGATCATTATAAAATCAATTTTAGGACTGGAAAGGGTAGATTCAGTTAAATGATGGGATTGGAAGCCAGAATGAAGAGGGTTTAGATAAGAGGAGAGGAAGACAAAGTCCTTATTATAGATGGTTTTGTTTAGGAATTTAGTCCTGAAGAGGAGGAGAGTTGTGGGATTGTCAGCTGTGTGGGAGGCAGCAATAAATAAGGGCTTGTGTGTTTTGTAAAGTGAGGTTTTTTTTTTTAAGGATAAGGGAAGACATTAACTAAATTTTAGGTAGTAACGAACTAATCAGGTCTCTGTGAAGATCAGATAATGGAAGGAGTGAGAAAATATGAAGTTTAAGATGTTATGGAACAGGCACTCCAAAAAAGCCAGGAGGAAGGGTTAAGATCTTGGAAGGCAGCATTTTGAGAGTTTTATTGAGGTGGATAGGTCTGCAATCTGGGGATGGGGATTTTAAAAAGTGGCGAAAGCACTCCAGGGGAATACATTCTGCTCTTGACTATACTGTAAACTTTATTTATTTATTTATTCTTAGGTTTTGTTTTTTTTTTTTTTGCAAGGCAAATGGGGTCAAAGTGAGCAAAGGATGATGAATTAGCTGATTATAAGGTTCCTTCCAGTCTAAAAGGCTCACCAAGATTTGTATTCAAGTTTGCTGAGAACCTTTCCCGATTAATCAGGTAGACCTAGAGTTAGAGGGGACCTCCAGTGCCATCTGGTTCAACTCCCTTATTTTTCAGAGGAGGAGACTGAGAACCAAAGAGCTTCTGTGTCTTGTCCTAGGCCCCCCCAAAGGTAATTAAGGAGCAGAACCAGAATTCGAACCCAAGTTCTGATTCCCAAAGTCAGCCTTCTTTCACTCCTCCATGAAACCTCTCTCCCTCAACTGTGTCTGCTGCAATTTGATTCTCTGTTAACAGATCTGGATTTATGCTCTGAATTTTACCTTCTCTCTCTCAATCAAACCTCCTTTCTGTTACGGGTCACATGTTTCTTCCCCGTCTTCCATCAGCACACCTAATTAAACCTTTAGAACCCACCATCTTTCACATGACCCATAACATCTGGAAACAGTTGATTAATGGCTATCAGGGCAAGCCGAGTCACAAGACATAACCAGAAAATGTCAGATTTTCTGCGAAACACTTTTTCCTCTGCCTAATGTAACTCCCTTTCCTATGAACTTCTGTTGTCACGAAGGCTGTCCCAGGTCTTCCTTGATATTTCATTGTGTGAGAGGAAATAAAACTTTAAAAATTGAAGAGACCTGGGTTTGAATTTCAGCTTTACCAGTTTTAGTTGTGTGATGCTGGCCCTGTCACTTCACCATTCCCTTTCAATTTCTTCATCTGTATAATAGGGTTGCTACCACATGACTGACCTCTCGGAGCTGCTGTGGGGAAAATGCTTGATAAACCTTTGGGCTACAGAAACAGGAGTTATTTATATGTTGGCAGGGGGCATTCCAATAGAAATGTTTGCCGAATAGTCAATCAAAGGGACCCTGGTGTAGGAAACAACTGCTAGGGTGCCTGTCTTGGGCTCTGCTTCCCCCGCAAAAGGGGGACTTACAGCCCAAAAAGCTGATGATGTTTTGAGCTGCCCTGAGAAGCTGAGGGCTTGAACGGTGCTGTGCCTGTGCAAGCACTAAGCTAGAGTGTTGGTTCAGTTCTAGGTCCCAGATTCTGGGAAAGATATTCATTAGTAAAACAGGAGTCAGAATGGTGAAAAAGATAACTGAAATTGTGCAATAGAAGGATGGTTGGTGGATGGGAGAATAGGCTCTGAAGGCCATGGGCAGTATAGCTGAAGGGCTCTCATGTGGATGGGAGTTAGATTGGCTAGGCGTGCTCTCAAGAAGCAGAGTTAAAGGGTGAAATTTGGCTTATGTAATCAAGAACTTCCTAAGAATCAGAGCTAAAACCAAAATGGACTGGCCAGCAGGCTACCTTGCTGAAGGAATTCTAGTTAGGGTAGGGCTGAGATGCCTTCCAATCCTGGCATGGACTGAAAATAAAGAACACACTTGTACTACTAACTTCAGAAGAAATAAGGCAAGCACTTTGAATACATTCAAGATCTAAAGAAATTATATGACATATGATGGAGTTTTACTCAGCAACTCTATACCCAAAGGCAACAGGGATACATACTGAACTACAGTTAGACTTTTCAAGTGATTTTCCTACAAGTCAGTGCTCCATCATTTTACCACTGTTAATCAGGTTTTGGTGACAGGGGGATGGACAGCTTTTATGAAAAGGAAGACAACACTCACCTTGTAACTATTTATAAGCCAATTGGGCAGAGGTACCCCATGGGACAAGAGCTTGTTGATTACACAGTGGTGATACAAGTTATTTTGGCATTTATATTTGTCTAGGAAAGAGGACAACAACCGCCAAGCTTCATCAGTAGCACTGGAAAAAATGATTAATTTTGAGATTCTTTAATAGGCGATGCGAGTAGAGTTTAAGATACTTATTTAGGAGGAAAACCCATCTTTTAAAACAAACAAACACCCCCCCCCCCCCACAAAACGTGATTTGCTTTGTTCAGACAAAAAGTCAATATAATACAGAGTTGGATTCAGAAAAATTGCATGATGAATTTGCTCATTTTTGTTATCTGTGGGCTCAGGTCAACCAGAGAAGAAAAGTTGAGGAAATGGGTTTTCACATACCTGCCCAGAATTAAAATCTATGAGACAGTAACAAAAACTAATTTAGACTAAGATAAAGGATAAACACCAACAATTAAAACCTAAATAATTTCATGAAACAAATGAAAATAAAAAAACTGATTTCTAAGAAAATAGTTGCAATAAAAAAATTATGCTAGCCTTTATAGGTAGAAGCAGAAGACTGACTCAGTTGTCATCCCTGATCCTATCCTCTCTGCTTTAGGCTTCTCCTGCCCCCCCCAACAGTTGAGACACTGACTATCAAAGTAAGATAAAACAATTAAGAAATCAGATCAGCAGTGCAGGGGAGAAAACAGTGGAGTGGAAGCCCAGAGATCTGGATTCCAGAATTGGTTTTGGATCTGATCAGTTATACAAACACAAGCTTATGCCATTTTTCTGGGCCTATTTCCTTATTTGTAAAAAAGAGGTGGCTGGTTCAAATAACCTCTAAATTCTCTGACTAGCTCTTAAATAACTATAATTCTACTATGTGCTTGATTGTATAATAAAGATTGGAAATACTACAGAAAACCTGAACTGAAAGGTCACTGTGAGCTAGGGTTAGGAAGGACAGGATCCAGCCTAGGACTCAGAAATATCTGACTTTACTGTTGTTGAAGGGGAATGCTTAAAGCGAGAAATCAAAGTCTTAAACAGTTGCTATAGGTAATAAGTTCAGGAGGAGGAGAATCAAGTCAAATAGAAGGGCTGCTAATAAACAGCAACCAGAACTCAAGAGCAGTTGGACATGAGACCAAATGTGATATCTGGATGGAAGATCTTGTTTTTGAGGGGTAAGGGGAAAGAGATGCCATATTGGAAATATATTCATTATAGACTTCTGACTAATTTCAACTCCTATTTTACAAAATTTGGGGATCACAAAACCATTTGCTTACAGGAGGCTTCTGGCAGAATGGTTTCAGAATTTTGTAATGGGTGTAGGGGACAGGAATGCCACTGTAGATATCCTATGACATATTTCAGTTTCATAGAACATCTAATCCCAATTAAGTAAGGTATATAAATATAAGCATTTTGTACACTTCAATCACTGAAATAAGCTATGATTATTTCTTAACCACACTTAAATTCCAAAACAAATGCCAGAATTAATGCTAGGAAGGTACCTGGATTCCTTGGTGGTGATGACTGATGAAAGCTGATTGGCTGCTAACCACGCCCATGCCTCAGCCTGTGCTGCCTCACCACCAAACTGCAATTTGATGCACCTGTAATGTAAAGTGAGCATTTAAAACTCCTCTTCTTTCAAAGAGTCACTATTATTGGGTCACTAACTTCACCTTCCCACTCAATTTCCAATAAATATTCATAAATATATTCAAACTGAGACATTCTAATAGCCAATCAATAAAGATAAGAATGAATTTATAGCCAAGAAGTATTTGTTATCAGTTATACATTTAAAAACTTTTTTCAAAAAAAAATAAATACATTTAACTACATTTTTCATTAAGCTAAAAAAAACTCCATTATAAATGTGGATTTTCAGAAAACAATGAAATTGTGCTTAAATAATGTTCACTAAAGGACTGTAAAATGAACTCATACTTTAGATATGTCTTGTAATAAGCAGGCTGTCAATGTTTGATAAGAGGAGAATTTGATACATACTTGAAAGCAAGTCCCTCAAAGACTGGTGTTAGGGAGAGTTTAAAAGTCTGACAGAGTGAGATGGCTGTATCAAAAAGGCCAGCCTGCACCAAGAGAGTGACCATTTCCTCTGCTGATGAGCTTCCTGTGTGATGAAAAAGGCATTTAGTTCCGCTCCCACTTTGACAGAAAAAAGTCATACTTAAGAGCTTCAGAGAGAAGTCTTTGACTTATTATATACATGCACATATAGATGTCACTGGAGAAGAAACATGCCACAAGTGAATTCCTACCCGCAATGGCAACTGCTGTTGGGTCATGCTGAGCTAGAGTGAGGCGAATGCGGGCTAAGGAACACTCCCTTTCTAGGTCTTCCAGTTCCAAGATTTCAACTTGTCGGCTCGCTTATAAAAACACAGAGAAGCTCTATTATAGGTTTTATTTATTTTAAGTTTTACAAGCCCCCCCCCAATCTTACTTCCCTCCTCCCACAGAAAGCAATCTGTCAGTCTTTCCATTGTTTCCATGTTGTACATTGATCCAAATTGTAGAGAAACTAAAACCCCAGGAGAAATCATATAGTGCCTGGCAGACTAACAGAACTTATCCTCTGATAGTCACTAAATAAAACTTTCCAATTTCTAAAGGCATTAAGAGGGTGAAAAGCATTGGTTGGTTTCAAAAGCCCAAATGCTTGACCTTAAAAAATCAAAATAATACAGAATCAAAAACAAATTCAGGAAAAAAAGAATAAAATGGCTTCTAAGAATAAGATTTTTACCAGTCCACCAAACACAGTTGAAAGTTCTCACTTACTTGGGATTGATGTGCACTCTCCATCATGATTCCTTTTGGGGGAGGCTCCAGGACGTTCATACTAATACACAAAAAAGTGATTACTGAGTGATAGAAATTTTACTTAGAAATAATCAATGCAAACTCCAACAGTATGGTAAAAATGATATTAGCATCAATTTTCATTTAGATATTTAATGTTCCTGTCATACTATCAAAGAGATAAATAACAATGTTTAGATGTTTGACCATTTTTCATTCATGTCTGACACTTTGTGACCCTTTTAGGCAGAGATAATGGAATTGTTTGTTACTTTCTTCAGGGTACAGATGAGGAAATTGAGGCAAATAGGGTGAAGTGATTTTTCCAGGGTCACATAGCTAGTAAATATCTGAGGGCAGATTTGAACTCAGTTCTTCTCTATCCACTGTGCCATTTAGCTGCTTATTACATAACATAATTGCAAAGTTCATTTGGAGGAAAAAAAGGATCTCTAGACTATCAATAAAAATAATGAAAAAAAGATTGAAGTGTAGCAGAAGAAGCCATTTATATTAAAAAAGAAACCAGACCAATGGAACCAACAGGGTAAGGAAGAGCTCAGTGTTTGATAAATCCAGAAACATAAATTACTTAGGGGAAAAACTCCTATCAGTTAAAAATGGCTAGGGAAAAAACAAGCAGAAATTAGGTTTCCATCTCGATCTTAGATGATATTCTAATAATAAATCAAAATAGATACATGGCCTGAGTGTGACAGATTACATCATCAAAAAAGTTAGAAGCAGACCAAACACCTTTCACAGCTAGAAATAGGAACAAGTTTTTAATCAGAACTGTTATAGACAATTATGAAAGTTAAAATAGTTGATTTTGATTACAAGAAGTTGAAAAGACTTTGCAAAAGCAAAATTAATGCATCCAGAATAAAAAGGGATACACTCTACTTGGGGGAAAGATCTTTCTACCAAATATCTCCAATAACAATTTGCAATCTAAGACATACAGACAACTACCATATGGTGGAGGTTACAAACTATTCCCAACATATAAGTGGTCAAATGATGTGAATAAATGGTCTCAAAAGAAAAAAGTAAACTACCAATAATTTTATAATCATATAAATGAACAGTCACTAAAAATAAGGGAAATGCAAATCAAAATGCACATGCTGATAGGCTGTAGGGAGATGATTTGCTAGTAGGGCATTGCTGCTGGCAGGGTTAGGTATAGGTACAGTCACTCTGGAAAGCAACAGAGAACTGTCAACTCAGTGATGATATTCATGTGCCAAAGGATAGGTCGTAGACAAAGCTAAGGCATCACATGGCAACATGTTCATAGCAGCACCTTTTGTGATTGTAAAGAACTGGAAACAATGTCCACCAAATAAGCAATGTCCATCGACTAGGGAACAGGGACAAACTGGGGCACCTGAAGGTAATGGAATACAATGGGGTTGTAAGAAATGATGCGAGTGGGGCAGCTAGGTGGCATAGTGGATAAAGCACCGGCCTTGGAGTGAGGAGTACCTGGGTTCAAATCTGGTCTCAGACGCTTAATAATTACCTAGCTGTGTGGCCTTGGGCAAGCCACTTAACCCCATTGCCTAGCAAAAAAAAAAAAAAAAAAAAAAAAAAAAAAAAGATGCCGAGTGATGAAAAGAGAGAAGCAGGGAAGGACCTCTGTGACCAGATGAAAAGGGAAGTCTGCAGAGACCAAGACAATACAGAAAATGACAACAATGATGTCATACAATGTTAAGTGGAAAGAACAGCTACAGTCAATAAATCAAATGTGAAAGTTGAAAAATTACAAAGTTCAAGCATAGACACAAAGAAAGGACACAAGAAGATACTACTTTGCAGGGTTGGAGGCGGTAGTGGGGTTAACATAGGTATGTGATATTACATACATTTTAAAATATTTTTTTCCCATGTACTTATCCATCTTGCTGACTTATTTTTCCTCTTCTATACCTTTTTTCTTTAAAAACATTCCTTGTTTTAGGAAATGACTCTTTGGAAAAGGGAAATGGGGAAATTTAGTCAGTGTAAAAACAAAAAATAGCAATAAAAATTTATTTTAAAAAATTAAAAAGAAAATGAATTGTAGAAGGATTAAGTTTGGCCCAGAGAAGAGTTAGAAGACAATACTGCCCTGACTCCACCCTATCCTTACAAAGATGGGAGGACAAGGAACATTACATATAACATGTTTGTCAATATGTTGATCTCTTTTGTGGAATTATTTTCTCTTCTTCCTCTTAAAAATTATTTGTTGTAAGGGATGATTGGGGTGGAGGAGGGGTGGTACAAAGCAAAATAAAGGTAATGTAAGAACAAAGATAACAATAAAAATTTATTTCTGAAAAAAAGTCACTTTTTCTCTGCTGCTTTGTGCTTTAGAGCTCTGTTAGCATATATTCTCTGGTACAATAGGCATCATCTATCCACATGGGGACTCTAATGAAGGCCAAATAAAGTTGGGTTTGGTTCCCTAGAGTGGTTGCTTATAACATGATATTTTGAAGTCCTGGTCTTGCATCTGATTCCTGCATAATACAGTTAGCTTTCCTTAGTGAATGTAAACAGACCTAAGGCAAATTCATCATCATTAAAGGAAAACTAAGTGCATATATTAAGGGCAGAAACATAATCTATCTATCTATCTATCTATCTATCTATCTATCTATCTATCTATCTATCTATCTATCTCTATATAGATGCAGAACATGTAATCAATAACCGATTTTCACCTTCTTGTTAATGGGCTTATCATAAGGAAAAGTGGCTGCTCAATGACAGTCAGATAGTTAAACTCATCATTAAAAGGAACACTGGACAATAACATGTTAATAACTAATATCATTAAAAAAGATAAAGTCCAAAGGCAGAAAGTTTAGATAAAATAAAATGTGATAACAGAAGGCTATGACTACAATGGCTGTCAGTAAACAAAACAAAATTGCAGAGAGAAAGTTTCTATACCACTGCCCCAGGGGCTGGCTGCACAATCCATGCGTACTCAGGCCGGATCAGTCTGAGGCAGTTGATGGCAGCTAGGTAACAGTTGCCTTGTTTCTCAAGTCCCTTGAGAGTTCGTACTTCTCGGCCAAGTCGCATGCCGTATTCAAACATCACAGTGCCAGCTGTGGAACAAGGACAAATGGGACTTCAGAGTGACAGTCAGTGCTTCCCTCCTCCTGGGCTGCACGGCTGCCCCTGGAGCCCAAACCAAGGGGCAAGCTCTTGTAACTTACACTCACAGTGGAGTCTCTGCTTTCTGACTTTTCAGGCATCAGAGGTAGTTCTAAACTAGTTCCCCTTCCTGAGAGAGAGAGTCTTGAAAAACAGTATGGAAAACAGTGTGGTCTGAGGAAGAAATGTGTGAACTGAAAGGCTTCAACCTTATGGAGATTTTGGTTATACTGGTTGAAGGACACAACTGAAAAATTCTTCTTAAAAACTTTTAAGTACATCATTTGAGTCCAACAGATCCCAGAGAAGTACTGTTCTCAGTATGACAGTATGGAATTTTTAAAACTGAGAAGTATTTTATAATTCATTCCAATCCTTAATGAAAAGTTTGATTTTCAGTCAAGAACTATTCCTCTTTTTGAGGGACATTAATTAAAGGCAGCCTGGTTTAGTAGAAAGAGCACTAAATTTGGAGTGAGGAGAAATTCCACCACTTAACTAGTTGTACGATTTGGAATAAATCATTAGACCTCACTGATCCTCTTATTTCCACATCTGTAAAATGGAATAATGATACACAAAGATGTGTACAGACATGTGTGATAGTCATCCTCCAGAGTGCTTGTGATGAGGAGGATTCTAGGGGGCAGGGGTGGGGGGGAGGATATGGAGGGGAGCAGGAACTGGGGAAACTTGCTACCAATGCAAGGTGGCATTTCCTCTGCAAGAGATATTTTACAGCGTTGCTGGCTGCACCAAGAGGTTACTTGCCACTCCCAAAGTATTTTTGTCTGATACGGACTTGACCAAGGTCTGGCTGCCTTTCTATTCATAATATGTGTAAAATGATTTATCACTTAGGGACCACAAAGATGTTTCTCAAACACTATTCAGAATGCTCTTTATAAAGGATTTTGGGTGTTATTTAATATCTTTAGTGTGGAAACAAATCCATTTGAATTAAAAAAATTATAGTTATCCATTTTTCCAAAAACACTGAAGACTAATCCAAAGATGTTTCCATTTCAATCCAGATAAAAAGAATTCTTCAAGTAGAGGTAGAATAAAATCACTCCCAGGAAAAGTATAATTGTAGTTTGTCAAAAAAAAATTAGCTGAAAATGGAGGCATTCTCTTCTCTTTTCCTTGGACTGATTTTTGAATTTTAAAAGAACTCAGAAAGGCACAACAGGACTTTTTTTCTGCAAATATTAAATCTGAAACTCACTTCATATTAAGACTTCTGCATGTAACTGAGGGGAAATGAAAAGTCAATCATGTTTTTCAAATAAGAAAATATACCTCAGAGGAGGTATATTGGATGACTCAAAAATTGGTGACACTGGAAACACAATATTTGCTCAGAACAAGAGAACCAGCAAAGATGATGTTATGGTATGGGCTGAAATGGTACAGGAATTGACAAACAATCCAAAATAACCTGAATCTTCACAGTCTGAATTAAACAAAGTTTACTCTAGGTAAATACCTAAATGCAGTATACAAAGTATTCTAATTGGTTCATGCCATTTAATAAGCATAAGGGGAAGGTGGGAAGATTCCAGCTTTGAAGGAATAGGGTCTGGGTTCAACTCTCAGCCCTAACACTCACAACCTATATACCTTCATGTAACTCTCAGTCTAAACTTACTATCTCTGTCTTTTCTTTCCTTTTTTTTGTTTTTTTGCAAGATAATAGGGTTAAGTGACCTGCCCAAGGTCACACAGCTAGTAAATATCAAGTGTTTGAAGCTGTATTTAAATTCAATTCCTCTCTTACTGTGGGGCCTGTGCTCTCTCCACTGTGTCACCTAGTTGCTCCTACCTATGTGTCTTAAGTTAACTTTTAACATCTCCGGTCTCAATTTATAGCTATGTAAAATGAAGTAACTGGACTAAATTTTCCGTGGTCAAGGCCAAGAGATAGAGGATGTAAAATTAGAACCTTTTCTTATTATAATTTTCCCAAGTAAAATGACAATATTCCTTGCGGTGAAATACGCGCAAAAGACAAGTGAGAGATCTAAGTTCTGCCCATTAGGTGACTTAAACAAGTTATTTTACAGAATCACCATGGAGGGTACTGAATGAGATGACCTCTGGGGTCTCTTTCCACTCTGTGACCCTACATCTCCTAAGCTGATACACATTTCTATGAAGTCTAATCTTAGTATACCTCATCCCTGGGTGAGTTTACTTCCATTCTCTAAACCATAGTAAGGTGGAGGAGATGGCTTCTGCCACGTCTGACTTTCTATGAGAATTAGTTTGTCCTTGGACCTCACCCTTTCGGTAGTTGTGACGATAGATGTGGAAGGCATACAGGAGCTCATAGTAATTATGAGTCATCAGATCCACTGCTCGGGCCCTTGACTCAATTATCCCCACAACCTGAGGGGCAGAAACAAAAAGTGAGGTGACTGAGTTTGCAGAGGTCAATCACCTGAGTTCTTCCCATGTGCTCTCAGGCAGGGTAAATTACCTCATTATGTAGGTTCACATATGGAAACTCGACCAGATCCTGGAGCTGGGAACGCTCACAGAGAACAACTACCAACTGCCGAAGACAATCTAGTTGCCTAGGGAAAAAAGGGGGATATCAGATAAGCTTCCTTTTGGGACCAAGGGGCAAGGGTGAATGGTTCACTATCTACCTGCTGGGGTCTGGATTCTGCGTTAAGGCCTCATATGCTTCATTATTGTGTCCTAAATCCAAATGATGTTTGAAAATGCATGTTCTCAATGTAGCCTAGAAATGAAATAAAAGGAAAGGGGTATCAATGCCTCAATTACAGTATGAAGTTTTAAATAAAAAAAATTCTTAGCAAACTGTGAAGCATAATAAAAAAGAACAATAAAAGTTATTAAGACAAATACAAATTTTCTCTTCTTACCTGACTTTTCCAGTCATCACCTGCTTCAGTTATTGCTAACGTGGCCAACTGAATGACTAGTTCAGGTAAACCAACTACATCTAATAATCGCAAAACCTAAGGAAATAGGAATTTTTGTTATCACAAATCTGCATTTAAGCAGTGAATAATGAAACTGAAATAGAAAAGGTTTGGTTCTGAAACTAAATAGAAAACTGAGATATATAAAAAGTTTTAAGACAACAAGGTGCCACATGGAGTGCCATCAGATATTTGGCACTATGACTTGTGTACCTTCCTTTGTTCCTACTGTTAGTACATGATGTCGAATTTTAAACTCCTTCCACTTCTATTTTCACATATTATAAAACTGATCTCATCTACATGCAGCTAAACTTAAAATAGGCATAGTATTGGTTAAAAAAAATCTAAAGAATCAATTGATTTTGAGTTCTATCTTCATCATTCCTTAGAAGGATATATTAAGAGAACAATGAAACAGCCAAAGGATAGAAAAGCAAATGGAGATTTGAGAAGCCAGGAGCTTGCTTTTTGAAGTATTTGCACCTTAAAAGTACTCTGGAAGAACAAAGAATTAGATCCTCCTTTCATTTTTATTAGTATCTCAGTATTTTTGAAATAATACTCTTTAGTGTCCATGGCCAGTGTCTTGAAGAAAAAGGAGATGGGGGAATTAGTACTTCGTTTCCCTTCTGTTTAAAGCAAGTTTCTATAGTAGGAAGTTACTTCTCTTTAAAGATATGGTAATTAGTCTGGGAATCTATAGAGACATGTTCTATTACTGTGGAGGTATTGCATTATTGTGAGGGATGTTCTATTACTGTGGAGTTGTTCTTAAATGCCCTGTCAGATTTTTCTTTCTGAGAATTAGGTTATTCACTCTGGGACTATTCTGTTTCTGTGGGTAATCATCCATTTGTTTTAGATCCACAAATTTATAAGCATAGGGTTGTATATCTTTGATAATTTTCTTAATCTCTTTTGCTTTCACCATCTTTTCTTTTAATCTGTGTATTTTTGGTTTGGGTTTTTTTTTTGGAGGGGCTTAGATTTTGTTTAAATTTAATAACTTCAGGGGCAGCTAGGTGGCAGAGTGGACAGAGCACCGGCCCTGGAGTCAGGAGTACCTGAGTTCAAATCTGACCTCAGACACTTAATAATTACCTAAGCTGTGTGGCCTTGGGCAAACCACTTAATCCCACTGCCTTGCAAAAAAATAAAATAAAAAAAAGAAAATTTATAACTTTACAATTATGTTGTCTTTTCAAAAAGGTCTTCATTTCAGGTGTTTTGTTTTCAGTTTTTTTCTGCTTTCATTTTAGTTTCTTTTTTTTTAAAGCTACTGGTTCAATAAATTTTAATTCTTATTGTTGTAGATAGTCAATGCTACAAATGTGTCTCTGGTTCTAGCCTATATATTTCATTTTCCAATAATATTATTTATCTTTCACATAATTCTCTGTTTTGAATATCTCCCTTTTATCCCATCATGATTTAACTAAGGTTGTTTTTTTAATTTCTACAAGAGTCCTTGAGCCCTTGAAGGAGAAGTAGCAGAGAAAGTAACAATATTATGATTTGGTTGTGCTTTGTTTAGAAGAGTAGTTAGGGTATAGCATCTCTTGCCTTTGTGGGCCAGCAAAGGTCAACATTTATCTAAGTTCTGTGAACTTGGCGAAAAAGAAGCATTTTTCCTTTTATCCATCCAATTACCTCCTTATAATCAGACTTAATATTCCAGTTAGTGCTATATGTTCTCCCTTACTTATCTTTTGGTTGGATTTGTCATATACTGATACTGATGGGTTTACACCTTTCATAATGCCTGAAAGGAAATCTATTTCTTCTTGCAAGTTTAAAGTATGCATCCCATTTGTCACAGATTTAGTTAAATATATATGTAAGACTGGTATTTTCATTTTGAATAGAATCTTTTAGCATGCATTGTATTTTTCCATTTTTAAAAAATATGCTTTCTAGTATGAATTCAATTTTGTACAATATCAGTAATGCCTTTTAAGCTTTTTTATGTTTTGGCAGTGGTATATGATAAAAATATTAGGCCATCCTTTCATTTTGAATCCAGATTTTTTTTTGGTAAAAGTGCTTTCTCTATGTATCATAGTGTTATTGTCTGACTTTTAATTCAATCTATGTATCCTTTTTAATTTTATGAAGCAACTTAGCCCATTTGTATTTAGTGTTATAATTTTGGTATGTCATTTTTTTAGTCTCCTATAGAAAAGGAATACAAATTTTTTTTTATTTTTACACAGCTTCTCTTATTGGTTAAATTTAAGAGCATCTCATGAAACAAAAGATCCTGTCTTGTGTCTTTATTCACTTTAACTCAGTCTCCCTTTTCTCAAAGCTTTAACTTTCAGCTCTCCAAATTTCCATTCAATCTCTTGAAATGTTCTTCTTTTCCCTGTTACTCCAAGCTACTTTTCTGAAACCTTGAGTGATTTAGCCACTAACAAAACACTTCAGTTAGCAGCTGTTTTAGATGGATTTAAACACTTAACCTTTTTGGCCATGAGCCTCATCCAAGATTGTTTGAAGATTTAGGAGACTGGACCTCTAGGTTCATTTCCTTCTCAAACATCCAATTCCAGCCTTCCTTCCTAGAACAGGCTGAGTTTTGAGGGTTGGTCCACACTTCATGATTCTGTTGGCCAGTTTTTATGATCCTTCCTGGTCCTCCTTAAACATTCCACTGGGATCCAAGTTATTCTTTATTGGTAAGCCATTGTGGCACTTTTGGTTACACATATATTTTCCCCTTATTCTCATAATATTGTAATTTAATTATGATATTGCCTTTGCATGTTGTCACTTAAGTTTTTCCTGATTCTTTTTTGCCAATTCCAAGCAATCTGTTTTGATGATTTCCTTATATTTATTATATATGTTTATTGTTTATCCAAGTGCTGTTCCAACAGAATGGACAATCCATTAAGTCATATCTAGCTTAGCAACAAATGTAGTTCAAATGTATAAGGAACCAAGTCAAGTTTATAAAAACAAAAACCAATTGTTAATAAATGGACAGATGAGAAGAACAGTTTTCAGAATAAATCAAAGCTATCAGTAGCTCTAATCACATCCGATTAGAGAAATTCAAATAAAAAAACTCCAAGGTAACACCTCACACCTATCAGGTTGGCTTATGTGATAGAATAAAAAAATGACTAATACTGGAGGGGATATGAAAAAAGTGGGACACTAATGCCCTGTAGGTAGAGCTGTTTCAACCTTTCTGGAAAGTAATTGGGAACTATACCCCACAAAGCTACAATACTGTGTATATCATTACCAGATCTATATTCCAAAGAAATCAAAGAAAGGGAAAAGGATCTAAGTATACAAAAATATTTATAGCCACTCATTTCGTGGTGGCATAGAATTTGAAATGAAGGTGCTGCCCAACAATTGGAAAAATGGCTGAGGGACAGCTAGGTGTGGCACAATGGATAGAGCACTGGCCCTGGAGTCAGGAGTACCTGAGTTCAAATTTGACCTCAGACACATAATAAATACCTAGCTGTGTGGCCTTGGGCAAGCCACTTAAACCATTTGTCTTGCAAAAACCTAAAAAAAAAGAAGTGCCCTCAGTCAGGTGGCACAGCACAGACAAAAAAGTGAAACAAATACTTGCAAGGCCACACAGCTAGGTAATTAAGTGTCTGAGCCTGGATTTGAACTCAGGCAGGTGCTCTATCCACTGTGCCATGTGAGGGCACTTCTTAAAAAACTTCTATTGCTTCTTTTCTGTCTCCTGATTTTCTAGCACACAAGCTGCTTTTGGACTTTGCACTTTTTCATCATGTTGGCTTCTTTGGTTTGCTTGTGTTCACATGTTTTTTGTCTGTTTTTCTTTGTTGGGGCATTTCCATTTGTTGTTGATGTTTTTTGGTAGGATTTGGTTGGCAAGGAGACTGGTATTTTTAATGCCTCTTAGTGCAAAATCTTAGTCTAGTCTCTCCCTTCTCATCTAAGTTCACAAAAATAATTCTAAAGATGGCAAAGGATGCACAGATGACAGATGATTTATGTTGGATACTAACATGTTTTATCAACTCAGTAGTTGCAAACTCTTTGAATTTATTAGTAGTTGAATAATTTTGCATAGAATTTCATTTAATGATGAAAAAGTAGGTCTGGTTTCTTTTTGGTGCTTCTCATCTTTCCTAATGAGGAAACAAATTCTGGAACTTGCTTATTCCTGAGATGGAGTATTGAACATTGTCAGCTTTTTCTTTATAGTTATCTTCATCCTGTATTGATCTATCTACTGGAAAATAGTGTAATTGCTTTGGGAATGTCACTGAGCCTATAACAACATGATAACTATCATTCATCCCTACACCTGCATTTTCCCTTGGCAGTTCATTCTTTTTTTCACTAGGAATTTTCCTGAGTAACAACCTAAAAACATTTACATTTACGTAGTACTCCCCTGACTTTCCCAAGACACAAATCACACCATAATATACCTATTAGAAAGGATGACATTTTATGTAAGACTTCATACCTTATCATAATACTGTAGTCGAGGAGTAGAAGCTATTTCCCCCTCTTCTGTGCGGATCAATCGATCTAAGAATTCTTCTCGGCCCACTTCTGATGCAGCTTGGCAAAAACATTCCAGAGCCTAAGGAAAAAAAGGAAGAGAATTAGCATTTCTTAACTTCCTGCTAAGTCCCCAGCACTTTGCTAAGTCTTTACAAATATCTTTTCATTTGATCCTTACAACAACCAAAGGAGGGGGGTTTTTTGAATTCTGAGGCTAAAGGCTGGAATAATGGCACTTGAGTGATTATAAACCCATACAAGTACAATGAGACAATTCAATGATCCTTCTTAGCAAATAGTACCATTTCTTAAGGTTATCAGATCCTATCCCAGTTCATCAAGCAGAAAGGACAAGACCAAATTTACCTTATGTCCTTCTCCCATAACCAGGTAACACCGGCCCATCATAAAGCGGCAGGAGCCAACACTTACTTGACACCATGGCTGTAGCAGGCGAATGTATTCCTTAAAGAAAAAAGAATCCTTTTTATTAGAAAAGGAAAGAAGCAAAGCAAGAACCAAGGGGGACAGGTATAATGGAAAGTAAATTCCAAGTCTGCACCCTTGTGCATGGAGTACCTTATCCAAAACAAACTGCTCTGTAAAAAAGGGATGACACTTGTAAGATCCGACTTACAGGGCCTTGAGCAAAGCATGCTGTCAATCTTCAGGCATGACATGAATGTGATTAATAATTTGAGTCTTAAGCATCAAAAACCATGAGTTAAAATTCTGATCCCTGACACTACTTACCACATATCTAACTAGGGAAAAGTTACAATCTTTTTTTTTTTTAGGGTTTTTTTTTTTTGGCAAGGCAAATGGGGTTAAGTGGCCCAAGGCTACACAGCTAGGTAATTATTAGGTGTCTGAGACCGGATTTGAACCCAGGTCCTCCTGACTCCAGGGCCAGTGCTTTATCCACTGCACCACCTAGACGCCCCCACAATCTCTTTTGACAGTCCAATTTTTACTTATTTATAATACCTATTAAATTTTTTTTTCAGTTTCAATCTGTCTTCCTCTTAGCCTTGTTCCTCCCATTTATTGAAAGGGCAAGCTATATATTAATGCTACCTAAGTCATACTAAACATTTCCCTATTAGGCATGTCGGAAAAAAAAAACTTCAAAAAAAAAAAAAGAATAAAAAAGTCTGCTTCAATTTATACTCCAAGTTTTCCAGTTCTCTATAACTGAAGAACATTTTTCATCATGGGCCTTTTGGAATTGTCATGGATCATTGTCTTGATCAAAACAGCTAAACTATTGACAGTGAATCACTGGTATAATATTGCTGTTACAGTGTCAGGCTTTTTCCTGGTTTTGCTCACTTCACTTTGCATGAGTTCATAAGTCTTCCCAATTCTTTCTGAAATCATTTTATACATAATTTCCTAGAGTACATTAGTATTCCATCATAATCACATACCACAACTTGTTCAGACATTCCCTAATTGATAGGGAGCCCCTCAGTTTCAAATTTATAAATGTTTTTGTGCATTTAGGTCATTTTCCCTTTCTTTGATCTCTTTGGGATACAGACCAAGTAGTGGTATGCATAATTTGATAACTTTTTTGAGTGTAGTTCCAAATTGCTCTCCATAAAGGTTGAATTAGAGTTGTGAACTGATTCAACCAGCAATTTGGAATTATGCCCAAAGGGAAATATAACCGTGCACACCCTTTGATCCAGCAATAAGACTACTAAGATCTGTATCCCAAAGAGATTAGAAAAAAAGGGCAAAAATTCCAAATGTACAAAAATATTTATAGAAACTCTTTTCCTAGTGTCAAAGAATTGGAAATTGAGGGATACCCATCAACTGGGGAATAGCTGAACTGTGGTATATGAAGATAATGGAACACTATTGTTCTACAAGAAATCATGAGGGTTAGGACTTCAGAACAGCCTGAAAAGAAAAAGAAAGTAATTGTCTTTGGGGTTGAGTTTTGACCCTCCCTTGGAAACTTAGAATATACACTAATGAAAAGATAGCAATGGAGAGCTTTTTGTGTGACCAAAGAGGATCTGTAGAAGCTAGATGGGACAAGAAAAATGTGACATCTTGAACTCACCTGTAACTGTGTGTATTGACAGCTTCCCATCAAACACTCTGGGAAAATGCATCCAGGATTGCTAGGCCATCTAATCATTTGCTAAGGATAAGGTCCTTTCAACCTTTATTGGAAAAACTAACTGTATACTACAGAAGAAGTCATGAGACAAAAGCTGTTGAAAAACAACTTTTAAAAATAAGATGCAGAAAATGAAGGCGATAAGAACACTTATTTAACACTAAGGTTTGCAAGAAGCTTTACAACTCCTCTCTCTTTTCGTCCTTACAACCCAATAGGTATTATCATGCTCATTTTGTAGATAAGGGTTCTGCAATGCTTCCTGAATATTGGCTCTATTTCCTTCCTCTCTACCCAGAAACATAGTGGCCACTGGTGTGGGAATCATTTCCCATCCTCTCACAGCTCAATATTTTTGTTTGCTGTTCATTTTGAAGAAGACCACAACATCAGAGAGGTGATGCCATGACAGGCATGTGAACTGAATTTGAATAAGGGGAGCTGTGCTAAGTCACCAGCCTCACTTTCTCTTCCAGAGACATCCGAGTCCAGTGGCCAGATATGAATCAGGACAACTGGAGGTGGCCCTGGATGTGAGGCAATCAGGGTTAAGTGAGTTGCCCAAGGTCATACAACTAGCTAGTAGTGTCAGAGGTTGGATTTGAACTCCCATCCTCCTGATTCCAAAGCCAGTGCTCTATCCACTGTGCCCTCTAGCTGCCCTTCTCATGGCTCAACCCAAGCAAAGCCTTTACTGAACCCTACCATTCTCTTCTCAAAGTACTCTGTATTTTCTTATTTTTTTTTTTTTACATATTATTTGTTATACCCTTGTTTCAGAAAGACTTGGTTTCTGGAGGGACAGACTCATTTGATTTTTAACACTGGACAGGCCTGCATGGGGCCTTGCACATGTCCTTTTATAAACTTAATAAGCATTTGTTGTGTGGCATCAGGCCACCAATGTCATTAATGAAATGCTTGGGTGGAATAGTTTTATCTTTGCTCTAGTCTACACTAGAATGCTATGTATGAGCCTTGAAGATACATATGCTCAGTGGTAAAGGGAATGCAGATATTGAAATGTGGATGAACCAGCAGGGGAAAAAATCTAAGTACATGTCTTATGCCCCAGTGATGGCAGATCAGGAATAATATCTTTATGTATAAATCACAGTATTGCAACGTCTTCTCCCCCCCCAAACAATTAATTCAAATGAAACTTGCATTATATAACATAATATCCTTGAAGTAGAATGAGCAAAATTTCTTGAAGTTTTAAAATAAAAGGATACAAAAGCTGTAAGAAATAACTGGTAATTGTAGTAACCAGCTGAGGCCAGTTCACATCAGTTTGAGTGAGAGGTGCCTTTGGTTGGGAGAAGATATGGGAAAGGATATATTTTCTGGCCACTTCTTGGAAAAATAACTCCACTATTGTCTGAGGGTTGGAAACTTGAAAAAAAACACAAAAGGTTGCAGATGTCATGAGTCACTGGGAGATGACTGTTAACGATTCTCTAAGATCACTTTGAGGTCTAAGGAGCCAATACTGAAAGTGAAATAAAAAAGGTGCTACACAGTAAAAGTCCTTACCAAGTTTATGTGATGTTAAGGTGTTGGAGTCTGTCAGCTCTAATACCGATAAATGCTGTAGATTGGACTCCCTACAGGAGGAGAGATGCTTGTTTAGCAAGACACTGAAACTGTCAAAATAACCTCTCTAAATTATTAGACAGGTACAGAAATTCTGCATTCCCAACCTAAAGAAAAGCAGAAGTCAAATCATAAACAAAATCTGCTGCAGTACTAGAATCAAGTCTTAATTTTTGAAAGTTATTTAGAAACTTCAAAATGCTGTTAGTTATTAGTAACAATTATAAATCCTGTAGTGGAATCTATACCAACGAACAAACTTAAAAACTCACAGTGTATCAACCGGTACCTCAGATGCCAAGCACTGACTTCCCCACTTAATGAGGTAATAGGACAAGAGCAATGGGGCTGTCCGATGGAGAAGGTCTTGCTGAGACTGGAACAGTTGATTCCCTCCCAAAAGCACCTAAAGAAAGTAAATGGTGATAAACTTTAATGCTTACAGCTAAAATGAATTTTTAAGAGGAGACATGATGTCAGAAAAGCAACATGCTTATGGCTTACTGAGAGAATACCAAAGAGCCTATTAGTTAAGCAATATTAAGTCAAATGTAAGCATAGTTCACTTAACAAAGGTCCCTAAACTACCAATCTCTCACTCCTTAGAAAATTAAGTCAAAGTATTACAGACCTGATCTATTCCAAGTGATAATGGGTACAAGATTAAAGAGACATTGTTTTTTTATACAAGGTAGGGGGTCATACTACATACTACGAAAAACTTGTCTGCTTTAATGACTAGGGTGAAAATTCAACACATTGCCATCTTGTGGGAATTTAAAATTTTCATTCTTATTGATGTGGATAATGAGTCAATTTAGTGTTTCTTTGAAGTATCTATGTAGTCTTTTTTTTTTTTAAGTTTTTTGCGAGGCAATGGGGTTAAGTGGCTTGCCCAAGGCCACACAGCTAGGTAATTATTAAGTGTCTGAGACTGGACTTGAACCCAGGTACTCCTGACTCCAGGGCCGGTGCTCTATCCACTGCGCCACCTAGCCGCCCCCTATGCAGTCTTTTTTAAACACCTTACTTAAAATAAAAAGACACTGGCATGGATTTATTGTCATCACAGTACTTGAAACTTCTGAGTTGGCAATTATCTCTTGTACAAGATACACAGTAGGGCAGCTAGGTGGCACAGTGGATAGAGCACCGGCCCTGGAGTCAGGAGTACCTGGGTTCAAGTCCAGTCTCAGACACTTAATAATTACCTAGCTGTGTGGCCTTGGGCAAGCCACTTAACCCCATTGCCTTGAGAAAAAAAACTAAAAAAAGATACATAGTAATGGAACTCAGACCACCTAGAGATAACTTGGGGCTTTGTAAGATTTCTGTGAAGTGGAAGGATTATGATTTTGGTGGTCCAAATTATGTAGCTTCAGGCAAGTCACTTTTCAGGGCCTCAGCAGAGGTTGTGTTAGAAAATACCAGTTCTAATAGTCCAGGATTCTTTTATAACATGGAAGGAAAAGTTTACAGTCTAAGTCAAAAGAGACTAGCATCCTTTGAAGTCCTTTCCCTAAGGATTCTGCTCTAGATTCCCCTGCTACCTTGAAAAATAGCTGTAGGATCTTAATGTAAATGGAAAAAGGTGATCTATATGGCCTCCCCACTTACAGCTTGTGACTGGGTCATGAGCACCCCTGCCCAAGTTTTCTAAATTCATACTTACAGCGTCTCCTAGCCTCATCAACAGCTGCTGTAGAATCAATAGGTCTCGGCAGATAAGGAATCGAGTGCTAGCAATTTTACACACACCTCTGCAAATCACATTTCCTGTTGTACCACTGCCATAAAGCTGAGCAAGGTTCATGCGAACATTAAGAGGTTGAGCTGCAATAAGGAAAACAAAGAAACACACAATAATGGGGCTACATTGGCACTGAATGCAACTTTTTTTAAACTGAAGGAGAATGTGTCACTTACTGGGATTGAACCCCTTTTCCATTTCTACTTCTGTCTCATAGTCCATTTCCCGTATAAGAAGTCCAATTGCGTGGACTGGATTCCTGATCTCCTGAAGTTTACTGCAGATATCCTCCATCACATTTTCTCTGTAGGGTCAGAAAGAGAACCCTGATGACTGATGAGGGTGGTACTAAAGAACTTGAAACAAAACATCCCAAGAAGCAGGTGAGTCATCCATAGGATCCAAGGGTCAGCTTTTTAATGTCTTTTGGCAAAACCATTAAGCAAAGCCAACTTTTTAAGCTTTTAACAAAGCTTTAAAAAGATTTAAGAATTGCCCTCTGGTACAAGGTGTCAAGTAACTCTCTCCTTTGGCTACTTAGAACTGCCAAGATTTACTACTGGAAGAGAATATTTTTACTTATGGTTCACAGGAGGAACTCTTAAGATGCTGTTGAAATGAGTGATTCTGATAATAACAGTTATGTTTCACATGTCTGTTTCCATATATATAAGATGATTGACTGGTTTTCCCATTTAGCTTACCTACTAATAACACTGACTCCCTTTCCATAGTACCTTTATGAAATGCATTTCTACCATATTACTTTAGTACCAAAGACGACAGAATTTTCATTATGAAACAGACTTTACCCTAAATGCTCCCTTACACATCATTCGCGATCAAGTCTTCCAGAATCTGTTCCGCAGCCCTCTCTGGAGACTGAAGGTGATAGCAAGCCATTTCCATCATGAATGACACTTCCAGAGAGATGGATTCCCCAATCAATCGGAGGCATTTGACAAGACATATAACATCACGTGCAATATCTAAATCTATAAAGAAAAGAAATCTCACTTAAGGGACATGAATATTAATTGATAGTAAGCTTTGAATAGGCAAAGTTGACAATTTTTATGAACACAAAGATTGAAAACATTTGTGCCCAATCAGTTTTGCTCAAATATCCATGGCAAAGACTTCAAGAGAATGTTGTGGTGGCAAATGTTTTAATTCTATCTGAAAAAAAGGGTAATGACTAAAAGGCTGAAGAAGGGGATTAAAAAGGGAACAATTCATTACTGTTACCATCAGAAATGGTGGTCTCATCCTCTGTCAAAAGATTCTCATCAGGCAAGAGATAGAGATGGTCCACTAGGGCACAGGGCACAAGAAAAGACAGGAACCCCTGGAAATGTGAATCTTCAGGTTAATTTTAAAATGTTTAAAGAAAAATCTAACTCCAAATGAAGTGCATTTCTACAGGAAAATCAGATGATTACAATGTGGCTAGAGAGGAAGTAGAAGGTAGCAGATGAACATTCAGAAGAGTCCATGAAGAGGAGGAAGAGGTCCTTTGGCATGCTTCTATCCTTACTTTTTTTAACAGGCACATCATATTTGCATGAGGGTTCATATGCAGGGCAAGAGGACGTGACAGTGCTTCTTGGTATTGAAGGCAGCAGGCATAGAACTTGGACCAGAATTCAACTTGTAACTGTCGAAATTCTTCTTGTGAGAATTCATATTCTGTTACGCTTGCCTGGAGCTGGCAGAAGAAGGAATCAAAATAAAAATATTACTGCAGTTCCTGATTTTCTTCCTAAAATAATAATTCTCTCTAGAGAATTATAATTAGAAAAAGTTCTATACAAAGATGGTTCAATGAAGCTAGAGACAAGAATGACTTAACACTAATCTCAATTTTTTTCTACTCTGGAGAAGGTCTAATTTAAAAGTTCAGAGTATGTTTCTTTACTAATTAAAGTTATCTTCTTACCAATATTGATGAAAAATATGTAAGGTTCTGTAACGTTTTAATTTTTCCACTCAAACCTTACCTCATTTTCAACAGCTAAAGTAACTTCTTTCTTTAGCTCACTCCAAGAAAGATCCAAATTCCTCTCTGTTCCTCGACGGAAAATCTAAACAAACATTAAAAATAACTTTTTAGTATATCATGCAATACTCCAAACAAAATCAAAACATTCCAATTCAGATGGCATTATAATAATGCATAAAAATGTACAATAGAGAACAAGTGAACTTTGTTTTCTACGACAGGTTATCTTCCTGAAAAGTTGTGCAGATAACATTTTTGTAAAATAAACGGGTTTTGTTTATACCTGATTTCTAGGTATCCATACAGAAAGTGATGAATACTAAAGTGTTAAAGGTAATTAATTTAGGATAAAAGTAGAACAAGAAGTAATATTGTGGTGGTGTGCTTACAGAACAGAGGATATGGATAATGCCTTCCTCATACAGATTACAAAAATGGTAGAGGGAAGCTATAGTAATAACAGAAGAATTCAATAATCTTGACATCTGCTGGAAATCTAATTCTGCTAAAAGTAGAGCATCCAAAATTCTTGACTTGCCTTGTTGACAATTTCATCTCTCAGAAGATAGAGGAAGCAACGAGGAATACTGCTATTCTAGACTTAATTCTGACCAACAAGGACTGTTTGGCGACATGGAAGTGACTGGAACCTTGGGAGAAAGTGACCACATCATCTTGAAGTTTGTATTAGTGAGGAAAGGAAACAAGGGGCAAAATTGGACACTATTTCATTCAAAAAACATTTACAGAGTACCTTCTAGATGCAAGGCTAAGTGCTACTAGGGTTGCAAAGGTAAACAAAAAACAGTCCCTTCCTTAAGTAGCTAACAAGAAAGAATGATAAAATAAAAACTCGAATTAACTTTAAGATAAAACAAAAGAGGGGTGGCTAGGTGGCGCAGTGGACAGAGCACCAGCCCTGGAGTCAGGAGTACCTGTGTTCAAATCTGGCCTCAGACATTTAATAATTACCTAGCTGTGTGGCCTTGGGCAAGCCACTTAACCCCATTTTCCTTGCAAAAAAAAAAAAAAACCCTAAAAAAAAAAAAAGATAAAACAAAAGAGACCCCAGGCTCCAAACTGTTTATGAAAAAATACTATTGTGATTTCATGGGTAAAGACTAATAAGATAAACTGTTCAGAATAAAATGATCAGAATGATTAAAAAAAAATTCTAGCTATTGAATTCTTAATAAACCTAATAAAAAAGAGGATCAATTTAATTGGAAAGGGTCTCAAGAGTCAGCTTTCTAATCTCTAAATGATTTAATTAGTGTTTATCTGCTTTGACAGCTCCAGTAACAGGGAACATAATATATTATCTAAGGCAGTCCATACTACATTTAGATCTACTTTTTAGATACTTCTTTATATACCAAGCTAGAATTTGCTTTCTTCTATTTGCATCATTTAGTTCTCATACTAATTCTCTGAAAAAATTCAAACAAGTTCAAACCATCTTCCTACAATGGGTCCTTCACCTATTTTAATTAGAACTTCTCCAGGCTAAACATTCTGAATGACCAAGACATGCTCAAAGGGGCCCAGCTTCTTAAGATTTGCGTTTTTACACTTCCCTTGCAACACTGTACAGATTCTCAGCCTCAGGTCACGTGTTGATTGATTCTACTGAACTGTTTTCCCTCTTTTTTCTCTTATTTGCCACAGGAGTGACTCCTTGGTTAGTGGTGGAAAGGGAAAGGGCTGATATATTTGGAAGTGAAAGTGCTGTAAAAATCAAGAATGAGCCTCAGACACTTAATACTTCCTTAGATGTATGCATTTGGGCAAGTCACTTAATCCCATTGCCTTGCATAAATAAAAAAAAAAATTAAAAAATTTAAGGGCAGCTAGGTGGCGCAATGGGTAGAGCATCAGTCAAGAGGACCTGAATTCAAATTTGACCACAGACCCTTAATACTTCCTTAGCTATGTGACCTTGGGCAAGTCACTTTAACCCTATTTGCCTTGCAAAAAATTAAATAATTAATTTAAAAATCAAGAGTGAAATGTAAATGCAAAATCTGAATTCATGAATAACACGTGGTCATCCTGATAAAGTCTAACACAAAGTGGTTGTCTTATTAGCTCTCTTGTTGTGAGAACTATCCTGTTAGTGCAGCCCAAGATCACCCCAGTGTCTCTAGGAGTTGGGCCATAGACCTGTGCTTCATACAGAACCTGGACTCCATGAAGAGCTCTAAGCCTTTTCACAATAACTGTTGTTAAGCATCTTGGTCTTATTTTTTGAATCTCTGAAGTAGACTTTTCCCTTGTTTATAAATGTCATCAGGCTGGAGTCAGCTCTTCATTCTAGCACATTGACTTCATATGGATGCTAATGTGGTGGAGGCCCTGGGCTTCATGAGGTCTGTAAATTGGATAAATATGCAATCTGTTTTCTTCTGACACTGATAAGAATGTCTCACAGAGTACGGCATAAGACAGAGAGAACGCCATTTAGGTGGCTGACAATACTGTCAGGCAACAATGTACAGATGCACCTCTTACTCTGCCTGGGCTTACATTTCTCAAACAGAGGCTTTGTCAAGGGCAGGATTGACACCCAAGGGTTTGGGTCTATATACATTTCTAAATGTTCAAGGAGCATCCCTAGCCCAGTGCCTCACACAGAGTAGTAACAAACTCTTTACTGAATGGAGCTTCCAAGTCAGAATTCCACATTAGATTAGTAGGTATTGACCTGGTCTTTCTAAAGTACAAGGGGGTTGGGGCAGACAACACCCTATCTACTTATCCACCATTTTCAGTTAAAAACTTCCTTAAGGGAGCAGCTGGGTGGTGCAGTGGATAGAACACTGGCTCTGGAGTCAGGAAGGTCCAAGTTCAAATCTGACCTCAGAATTAATAATTGCATAACTGTATGACCTTGGACAAGTCAATCTTAACCCCACTGCCTTAAATAAAAATAAAATAAAAACTTCTTGATCTGACCAGCAAAACTACAGGCAGATAAATGCTTCCTCCTTGCTATGAGGATGATTCCACCCCCCCACCAAGGACTCATCACTCCAGTAATTTGGGCCAAAAGTCAGTATAACTCTAGAAAAGGCTTCTTAGCCTGAGGACTGTGAACTTTTCAATTTAGTATTTTTGGTAATCCTATTTTATTTTATACATTTAAAAACAATACTCTATCACTGGTGCTACAGGGGTCCTGGACACAAAACCCATTAAGAATGCCTCCTTTACTTTTACAATGATCTTAGATCTTAAAGAAATCAGAATTCTTGAGTTGATAAGGCTATCATTGACCATCTATATCACATCATTCATTTTAGGTCATATCAAATGATTATCAACAAAACATTGAATAGCAATAAAATTAAGCTTGCCTAGTACCATTTATATCCCTTTAAACACCAACCATCATAACATTTTAGTAACAAGTCTCCAACAGAAGGCTGTTTCTTTTCTTTCATATTCACTTTCCTATGTTTGTAGGCAGAGTTAATGTGTACACTGTTCTTCCAGGGTTTTTTTTTTTTTGGAGGAGTATGTTTTGCATTATTTCATGAAGGTCTTACTAGATTTCTTTATATTTTTATATTTGTCAGTTTTAGCTGCATTATAATATTCCATTTCAAACACCACTATAAATTATTTAACCATGCCCATAATGTTAGATAACTCAGTTGCTTCCAGTGCCATGAACATTTTTGAACATGAGTTCAATTTATTTTTGCTAACATGTTCTAGGCATGCTCCATATACCATTAGGTCAAAGGGTATATTCTTCTCATTTTTATTGTGTAGTGTCAGACGTTCTCCAAAAAAAATTCTACTTTTGAGTTAGTGATTCTACTCCTTGAGTAGAGTGAAGGGAAAACGTGCCAAATACTGTTGATGGAATTAAGAATTGGCTTAACAATTTTGGAAAAGAAATTTGACTTCTGTGAGGAAAAATGATTACACTTAGACCCAGTAGTTCTAATAGTAGGAATATATCCCCCAAGCAATTGAAATATAGAAAGGTTCAGTAAGTATGAATGTTTATTAATCAAATGTTCATCAAAGTACGTCTCGTGGAACAAAGAACTGGAAACATCCCATCAGGTGGAGACTAGCTGAATTAATGTGCGTACTACTGATGATGACGATGCAGTCAGAAGTGACAAAGGGAAATTCAGAGAAAAATGGGATGATCTGAAGCAGAGATAGAAGAGCAATAAGTAGAGATTGACTACAAAAATACAAATGAAAAGATTATTAAAAGGGAGTAATAGGTTTAGTAATGGAAAAAACCCCAATAATGGTTATGGAACACAGATCCTAACATCCTCCTTTTAGTAGAGAGAAGCGAAACAATCAGGGAAAAATCTTGCTTATATTATCTGATGCAACAACTCTATCAACTGGTTTTGCTTAATTTTCTTACAAGGGAAGAATTAATTTCAAGGCTGGGATGGGGAGGCAAAGTGTGTCCAGAAAGACTGTAATATGAAAATAAAAATCAATAAAACCTGTATTTAAAAAAAAAGAAATGAATAATTTGTACAAAATTATATTTCCTTCTAAAACATGTTAAAATCACAGAAGAACAAGTCAGGCAAAATGTTTCCTTTTCTGAAAAAAAGGATAAATATCTAGGATGGTAGATCCAAGGATTGCCATACTGAATGTTAACTTTAGCATAATTGACAGACTTCCATGCAACCCTTGTAGGAAAGACAGTAAAATATGGGATAAATGATTGTATTATTAGGTGTTCAGCTGAAGGTCTAGGTCCAGACTGTTCTTTAGAACAGATGTAGATAGGATGGAGAAATCAAGGACTTGATATACCAGTGGTGAGTTGATTAGGTAACTTTACCTAAAGACTAGTTAATAGTCATGTAATGCTAAACTGGGAGATAGCTTATCTCATTCCATCATTTTTACTAAAACCTTTCAGGAAGACAGAAGAAATGTCTAATTATTTTTCAAATGGTAGGAAGTTGAAAGACAATTAATAAATGAGGTGACGTAATACTGATTCAAAGACCCTGAAAGGTTGAAATGTTGGGCTCAAATCAATGAGATGTAATTTGACAGGAATAAAGGTCAAGTTCTAGTCAGGTTTTAAAAAAAAAAAAACTGTACCTGCCCAGACTGGGAGAGATGTGGAAAGGGAGCAAGCAAGTTACACAAAAAAAAGATCTGAGGGGAGTTTTAATTGCCAAGTTTAATAGGACCTGATAGCATGTTAGGGTTGTTAAGAAATTACTGTAATCCCAGGTTTCATTGATAGATCACATCTTGAGCACTATGTTTAATGGTAGGTATCAATTTTTTTTTTGGGGGGGGGATGGACGGACATATGTAAAACAGATTGCCCCCAGCAGGATCTGACTGAAATGGCTAGGGTCCTCCATGATGAGTGGAGGAATCTGAGGATGAAGAGTGGAAGAGAAAGATACGATAGCTTACTTTGGAGAAAAAAAGAGATTTGCTTTGTATTGTTATTGAGTGGCTAGAAGTTAAAAGGATGCATATTTGCACCTAAATATAAGGAAAAAAGGTTTAACCAAAGCTGCCCAACTATAATCTTGTAAAATGGGGGTTTTCTGTGCCTCTTGATGTACACTGGTACATCAAGTGTATGATCCCCTAGTCAGAAGGATTAGAAGAGATTTCTGCTCTTTGAGGGAAATTAGAATGGAAATCACTGCTGTTGTGTTCTGTTTATGACCCTACCTCAATTCTACCAGGAAAACTTATTTATGAAAATCTCCAATGAAACATCTTAGGGTGAAGAATTCTTGTATTAAAAATAATCCTTGTGCCTAAGATTTTCCTCAACCAGTGGAAACTCAAATTTCCAATGAGATATTAACAACTAAAAAACCAGTCCAGGTGATATCAGTACTTCTTCCAAAAGTGAAAGTTCTATGGAATGCTCAGCCAGCATTTTCACACTGAAGGGAGATATCTTATGGTATCAGTCAGGAAACACTGGCAGGAACTTGGGACATATGCCTCATAAGGAATTCCTTCACCAAAAAGTGAGAAGTTTTACTAAAGCTCTTTCCTCCTACTTCTGTCACCAATCTTTAAGACTGACATCCTATTTGGTTCTTACTTCTCCCTTACCTTCTACAGCCAATCAGTTACTAGGCCTTATTGATCCTGCCTCCAAACCATTTCTTACATTTTTTCCCACTTATACAGATACCCATCACCCTAATTCAGGTCCTCATAACCCCTCTCTTGGACTTCAGCAATAGTCTCCTAACTAGGTTATCTGCTCTCAGTCCTTGATTTCTCCATCCCATCTTCATCTGTTCTAAAGAATAGTCTGGACCATGCCACTCCCCTGCTCAAAAATATCCCTAGTGCTTCTAGGAAAAACTACTAATTTCTCAGATTGATATTGAAATCCCTCTATGGTCAAGCTGGCTTTAACCTATCTTTCTAGACTCATTTCACACCACTCCCTCTCACTGTATGTCTGCCCAACTCAAACTGGTCTAGCTCACCATTTTTTCTCCTCCCTCTGCAAAAACTGGCCCTCAGAGCTTTCTCATATTCACCTCTTGGCATCCTTAGCAATTTTCAAAGGGCTCCCTGTCTGCTTTTCCTGATACCCTAGTTATTAATGCTTTCTCCCTCCTCAAGTTATCTTGTATTGTCTTAGCCATTTATATGTTATCTCCCTAGGAGAGTGTAAGCTCCTTGAGCATAGGAACTGTTTGCTGATCTTGTGTTCGTATCCCTAGGGCCTTGCTCATAGTAAGTACGTAATAAATGTTTGTTGAATTGAACTGAAAAAATAGTTGTCCTTTACATTGCAACTGTGAGTATTTCCTTCCACATGAGTGCACTATGATTAACAAATACAAAGTACATTAATCTTACTGTTTCTTTCATTAAAGCACAAAAATATTAATATCAAATCTGGACCAATTTCTTGCTAACCTGTAAAGCTTTGAAAATAGCAGCATTTGTGAATCGTCCAGGAGTGAAGAGACTCTCTAGATATGTCTCCTGTAGGAACAAAAAGTGAAGTCAGCAGAGCCAAATGAAAAGTGATTGTAAACAGAACCTGAGAAATTTCTTTTAAAAAAAAGTGTGCAAACTCCTACATTTTCATTTACTCCAAACAGTATGGAAATTGTTTCTACATTTGACTAGGAAAGTAGTTCTCTAATCTCTACAAAGTGAAATGAAGTTTCCTTCAACTAGATGAAGCTAATTTTTTTTTTTTAGATTTTTCAAGGTAATGGGGTTAAGTGACTTGCCCAAGGCCACATGGCTAGGTAATTATTAAGTGTCTGAGGCCGGATTTGAACTCAGGTACTCCTGACTCCAAGGCCACTGCTCTATCCACTGTGCCACCTAGCCACCCCTGATGAAGTTAATTCTTGATGGCTTTGCTGCAAGAAATGTAGCTGCAAATAGACTGTGGGGTTGGAGGAGGGGAGTGGAAAAGTTGTAACCCCCATATAATGACCCCTCAATTCTACTGAAAATCTATTAGAAAATGCCTTCTTAGACTATGCATTGCTGCACTGTGGCTCAATTATAATTTACATCTGTGTACTCCTTATGGTTTTGAAATGATTTTCTCTAGATATTCTAGATGATCTTTTCTGATTCTTAAACCAACCTCTTGGGCCAATTTGCCATATGCTATTAGCCCCACTTTATAGATAAATGATGGTAATTAATTTTGGCTAACATTCATATAGTGCTTCAAGGCAATTATATGGTAAAATTTTTATTACTGTAATATGGAAAACTTCTTATGTTCATGTTTCCAACTATGACTACCAGGGTTCTGGTAAGATTGTTCTTACATTAGAAATGGAATCAGACAGGGGTTTGGACTGGAATTCTGGGGGCCCTGGATAAATCATGCAGAATAATTGGCCCTTTTTTCTAGTCTCCAGTCTTCTGGATTCACTTCTTTTTCCCAACACCACCACCAACCATAAAACCAATAACTTCCACGTGAAAAACTGTTTTTTTGACTCTCATTTGACCCTTGAGGGTTAGGCAGGGCATTTGACAGATAAAGGCTAGAGAAGTGAATCCAATGCAGAAGTGAATCCAATGCCAAACAGTTTGGAAGTCATGAGTCAGGGCTCCAAAGCTCTGCTACTACTCCTGCTGCTTTTGAGCTCCTCCCTAGGTTCTCTGAGAGCCCCAAGCACTAAAAGAGCTAACTGAGTGGGATTTCCATCTGAAGCCCATGCACAAAGTTAGTCAGTGCTTATTCCTTAAGATGTGACTGTAGTTGGGTACCACTTACTCTTGGGTCTTGGTCATCTCTGATATTGATTTCTTCCTCTGGCAGAGAATGCATGAAAACTGGGTTCCACTGTCCTGCAACATTACTGATCAAGAACATCTCTGTCAGTTTGGCAACAATGACCACCCAAAACAAGGAGGAATCCACTACCCACCCAATTCTCTACAGAGTTTCACCTGGAATACTCTCAGTAAGTTTCCAGGAGGTTCAGTTCCAAACCCCTCTGTCCTTCCATTCTCATGCCTCAGTGCTGTCAGGCTAAAGAAACCCCTGTTCCTTCCATCCTGAAAGTTTAAATTGGAAGGACCTCTTGGGGACCATCCAGTCCAACTTTGGTCATCCTGTAGATAGCACAAAATTTATGATGCCATTATTCCTACTCAGAAAGGGAAGGAAAGCTTATTTAAAAAAAATATGTCTAACAATGGTCTTAGCCTGGGAGCAATGAACCCAGAACTGAAGTATGTTCCAGAAATAACATATTACTCACAAAAAATAAAGTTATTTTCCTTTTCTCCCTTAAAACCTAGAAGCATAAGTTATTTATGTTTACAGACCAAAACACAAGATGTTTATTCAAGTACTTGAGAATTCTAAGAAAATGGTCAAACTCAGTCATATCCTTCATAAAATGACAGTGACAAATCATAAGTTATCCTGTTTTTCATGGATGGATCTGCTTTGAGCAGGGTAGTGTCATAAAGAGGAAAATAACTCTTACTGTTCAAAATTGATGTATTTCACAATTGTTTGGTTCTCCACATCATGCCATAATGCCCAGATATCAGTGGATGTTAAGGTAAAGTCAATCAGTGTCTCCTATGGAAAAAAAAGAAGAGAAAAGGGAAATGCATCAAAAACTGGAAGGATATGACCACATTGACCTGTGGCAGAATTCAGAAAAGGCTTTCATTCAAATGTGCAATGAAATCTTACTTGATAGCTTTAAGTTTTGCTTTGTGGTCTTGACCACTTCAGTTTATAAAAAGGAATTTTTACCATGGGAACCTACCTGAGATGTGAATAATGAAGAAATATGATCCAGATTGTAGCGGTTATTTTCAGTGCTCACCAACTGGAAAACGCAGAACTGTTGAAAAACAAATTTTTAGGTAGGATAACCAAACAATGCTTTAAATAGAACAATTGGCAACGAAGTATAGAGTTTAGAAACTATTTTTTACTTTTAAAAATTCTTGTTTTGAACCACAAAGCAGTATTGGAAACAATTTGAAATTTCACAGCAAATCATTAGCGTCAGTGCTATTTTCTTTAAAATGAAGAAAACAAGGGAGTCTTCACCTAGTCATCTGTATACTGTCCAGTGGCCTAATTTGTTTTTTACCCCAACCTGCTTTTTACCTCTAGTTCTGGGCACAGTACTGAAATCAATTGCTTTTGGAAAGTGTGACTACATGATTACTGTATGGATCAATTTACTGTCCCTATAACTCTCCAGATCAAATCTTCTTCCCTGGCTACCATTTCCCTTTCTGTTGACTTACCCTTCTAGAATGAAAGGTTCTGGGGGGAGGGGGGCCCGAGGGCCTCAATCTTACTTGTATTTCTATCTCCAGGTCTTACCGCAGTCCCTGGGAAATGTTTTTGTAAATTCATTTGCTCAGAAAAAAGCTTAACTATGAGAATGACTTGTAAGAAGAAATGCTCTTGTGGAAAAATCTATTCAGGACTCATATTTGTCCCAGGATACATCCCCAAGTACTTCCCTATCTTTTTTCCATACACAATGACCATAGCGGGGCTCCTCATTCTAGCAACAAGCCTTTTCTGATAAATGAAGAAAGCTCTTGGGAGCAGGTGACCCTTTCTCATGACTTCTTTAGTTTCTATTCTTCCTCTTTTGTCTCCAGCTAACTCCCTCCTGCCCACAGTGATTTAAAAGCAAAACCTCCTCTACCCAGCCCCATTTTCCTATTTCTATTCTTCAAAATCTGTTTATTTTGATGTTCCTGCAGTAATTGCTGGCATCTCACAAATGATAATTAGTTTATACATGAAATATTCAGTGAGGTAAATTAATGAGATTAGGCTTTCAAAAGACAAAAAAATCCACTCTATAAAGTGACTCCAAAATACTCATGTAAAGCTAAAGAAAATGCTAATCAGTATATATACCTGCCCCCGTTTTGGAGCATGCATGTAGACACCCAGGCAGAGTCCCATGGAAGGGGAATAGGCAAGGCGCAATTTGTGGCCAGTCCCAGCTGCCAGTCTCAGGTCTTTATTTACAGGCACATATTCTAGCATGTCAGCTACCATCAGGCACATCTGGTCCTGTTCAAGATGGAAAGATAAGAGATATAAAAAATTTGTTAAAGATGCCCTCCCTTTCTTTCTTTCATTTCGTAAATGTTCAATTTGAGTACAATAACACAAAACTTACTATCAGCATTTATTTGAACAACTTGTTAGATTTTATTTATATAAAAGGGTATGGTGAAACTTTTCTTCAATTTTGCAAAACCTAAAAATAAGGTCGCTGTGCTATTTTTATGATAATGCTTTTATAGGTTTTAATTTCTCAGTTTAAATTTTACCAAAATCTATTACTATAACTATAATCTGTTCATGTTTTGTTTTAGAAGTCTTAAGTATAAACTGAAATGTATGAAAACAAATCTCTTGATGAAGTCAGGATTTCCAAGATTTCTGATCTGTTTTTCAAATCAACATTAATCAGCTTTAATCCTTCATCAGTCACACTTCAACGATAAGCTTAAGAATGAGAATGGACCCAAAATCAAAAATTATTTGGTTCTATACCTTGTAAGACCACATCCGGAGCTTGTGATCCTGGCAAAGTGCAAAGATGAAGGCATCGTGCTCTACACAGTGGACAGAGAGACTTACAGGGCGGTCAGATGGGCTCTGGTCTCCCCTAAAAACATAAGAACACAAACCTATAGCAGAGGCAGAGAGCAGTCTATTTAAAAGATTCACGCAAGACAAAGTTTTTGAGATTTTCATTTACTTTTGACCAAGAGCAGCAGCAGCATTAGTTTACCAACTGTTGAAGCACTCTGAAATTACTGTTCTGGGATAAGATTATTACCAGTTACATATGCTAACTCTGGACTCATATTAAGTTTGTACTGTATATTTGTATTTGACCCAAATCAACATAATGACTTATAATAGGAAAAGGTTCTATTCTATAAGCATTTTTCTCATATGCTAATCTTCTCTAAGAAACAAGCACTTTTTTACTAATAATTCTAGATGAAAATTGGATTTACAGAGTTAATGATACACACATACACACACACACACAAATTAAGAGGATGTTTGGGTATATGATTCCATTCCATGAAAAGTACTGGATAGAATGGGTGCTGGGAGGAATGTATCAGAAATTCAAAAATGAACCATGATTAGATTTTTGGCATTTGCTTTTACCATACTCATAATGCTGCAAAGTTTTCCTCATTAGAATATTATTTAATACCATCAATTATAAAGCACTTAGCAGATACTGTAGAGTATAACGTTCTTTACTAGAAGGTATCAAATCCTATAAATAAAGAGTTTTTGTGCCTTTTAAAAAAATCTAGGCCAAGATCCAACCTTTCTGGAGAGCTATTTGGAATTATGCCCAAAGGGCAACAAAAATGTGCATACCCTTTGACCCAGCAATACCACTACTAGGTCTGTACCCTGAAGAGATGATGAAAAAGGGTGAAAACATCACTTGTACAAAAATATTTATAGCAGCCCTGTTTGTGGTGGCAAAGAATTGGAAATCAAGTAAATGTCCTTCAACTGGGGAATGGCTTAGCAAACTGTGGTATATGTATGTCATGAACACTATTGTTCTAGTAGAAACTAGGAGGAGGGGTGGCTAGGTGGTGCAGTGGATAGAGCACTGGCTCTGGAGTCAGTACCTGGGTTCAAATCCGGTCTCAGACACTTAATAATTACCTAGTTGTGTGGCATTGGGCAAGCCACTTAAACCCATTTGCCTTGCAAAAACCTAAAAAAAAACAAACAAACCAGGAGGGATGGGATTTCAGGGAAGCCTGGAGGGATCTGCATGAACTGCTGCTGAGTGAGATGAGCAGAACAAGAAAAACACTGTATACCCTAACAGCAAAATGGGAGTGATGTTCAACCTTGATGGACTTGCTCATTTCATCAGTGCAACAATGGGTAACAATTTTGGGCTGTCTGCAAAGGAAAGTGCCATCTGTATCCAGAGAAAGAGCCATGGAGTCTGAACACAATTCAAGGACTATTCCCTTTAATTTAGGGAAAAAAACCAGATATCTTATTGTCTGATCTTGTTCCCTCTTAGACTTCTTAGCTCTTCCTTAAGGATATGATTTCTCTCTCATCACACTCAATTTGGATCAATGTACAACATGGAAACAAAGTAAAGACTGACAGATTGCTTTCTGTGGGGGGGGGGGAGGGAAGTAAGATGGGGGGGGAAACTGTAAAACTCAAATAATATCTTTAATAAAAAATAAATTAAAAAAAAAATCTAGGCCAAGGCATAAATTAGACCAGAACACTTTTGACTTCTTTGCAAACTACTACTAACCTGATAGCGGTTGGCATCCAGCCTGTAAGCAAACGTTGCATTACTGAACTCTGTTTCAATTCTACAACTGATACAACACCTAGAAAACCAAAAGAAATAAAATATTTCTAAGGTTCCTCTTAAGAGTAAAAGATTCCAATAGTGAAAAGAGAATCTTGGGCTATATTGTCACTAAGGAGAACTCATTAAAAAGATTTCTCATGATGACTGACCAAAAACATACATTGAAGTTCAACAAAATGACCCACTGACAGGGTCTAATTTGGAAAAGCACATTACTTTTTTTCTGAGAGCAGAAACCAAAGCCATTTTTGTAACAAAACCGAAACCATTTATCAAGTATCTAATATGTGTACCCCTCATGGGACTTCTGGACTTGTAATGGGCTAAGTTACAAATTAAAAAATCAAGTTAATATTGGCTATAGATTTGAGCTAAACCAATGAAACTCTGTGAGGAATGCAGAAGGAGTTCCTTCCCTTGAGGAAGGAGGCAGAACAAGATGTGGACCACCCCCCCTTTCCCCTTAATATGATACAGTCATAAAATGTATGGCAGGTTTCCATCTTACCAGGTACATCATGAGGAGGTAGTTTAAGGACAAATAATCCCCCAGAAGCCGAAGGCAGAGCAAACATTGCTTCCCCCTCACTGCTAAGCCAGGCTACTGAAGTGGTAGAATTGGGTGCCAGGCCAGGAACTGTAGGAATCAACTGATAGTTGCAAGGATCCCTAAAATCAACTTTTCCAATATCAGTGAATATTGACTGCATTTGATTTTCAGTTATCAACTCCTGCAAAATAACAATTCATGTATAAATAAAAAAAATCACTGATACTACCATTCAGTCCTTTCAAAATAAAAATGGGTTATCTAAAAGGAAAAATTTTTTCGTGAGATCTTTAAATATTTATACATATCTGGTAATTACAGCTCCAGTAAGGAGATCAAGTTTGCTCACAATTCAAGGGGATAATAGTCTAAGCTCCAAAGGTTAACTAAAGAGGGGTCATGAGTTAGTGACAATGATGATCATTCTGGAAACATGACTTAAACTTACACTCCTGTACATTCGGGAAGGGTGAGGCAGAATTAACCTGTGTACTGTATGATTGGTTAAAATCATTATGATCACATGATTATGAGTCTCAGAAACATGAACACCTCCAGGTAAGACGTTACAATTTTGGAATTTGAGGCGAATAGCATTATTCAGAAGATTTAAGTCCAGAGACTCCTCCACCAGCTCCAAAGTATCGCCTGAGGTGACCCTGTTGAGAGAGAGGGAGAGATATTTCCTGGTGGTTATCAAGTTTATACTTATATGCAAAAACCCCCCCATTTGAGAATCTAGATAAAAGACATTAGACTAATGTTACATCCCCAATCCAAGAGCTCTAAATTACAAAATTACATTTGAATTTATAATGCAGAGAACAATATAAAATCGAATACTGAATAAATCCCCACAAAATGAAAATATTTTCAAGTTTTATTTACTTGAAGCTAGGCAGCTAGCTTTCAAGGATAGTTTGCTAGACTTGGAATCAGGAAGAGCTAAGCTTAAATCCTGCCTCAGACATTTACTAGCTATGGGACAATTCACTCAACTTGTTTGCCTCAGTGTCCTTATTTGTAAAATAAGGATAATAAAAGCATTTACCTCCCAGGGTTGTTGTGAGAATAATTAATATTTGCATAGCACTTTACAAACCTTAAGATTCTATGCAAAGGGGTGGCTAGGTGGCATAGTAGATAGAGCACTGGCCCTGGAGTGAGGAGGACCTGAGTTCAAATTCGACCTCAGACACTTAATAATTACCTAGCTGTGTGACTTTAACCCCATTTGCCTTGCAAAAACAAACAAAAAAAACCCCCAAAACATGTTAGGCCAATGTTAGGTATTATAAAGCACTGTATTAGGCACTAGAGAGAAAAAAGGAAAAAAGTATACAGCTCTTGTCCTCAAAAAAAATTTACCTTCTACAAGAGGTGGAATACTGGGGACACAAATCTGCAGGTACAAAATAAACACAATAATAATTGTGGGAGTGTAGCAGGTTATTAACAACTGGGGTGATCAGGAAGAGTGATATGTAGGAACAGACCCTGAAGTGAGACAGCAAGAAATGATGAAATTTAATGTGATGGAAAAACTGACTGTTGCCTTGGAGTTTGTTTTCATGATACTGATCATATGAACCAGCAATATAATATCAAACAAAGGCAATTCCCTCAAGTCTTAGTGATCCACCACTAATTTCTGAGGCTTCATCTATTGTCCTCGTTTTTCATCTTTATTATAGTAAGTAGTTAAAGAATTTAATAGCCTTTCAACATGTAAAAATAATTCTAATCTGATAAAGCTGTTTGGTTCTTTCTTGCTACTTCCAAAATAGGACTTGCACATCAGTTGGCAAAGAGATTTGAAATTTTAAGAATGGCACTAAAAAGTTAAAGTTTCAAATTTATCACCTGTCCTCTCTCTTTCTACCTAAGACAGAATCCTTTGGTCAAAGGTTAATTGAAGAGCTAAATTTAATCCCCATTAAAAATCCTGGCAACAGCCCGTATACCCATATTTTATCCATCATAACAGGTAAACTATACAACATTTTCCCTAAGTAATGATCTCTATGTTTTTTGACTTTCTGATATAATTTACTTGCCAATTCTGACCCATCACCAATGTCTGCCTTTGCTTCTCTAGTCTCCTGCAAAATACTTTGGTCTATTTTCTAGCTCTAGCCTCTTAGGTCTTGGCTGTCTTCCTGGAACCCTGCAACCCCAGGACTCTCCTAAAGTGACCTTCTCTTACACTTATTTTGTACCTTACCCTCTTCTGAGTGGATTAGTGGATTCCCTTATTTTGCATCAGAAAATTCAGATTCTCTCTTGATGTTCCCTTGATTGCTCTTCAACTTATCCCCTCTACTCCCTGAAATTTACTGAAAGTCTCTTGTGTCCAGTTATCCCATCTAAAAGTCTTTCTCCAAACCTCACAATCTGCTATCTTCTCAACATTTTCAGTGAGTCCTTTCCCTTCAAAAAAAAGAAAAAGAATCCCCCAAATTCTGTTTCTATAAAAAAGGTAGGAACTATCCTCTCAACTTTATTCTAAAACAGGTCAGCAAATTTCTCCATGGATTTGGAACTGAAGGTCATCAGCTTAAATCTAACACTCAGTTAACCCCTCTATTCTATGAACCTGTTCCATCTTTACTGAAGAATGGAATTATTCTACTTATGTTAACAACTAAACAGAATTATTGGTAGAAAATGCTATGGAAATCTTAAGATATAACATAAATTATGATTATTGATGATGAAACATCTCTCTCCTTTTACTGTCTCCATTTGACTGATGTAGAAACTGCATTTGATTCAGAAATGACTTCCAGCAGACTGACAGTAAAGTCACAATGAATGGGGAATGGCTAAATGAACATGAATATCATCGAATATTCTGTATCCTAAGTAACAAAAATAAGAATTTAAAGAAATATAGAAATTTGTAAATTAAAGGATACAGAATAAAGCATAAAGCTGAACATATACATACACACTGAGTACTACTACCTAAGTGAAGAAATTAAACTACATCTAAACTCTGTTTATCTAAAATGATGCTGGCTCTACCTTGTCAAATTGAAAACAGAAAAATTCCCTTTGTTCTGACAAGTAGTAAATTAAAAAAGCGTATGGTTGCTTCAAGTCTCAGGCATAAGGTGCAATCATTTGTGTTCTAAGAATTTTGCTTTGTAGTTTGTGTTTATGCTCATTGGTTGAGTTAAAACAAAAATCAACTAGCAAAAAGAGGAGGTACTTTACATACAAGCTAGATGCTGTGCATATAATGACAAAGCCAGAACTAAAAAGTGTTCACGGATTTCCCTAGGGCTCCTCTCAGAGATAACATTTCCTCTGCTTCTAAAGGCTACCCTTTACAAAAGACCTGCTCACAAATCTTTCAAGGCTTCACATACTGCCTATAAGATCAAACTCAAATTTTCCTGTTTGATATTCAAGGTCTTTCACAATCTTTCCAGATTTCTGTGATATGTGCCTCTATTCATACCCCCAGCTAGACTCTTAATTTTTATTCTATCTCCAAAAACATAATGCTTTCATATCTTTTTTTTTATTTTTGTAAGGCAATGGGGTTAAGTGACTTGCCCAAGGTCACACAGCTAAGTAATTACTTGTGTCTGATGCTGGATTTGAACTCAAGTCCTCTTGACTCCAGAGCTGGTGCTCTATCCACTGCACCACCTAGCTACTCCTGATGCTTTCATATCTTAATGGCTTTACAAGCTATTCCTCATACAAGGAATGTCTTTCCTTCTTTATGTATTGATTATCACCCACCCTACAACTTCATTTGATGACTTTCTTCAGGAATTTTTCCCTGATCAAGACCTGGCCCAGAGTGATCTTCACCCTCTCATCTCACTTAGCACTTTGCAGAGTGGAGCTAATGTATTTACCACGGAATACTTTGATGACATTTTTCTTATGTTCCTATTAGACTGTAAACTCAGTGAGGGCAAATCAATTTCTTATCTGAACTCTGTATTTTTTGTATGTGCTACTGTATAATACAATATGTTTTAACGTTGGCCATTTTAATTTTTTAACTGCCTGAGATCATAAACTTATAATTCAATTTATTCAATAGAAGTTATATAGTTCAACACCCTCATTTAACAGATGTGGAAATTGAGGTCCAGGGATGTTAAATAACATGACCAGAGTCACAGGTAGTGAGTCAGCAAAGTAATAAGTCAAAATTCAAATCAAGAATTTCTCCTTGCTACACTTGTTCTCCATATAACCCAGAAATCAGATTTTTTTTCCTTTTTATAAAGGCTCTTCCCATTCTCAAAAACTATTATTCACTTGAGATAAGGTCACTCCATCATCCAAGAGTAGGTGGGCTAGATCTCCTTCTTTCCATAGCACTCACCAATGAATGAATCTATTTCTGGTGACAGAGAACAACTTGCTGCTTTCCAAATAGTAGAAGCCACCAGCACTCTCAACATATTTCACGGTTCCTGTTAAACCTCCAAGTTCTGCAAAGGGAATATCAGAAAGGAGTGTAAAACTTAAAGAGTTGAAAGCAACCTTGGAGCACAGAATGTTAGAGCTGGGAGGGGTTTAGAACCTAGAATATGAGAGCTAGACGGGGCTTTAGAACAGAGAATGTTAGAGCTGGAAGGTTGAAGGTAGGAAGGGCTTTAGAATAAAAACTGTCAAAGTTGGAGGGTCCTTGGAACACAGAATGTCAGCAGCTGGGAGGGTCCTTAGAACACAGGCTGTCAGGGGGGAGAAGGCTAGGACAGGGGATGGCAGGGCCCCGAAGAACACAGGCTGTCGGGGGGGGAGAAGGCTGGGACAGGGGATGGCAGGGCCCTGAAGAACACAGGCTGTCGGGGGGAGAAGGCTAGGACAGGGGATAGCAGGGCCCCGAAGAACACAGGCTGTCGGAGGGGGAGAAGGCTGGGCCAGGGGATGGCAGGGCCCCGAAGAACACAGGCTGTCGGGGGGGGGGGGGGGGAAGGCTAGGACAGGGGATAGCAGGGCCCCGAAGAACACAGGCTGTCAGAGGGGGAGAAGGCTGGGACAGGGGATAGCAGGGCCCCGAAGAACACAGGCTGTCGGGGGGGGGGGGGGGAGAAGGCTAGGACAGGGGATGGCAGGGCCCCGAAGAACACAGGCTGTCGGAGGGGGAGAAGGCTGGGACAGGGGATGGCAGGGCCCCGAAGAACACAGGCTGTCGGAGGGGGAGAAGGCTGGGACAGGGGATGGCAGGGCCCCGAAGAACAGAGGCTGCGGGGGGGGAGAAGGCTAGGACAGGGGATGGCAGGGCCCCGAGGCTAGGACGTGGGATGGCAGGGCCAGGGGATGGCAGGGCCCCGAAGAACACAGGCTGTCAGAGGGGGAGAAGGCTGGGCCAGGGGATGGCAGGGCCCCGAGGCTGGGCCAGGGGATGGCAGGGCCCCGAGGCTGGGCCAGGGGATGGCAGGGCCCCGAAGCACTGAGGGGCCTCGGAACACAGAAGGTTCCCTAGTACAGAGCCTATGGGTGGGAGGGCTTTAAACGCGGAAACGCGAGGAGTGGGGGAAGCTCCAACTAGAGAATGAGGGGTGGGCGGGCCTGGGGGAAGGGGAAGGGGGGAGGGGCCTCAGGACAGAGGCGGGTGGGCGGGGCCGCGGGACAGAGGGAGGTGGGCGGGGCCTCGGAGCCGGGAACGCGGGAGACTGCGGGCCCGGGAAGCCCGCCGCCGCTCCGGGGGCAGACGCCCGAGCCGCGGGCGCCCTCGTCCCTCGGGCCGGCTCCCCTTTCACGGGCGGGGCCCCGCCGCTCGGAGCGGGGCGGTGCCTGGGCCTCGGGCGCGCTGACAAGCCCGGGGAGGGGAGCGCCGCCGGCAGGGCCGGGGGCCGGGCCGGGGCCGGCGACCCGGGGGGGGCGGGAAGGGGAGGCCGGAGCCTCGAGGCCCGCTCGCCGAGTACCGGAGCTGTAGACGGTGAAGTCCCGGAAGCGCCGCTGTGTCTCCCGCTCGGCGCCGCACAGCTCCACGAAACTCTTCTCCAACGCTCCCGCCGCCGCCATCTTCCCGCCGCCGCAAGGCCCGACGGGACGCGCGGGCCCGCCCGCCCGGCGCGCGTCACTTCCGGCGGCGCCGCGAGGCGGTGCGCAGCCTGGCGTCGGGCGAGCCCCGGCTCATGCCTGGGGTCGGCGGGGCGCGAGGGAGGGCCGCGGCTTCCCCTCCCGGCCCGGAGCGGCTCCCGAGGCCGGCCCCTCCCCCCGGCCGCTTCCGCCGGACTCCGGAGGCGGCGGGGCCGGAGCGGTTTCGTTTTGGCGCGCAGGCGCAGAGCTGTTCGCGACTGCGGAGGGCGGGAAGGGAGCTGACCTCGGGGTTACAGAGCAGGAAACTGAGTCATAGGGCCCGCCCCGTCCAGGCCCGGGCGCCCACGTGACCGAGCCAGAGCCGGACCCGGATGAACCCCAGAGGCGGGAGCGGAGCCAGGGGCACGGCGGGACCCGAGGCCGCCGCCCGGCCGAGCCGCCTCCCCACGCGTGCCTCAGTTTCCTCAGCTGTAAAGTGAGCCGGAGAAGGAAATGGCGGCCTCGCCCAGAAGAAGGAGAGGCTTGGGAAGGGGCCGAAACGAGGGGACCGCCGGAGCCGGTGACGGGGCGCCTGGACCTGCGCCTGGACCTTCGCCCGGCCGCTCAGCAGCCTGTCCGGGCCGCTTGGGGAATGGCGGGAAAGAAATCGTATTTTATTTTTGAGGGCTCCGTTGGGATTTCATTCTGTTCAGATTTTCTAATCTTTGCTTTTATTGCCTCATGGATCTTGGCCTTTATGACTGAATACATATGTGTCTGTATATGGACACATGTGCATTGTTTTACACACGCACACACATATATCTTTTAGGGGCATTTCTTGGAGATATATACTAATTCATCACTAACACAGTGATGTCATTTTGGTCTTTGATAACAAGAACCAACTATTTTTACACACACACACACATATGCCTCTTTAAGGGACATTTCTTGGACATATATATTTAATGTCTCTTTTAGGGGTATTTCTCAGTTACTCAGTAATATCTTAAAAACAAACATTTATGGAATGCTAGTGATGTGCAGAGTACTGGGGCTTTATAAAAGACAAGATTCTTGACCTCAAGGAGCTGGGGTGGGGGAGGGGCTGTGCTAGAATGTGAATTTAGTGAACCTTAGAAGTTGGAAGGGACCCCAGATTCATGGGACTTTCTCCTTAACTGATGAGGAAAAGCAGTCTCGAAGAAGTGAATTCAGTATCATTCATGTAACAGATATTTTTTTTTTAGTTTTTTCTTCTTTTTTTTGCAAGGCAGTGGGGTTAAGTGGCTTGCCCAAGACCACACAGCTAGATAATTATTGTCTGAGGCCATATTTGGACTCATGTACTCCTGACTCCAGGTCCGATGCTCTATCCATTGTGCCACCTAGCTGCCCCGTGTTAACAGATTTTAACCCAGTTCTCTTGACTCCAATTTTTTTTTGCAATGACATTTTATTTTTTATTTTTTAAGATTTTATTTATTTTGAGTTTTATAATTTCCCCCCCATCTTACTTCCCTCCCCCACTCCCCACAGAAGGCAATTTGTCAGCCTTTACATTGTTTCCATGGTATACATTGATCCAAATTGAGTGTGATGAGAGAGAAATCACATCCTTAAGGAAGAAACAAAGTATAAGAGATAGCAAGATCAGACAATAAGATAGCAGTTTTTTTCCTAAATTTAAGGTAATAGTCCTTGGTCTTTGTTCAAAGTCCATGGTTCTTTATCTGGATACAGATGGTATTCTGCGTTGCAGACAGCCCCAAATTGTCCTTGATGGTTGCACTGATGGAATGAGCATGTCCGTCAAGATTCATCATTACCCCCATGTTTCTGTTGGGGTGTACAGTGTTTTTCTGGTTTTGCTCATCCTGCTCAGCATCAGTTCGTGCAAATCACTCTAGGCTTCCCTGGATTCCCATCCCTCCTGGTTTCTAATAGAACAATAGTGTTCCATAACATACATATACCACAGTTTGCTAAGCCATTCCCCAATTGAAGGAGAGCGACTTGATTTCCAATTCTTTGCCACCACAAACAGAGCTACTATGAATATTTTTGTACAAGTGATTTTTTTTACCTTTTTTTCATCATCTCTTCAGGGTATAGACCCAGTAGTGGTATTGCTGGATCAAAGGGTATGCACATTTTTGTTGCCCTTTGAGTGTATTGACTCCAATTCTAGTGCTATTCCCATTATCCTGATATATATATATATGTATACATATATATATATTAAATACAATGCTTTGAGGTCTGATAGGGAAGGTTGTTATTTTGTTTTTTGTCCTCAAAGAGGAGTATGACATCGGGGATGTGATGCCATGACATACAAGTGAGTTGGGTTTAAGTGAGGGAGTGCTGTGCAAAGTCACTAGCCCCACTTTCCTCTCTGGAATCATCCAGATACAGTGACCAGATATAGATCAGGTCAACTGGAGACTGCCCTGAATGCAGTAGGAGACCTTGGCTTTTTTTAAGCTAGAATCTTTTAACATGTCTCGGTTTGACTGAGGCGGCATCCATTCAGTGAATGAGGCAGGTAAGAAAGAAAGAAAAGAATGATCTCTTGCTTTTCTGCCATTCCGAAGTGAGTTTGGTAGAGATAGCCCCTTTTTTAGAGCTTAGAGTTTTTGTTTCAGTATTTCCTTTGTAAATTTGAATTTTTTTTTTATAGATAGTGGGTTTTGTTTGTTTTGTTTTTGCAAGGCAGAGGTTGACTTGCCCAAGGTCACATAACTAGGTAATTAAGTGTTTTAGGCAGATTTCAACTCAATTCATCCTAACCCCAGGGCCAGACAATGTTTTAAATGTGGTCAGTTTCCCAGGAATCAAATGAATATTTAATTCACAGTTTAACTCAATTGGATTTTTGAAAGTGATACCAGCCACCTGTGAGTTACCAAAGTCCCTTCCATCAGAAGGTCTTCAAGTACAGGTTTAGTGATAAGCTGTATAGCTGTTGTCTGAAGGTCACTTTGTTGTCTAAGCTCATTGACTAATTTTTTTTGGCCAGAGACTCATGAAGACCATCTACTAGAAAGGAGGGGTTGTGGCCTGTATTTTGGAAAGAATAACCACATCAGGGAAATTTTGAGACTGTAGGTAGTTGAACTCCTCTAGTATGTATCTAACCTAACCACTGTTTAGAATGTGGTTTCTGTGGGAAAACTCAACCTGAGACCCTGGTGGTGGGAGGTAAGAACATCCCTAATCTACTTTTTCTACAGGCCATGGCAGCTAAAATTGGACTTTTTTGGTCCCAGTGGTGTCAAGGAGAGGTTCCTAAAGATCACAGTTTTGTTCTAGGACAGGGATTGGCTTTTTTTTGTTGTTGTAATGGGACTTGAGACTTTGGTAGTAGAAGAAAGTGGGAGGACTCTAAAGGCAACTGACTGGTGAAGAATTGGGTCCTGTGTCAGTGGTGGGAAAGAAGGGAGAGAAGAGAAACTTTACAACCATATCTTTGTCAAATTTTTTTTAAAAGATCAATTTTGGTCTCTATTTTTATGTACAAGTTTGCCAGAAACTTAAAAAAAATTTGACATTCACATAAATCCAGAGGCAAGTAGTCAGGAAGACCTGACTATAAATCTGTCCTCAGATACTTAACGTGTGACCCTGGGCAATCACTTCACCCTGTTTGCCCTAGTTTCCTCATCTGAAAAATGAGCTGGAGAAGGAAATGACTAACTACCAGGAAAACCCCCAAAGGGGTGTCCCAAAAGTTTTAGTGAAATTTTAAGCCATTAAAGTTATATGTTAAATAACCTACACACCTAGAACAATAGAACTTCATTATTTAATCTATTGAACTGCTTTGATTCTTTCCCTGACCACTCAAAGACTGAAAGATTTCTTCCCTCTAATCCCCTAATAAGATTAGATAAATCAGTTATTAAACTCCTACTATGTCCTAGGCACCAGTTAAAGGCAAGCAAATAGAAAATCAAACATTTAACTGCCAACTTCAGGCTGGCAGTACCGTACTAAGTGCTGAGAATACAAAGGAAAGCAAAAGATAGGCCCTGTCTTCATGGAGCTCCTAGTCTAATGGGAGAGATAATATTCAGGCTACTGTGTATAAATAAGCTATGTACTGGATGCATTAGAGAAAATCAAAATAAGGGGGAGCAGAAAAGGTGAGGTTTTATTTTTTATATTTAATTTTTAATTTATGGAATAAAGTACTTTTTTTTTGGTAGTTTTTTTGGGGCAAATGGGGTTAAGTGATTTGCCCAAGGCCACACAGCTAGGTAATAAGTGTCTGAGGCTTGACTTGAACTCAGAGACTCCTGACTCCAGGGCCGGTGCTCTGCACCACCTAGCTGCCCGGGAATAAAGCACTTATAATAAAAAAGATGATTCCATGTGAAATCTCAAATCTTTTAAATAAACTCCTTTATATATGTAATAAAGCTATGTTCATTTCTTTAGTTTTTCCTTTTAAATATGTAATAAAGTTATGTACATTTACTTTTCCCCGTTCTTTATGGTTAATTTGGATATAATTTTGGATAAGCCAAATGACTTAATCACTTAAAGTCATTCTTAAATCAATATTATTTCTATAGACAGTATTCCTTGTTTCTGCTCATTTTGCTTTCATTACTTTGTGCTTGTCTTTTCATGTTTTTCTAAGATCATTGAGCTCATCATTTCTTATGACATAGTATTATTCCTTCACAATCATATACCTCAACTTGTTGAGCCAGTCCCCAATTGATGGGCATCCCTGCAGTTTCCAGTTTGCTGAGACTTGAAGGAAGCCAGGGTAATGGAGAGGTGGAGATGAGGAAGGAGAGCATTCTGGACAGATGGGAAATCGCAGGAAAATGCCAAGAGTGGGGAAAGGGAGTTTCTGTAAAAGATGGAGAAGTTGAGAGAATCTGAAACTGGATTGAGGTAGAAGTGACCATGGTTGGTGTAAGTGCTCGATCAAATGGCGGATCTGGGGAGAAATCCTTTCAGAATAAGAAGAAACTCCTCAGATGAGCCAAAGCACCAAGCTACTTAAGGCAATCTTAACTAGACAAGAGGTGCTTTTCATTCTAAATTTGATTATCACTCTCAAGTGATAATCCCCAAGGCTTTGGAAAGGGTTTTGGAATGGAGAAGTATTTATTTCATAATATTTTCAGTTGAACTGAAAAGAATCTCTTTAATATGCTTTTGTACCAATGAAGAAGTTCTTTTGTACTAGAAATTGCCATTCAGATTGTTAGTCTCTATTTAAGGTCATTATAACAAAATGGAGGTCTTTAATCTGGGTAAGTGGGTTGAAACCTGGGGCACCAGCACATGCTAGAATATCAGAAGAGAGGCCTGGGCAAAGGGTTTCCATGGGGCACTAAGGCAGAGGGATTGACCAGGCTAGAGGTCGGAGGGATGAGAAAGAGGGAATGGTCAGGCTTCAAGGGGAAGGGTTAGACAGAGGCAATGACCAGGTTTCAGGGGGAAGAATTAGGGGAGGTCTCATAGTTTCCTAAGGTAAGTTGTTTTGCATAATAAGCTAAAATTCATAGAGAAAACTTGGGAATCTCAAGACTGATGATGATGATGATGATGATGATGATTGCTATCCTTTGTTCCCAAAGAAGACTATGACATCAGAGGTGAAGCAAGGCAAACAAATGAATTGGATTTGAGTGGGGGTGGGATGGGCTGTGCTGTGCTGTGCTGAGTCACCAGCCTTACTCTTTCTTCTGGAGCCATCTGAGTCCAGTGACCAGATATGGATCAGGAAGACTGGAGATGGCCCTAGATTTGAGACAATCAGGCTTAAAGGACTTGCCCAAGGTCACACAGATAGTGTCAAATGTCTGAGGCTGGTTTTGAACTCTGCTCTTCCTGACTCCAAGACTGGTGCTCTCCCCAATGTGCCACCTAGATTAGAAGAGTTTTGGACATTTACAAAATAGTCCAAGAGTGGAAATGATAAGTCTGGTCAGTCTTAGACAACTCAGGGTTCCAGGGAATAGGGAGTAGGTCAAATTCAGTCATTTGAGTTTGATATAATTAATGGATATATGTTTTTCAATTAGAATTTTTTTTATCAATATAGTGACATTGATAATTAATATTGGATATGGCAAGCACTAAACATCACAAAAAGTAAGATTGATTTGTGTTTTTACAAATAGGAAAAACAGAACTAGAGAGTGAGTTCCATGAAGGCAGAGATTTAAACTTCTGTCTTTGAATTTCCATTTCCTAGAGGTGATATCTGGCTTATAGTGGGCGCCTTATAGGCCGGCTAGGTGGTACAGTGGATAGAGCACTGGGCCTGGAGTCAGGAAGACTCATCTTCGTGAGTTCAAATATGGTTTTGGACACTAACCTGTCACTTAACCCACTCTACCTCAATCTCATCTCTGAAATGAACCGGAGAAGGAACTGGCAAACATTTCAGTATCTTTGCTAAGAAAACCCCAAGTTGGATCAAGAAGACTCAACCACTGAACAATAGGCACCTTATACATTCTTAGGATTGACTGGATCAACTTCTGGCTTCCATAGAAGAAGGAGGGAGAGGAACTCCAGGAAAAGGTTACCTTTGGTGCTTGAATAGCTCATCTTTTGTTCTAGAGAGACACACCTGGGCTTCTGTATATGCTAGATGCTACATTTTAAGAAGTGAGTACTGAAAAGAGTCAGAGTAGAAAAGACGCTCGAGATGGTGAATGACCTGGACATGATGCTATCCACTATTAGGTTTATTTAACTTGAAGTAAGGGAGACAGAAGGAAGGGGGCCAGCTGTCTTCAAATCTTTGGATGGATGTTCTGTGGGAACTAGGAGGAATGAATGGGTGGAAGTCATTGAGAGACAAGTTATTGGCACCATGGTGGTAACTCCTGAGTCATTAAATTGTGCAAATCTTGGCAGTCTTGGAAGGTAATGAGACCTCAACCGTTGGAAATCTTTTAGTAGAAGGAAATTCTATTCAGGGAAAAGTCTGACTAGATGGCCTCTAAGATCTCCCTCACCCAACTTCAAGAGTTGACAGGGGCTTGGAAAAATTTGTTGAATATAATGAACTTAAATAATAAATGAAGTTATGCTGCCACCTAGTGGTGCCTCACCAAAGCAAGCTGATGGTTTTATGCAGGGTCCAAATTAAGTTGTTTTCTGTAAAATTTATTTTTTGGTTCTTTTGAATCCTACATGGTACCCATTATAATGCTAGGTACACAATAGAGTTTAGTAAATAGTAGTACTTGGCACTGTGGATAAAGCCCCTGGATCTAGAGTCAGGAAGACTCATTTTACTTGGATTCAAATCTTGCCTCAGACACTATATGACTTTGGACAAGTCACTTAACCATGTTGACCTCAGTTTTCTCATCTGTAAAATGAACTGGAGAAGGAAATGACAAAACATTCCAGTATCTTTTCCAAAAAAAAATAAAAAATGGAGTCATGGAGAGTTGGACATGAGTAAGCAACTACAGCCCTTACATCTTCTAGTACTTTTTCGAACATTATTTATAAATATGAATTAAGACCTACCCACTCTTTGTGACTCTTGTCTGTCTTCTTAGAATTTTAGATTTGTGTAACTTTAGAGGCCATTGAAAATAAACCTCAGGAAACTGAGAAGTAAAATGACTAGCCTAGGATCACATGGTAGCCAATAAGCCAACAAACTTTTATTAAGCACCTACTGTTCCACTCTGCTAAGTTCGAAGGAATATAGAAATGTAAAAGCAATTTCTTTCTTTTTTAGGTTTTTTGCAAGGCAAATGGGGTTAAGTGGCTTGCCCAAGGCCACACAGCTAGGTAATTATTAAATGTCTGAGACCGGATTTGAACCCAGGTACTTCTGACTCCAGGGCTGGTGCTTTATCCATTACGCCACCTAGCCGCCCCAGCAATTTCTTTCTTTGAAGAGATCACATTCTGATGGCGAAGACAAACACAAACAACTATGAATAACCAGATATACACAGGACAAATTAGAGATAATCTTAGTGGGAAGGCATTGAGGGGGCCTGGAAGAAGCTTCTTGCAGAAGATGACATTTCAGCCAAGACTTGAAAGAAGCCAGAGAAGCTGAGAGAAGAGAGTTGAGGAGGAGGAAAGGAGTTCCAGGTATGGGGGTAAAGCTAAAGAAAATGCTTGTGGAATGGAATGTCTCATGGGAGAGGTCAAAGGTAAGGAGGCCAGTGCCACTGGATTGGAGACTATGTTGAAAGTAGAATCTTCTTGTCCAGGTCTTCTTCATTCCTCCACATTCTGCTTCTCTCCTAAGTTTGTCCCAGGAAGTTCCTGCCAATGTTTTGGGGGTTGTCATTATTTTCTCTTGACTTTGTGAGGCTATCTGAGCAGCATGTGTGATGAATGTTGGTTAAGCCTCACTATTATCACATGATTAGTCCATCTTTTTTGCTTATACATATTTTTTTGGCGGGGGCCATTGCCAGTCATCCTGACCTATGTCTTGCCACTGTACTCTGGGGACTGGGGAGGGAGAGAGTGAGGCTGATGATTTCTTACAATTCTACCTCACTTAAATCCAATTCACTTGCAAGTCAAGACATCACCCTTCTGAGATCATTGGTCCTAAGATGAACAACAACTCTTTTTTGGCATTAGATGTGTTTGCTATCTAAGGATCACTTATTCCCCAATGGGTTGAACAAGGTCACAAAAGAAACAAACATTAACTACAAAATTACCCTCAGCCTGTGTGATCCTCTTCTGCTTTTGCAGTGACCACAACAAAGACTGTCAATAAACATTAATGTCTTTGGGATCCTAGTGCTAAACATGTAACTCTTTAATTCATGAACTGATGCTACTTGTTCTGAAGGACAGATTAAATACTAAATTGGAAACAGATAAGGGAGATAATTTTTCTGAGGGGAAAGGGTCCTCAGTGATTTATGGGGAAGTGAAGGACAATAGAAAATTCTAGATCGAGTATCAAGATAAAAAATAGTTATGGAATGGAAGGGGATGAGAGAAAAAAATAATTATTGGAAGAAGGGTGTCCTAAGGGTGTCTTCTGTAACATTAATCATTGTGATTCAGCTATTTAGAAAGAACCTGAGGGCCAGACCCATAATTGAATAGGAGGAGGAGAAGAGCAGACTGGAAGGTAAGAGGTTGTTGTTGTTATGTAGTTTCATTCATGTCCTATTCTTCATGACCCTATTGTTTTTTTTTTTTTTTTGACAAAGAGCTTTTTTTCTTCCTTTTCCAGCTCATTTTACAGTGAGAAAAGGGAGCCCAGCAGGGTAAAGTGACTGGCCCAGGGTCACAGAGCTACTAGGTGTCTGAGTTGGAATTGAACTCAGGAAGATGAGTCTTCTTGGTGCTCCTTCCACCTTGCCATGCATATAGTTCCCCAATTTTTATCATAGCTGATTTTAGGATTTATAAAAAGCAGCTAAGTGGCACAGTCGATATAGGGCAGGACATGAGTCAGGAAGATCTGAATTCAAATCCTGCTCCAAAAGGGCTTTGAGGTTATTTTGTTCAACCTCCTCATTTTACAGTCAAGGAGACTGAGGCTGAGAGAAGTTAAGTAATTTGCCCACAGGACAAAATAGTCCTTACAAATGATTTAGTCTAACATATTGATTTTTCACACCAGAAAACTAGGTCCTTGATAAATTAAGTGACTTTTCTAAAATTAAAAAGTTACTAAGCTAGAAATTGAGGATGAAGACACAAATCTAGTGTTTTCACTATCACACTCTCAAGAGTTGCTATCTAGTGTTTGGCTCTCCTTGGATGCCTATCAATCCCTGCCTGCTCTCTGGTTTACCCCCTACCCAAATGTTCTCTCAACTAAATGTTGCTTCAAATGAACCTGATTACTTTTTAATTAATTGATGATTTCTATGGCTGGTGTTGTACCCCCTGGAAGTATTCATATTTTAATACATAATGCTTTAATGTAAAGGAGTGAATCCTCCACTGTAATCTTAGGCATTAAGGACTGGCCATTTAGGTATATATTTTTAACTAGGGGAATCATAGAATAATAAATTTAGAATTGGAAAGGGACCCAAGAGGTTGCCATTTATTCTGCCCATGTGTAAGACTTATCCTGAGAAGGGGAAATATCATTTGTTCTTTTAGTCATATATAAACAGAGATAGAGTAGAAAGAGTAAAGCCTGGGGGATAGACTCTGATTGAAAGCTCCCAGAGTGGTTTTATCACTATATAGAGGGATTTGAAAGAGCTGAGCCTCTGTAGACATTTGAGTTTGACGTCTGATGAGATCTTGGCATTCTCTTCTAAGAGGCCCCCTTTTCTCTTTGTCATTCTTCATCTTCCTTGAACCCTCAGAGTTAAGATATCAATTGTGTCTCTGTTGTGAGATTTGTGGGATGTTGAGTCTCTCTGCCCCGGAAGAGCAAGATGCTAAAAGAATGAACGAGTCAATCAGGACCCTAGCCTGCAAATGCTCAGCAGAGACACATTTCATTGCTTTCTTCTTGGATTTGTTCTTTTCCTCCTCTTTACCATATCTCTCTTAGTGCTTCCCTACCCCCAATTTACCATGTATTTATTGTTCAGTTAACTCTTCATGATTCCATTTGGGGTTTTCTTAGCAAAGACACTGGAATAGTTTGCCATGTCCTTCTCTAGCTCATTTTCAAATGAGGAAACTGAGGCAAATGGGGTTAAGTGATTTGCTCAAGGTCACATAGCTAGTATCTGAGTTCAGATTTGAACTTAGGAAGATGAATCTTCTTATTTGCAAGCCTGTTGCTCTATCTACTATGCCACCTAGCTGTCCCCTATTTTTCATAGTTTGTACCAAAAATCTCAGTGCAGTTGGAGACTTCAATAGCTTCAGATTGCTCTAAGACCTCTGGGATACCTTGTATTTATTTTGAATGTATAATAACCACTGTTCCCCCTGGCCCAAAGATGGCCTCCTTTAATGGGAGCCTGGCCTTTAAAGAAAAGAGTCAGATTTTGTTGTCCCTGGTTCATCACAATTCTGCCCAGGGTAGGACAATGTCTCAGAACTTAGATTTGGTTTATATTTATATTTTCTTCCAAAAGGCAAGTATTTATTAAGTGCCTATGATGTGGCCAGACACTGTACTTTTCCAGATTGTTGTTCTTTCTTCATTCCCAAGAGGACCAATGACCTCAGGAGGGTGATGTATTGACTTTCAAGTGAATTTGGATTTAAGTGAGGCAGAACTATGCAGAGTCATCATCCTCACTCTCGCCTTCAGAGCCTTCGGAGTCTGGTGGCAAGACATAAGTCAGGATGACTGAAGATGGCCCCAGGTGCAGTTGAAGATCTTGGCCTTTATAAGCCAACATCTTTTCCCAAGTCTCAGTTTGTCTGATGCAATGTCCATCTGATAATTAAAAACTTGGTAAGAATAGAGTCAAAAGATGGCTAAGCTCTGAGGATATGAAAGGAGGTAAATTGCTCCCCTTTTCCCCTATTCCTGCTCCCAAAGAGGGTATAATGGAGGAAGCAGTATACAAACTATGGACTGTCCAAACAAACTATATTCAAGATAAATTGGAGATAATCTCAAACCAGAAAGACTTCTTGCAGAAGGTGGGACTTTATCTGAGACTTGAAAGATCCAGGAAAGCCAGGAGGAAGAGATGAGAAAAGAGAGCACCCTAGGCATGGGACACAGTCAAGGAATATGTGCAGAATTCTGAGATGGATCATCTTGTGCAAGGGACAGCCAAGAGGCCAGAGTGACTGTGTCATCGGGAATGCCAAGGGAATCAGGCACAAGGATAGACAAGCAGCAGAGAGCCAGGCTTTAAAGGGCTTTCAAAGTCAAACAGGATTTTGCATTTGATTTTGGGGACGATAGGGAGTCTGAGGAATTTATTGAGCAAAATTATGACTCGGTCAGACCCTTGCTTTGGGAAGATCACCTTGTCCACTGGGTAGAAGATGGGCTGGAGTGGAGAGAATGAGACAGGGAAAAAGCCCAGTTGTCTATGGAAATAGGCCAGGAGGGAGGTGAGAAGGGCCTGCCCCACTGTCAGGGGGGAAGCTTGTGGGGTGATTTGATCTGCAGAGATTTTATTTATCTTTTTGCAATCCCCCCATATAGTAGTATCTGAACACTAATTTTTGAAGAACACCATGCTCTGGTAAATGGTGTAGAAGAGGTTTTCTACCTCACAAGCATGAGAAATGAGAGCAAGGCCTGCCCTGGTCAGGCCAAGATGTAGGTGGGGGCTGTGCCCAGCATCAGGGATTGAGTGGGTCCGTTTTGGAGCGGTGCTCATTGTACAAAGTAGAGTGGGAATAGGACAGCGATTTATGTCCTTTACCACAGAAGATATGCTTAAACCAGAAAAGTGTGTGCTGACAAATGGGCAAGGCATGAAACAGTAGACAATAATCAGCCTCTCCTTGGAGGTTGATGCTTCAATGTGTAACACCTTCACCTTCACCTCAGCTCTGCACTGTCCAAGCAACTCCCTTGAGATCCATCTCCTCTGGCAAGACAGGGCTTCATCTTCTCCACAGTGGTTGTTTTCTTTTTTTTTTTAATTTTTTTTTTTGCAAGGCAATGGGGTTAAGTGGCTTGCCCAAGGCCACACAGCTAGGTCATTATTAAGTGTCTGAGGCTGGATTTGAACTCAGGTCCTCCTGACTCCAGGGCCGGTGTTCTATGCACTGCGCCACCTAGCCGCCCCCAAGTGGCTGTTCTCTTGAAGAAGCTTTGTAGAGGGGGCAGAAGTGCCATCTGTTTCCAGTGACCTAGACCTCTCAGTGACCATCCAGACCTCTTGAGTCCACAAAGTAGCTGCCAGAGCCGTCTGGTCACCTGCACTCAGGGAAAAAGGAAAACAAGGGCAGACAACTAGGGCTTTGGGCTCAATCTCTGGGTCATTTAGGTGAGTACATGATCGCATTGTCACTCTAGCTAGGGTTGAGGAAGGGAAACAACATTCCCACTCATCCCTACTCTGAAGAAATCCAGGGGAATACTGTCTAAGGCCAAACATTCAGAAGAGAGGAGGAAGAGAACAACACAAAATTTCCCTTCAGTCTACAGAGCAGTAGTGGCAAGAGCTGCTCAATGACCAGTCTTCTTTGATACAGCCCCCATCCCAGGGTCTGCCCATGAAAATGAATTGGAAGGTTCTAGTTGACTTTAAGGCCAAGTACATGCCTCACTGGAAGAAGCAGGGGTACTTGCCACAAACATCAATTCACACCCTCCTCTCTCTCTCCTCACAGCTGTATTTTATACTTAATTTTCTGTGCACATGTTCTTTCCCTCTGGTAGAACATATAAGCTCCTTGAGGTCATGGACTTTTTTCATTTTTTGCTTTGTATCACCAACACCTAGCAATTAATCCTTATTGAATTTAATGGAGTAAAAAGGCCACAATATTAAAAAAGAAAGAGCTTTGCCCTTCCTTCACTTTCTTTTTCAGATTACTGCAAATATCAAGAGACATTGAGTATCTGAGAGAAAAAAGTCATTTCTAGATCTCAGGTCTCTAGATGATCTGTGATCTGGATAAGCATCAGGACCTCCATCAAGAGGACTGACCAGGGCTCTATCTACTCCCTGCCTCCAGTATTTTTGGTTCTGTTGGATCTCTCTTTTGTGTTGCCCAAATACTGAACTAACCTTGGTGATTACATGCCCTCCAGCACAGCTACCAAACCACACCTGGACACGGTTTATATTTCTTTTGCTTCTGTTACAGATCCTGTTTATACACCAATAATAGTAAATTTTTTTCTCTCTTTGCATGGAACTGTCTCAAGCTACAGTGTCTGTCACTAGAATTGTTTCTGAATCTCAGCCAAGAAGAGCAACAATTCTCCCTTCCTTTCCATTGCCTCTTCTTTCCTACTGATGCCAAGTCTGGGACCCTACTTGTCAAGAAGCCATCTAGACAAGAAAATGCTCTTTCTTGGGATGTGACAGACCTTTCAACAAAAAATTTGACCTTTGACCCAGTACAAAGCTCCTTCCTTAAATGGTGTTTCTCTGTAAGGCTTCTCCAGGACTTTTTTTTTTTTTTAAGACATACATAAATTTTATGAATTCTTGCAATGCACAATTTTAGAGAACTGATTTAATAGATAATTGGGATTCTGGTTTTACAGAATATGAAACTGAGGCACAATCTGGTAAAAGGTTTGATTGAAAAAGTCTCTGCTATGATTTGACAATTACTTTTACTTTAAGCCTTTTAAAAATTACCAAAATTACCAAAAATAATGAAGTAAAATATATGTTTTCTTCACTTAAAGACAATAGAAGGATGATGATAATAGTCAGATATATAGTGATTTAAGGTTTAAAAATTGTTTTATGTGTATTATTTCTTTTGAAGTTCATAACACCCTGTGACAGTTAATAATAGATTTTCTTCTTCCTCCTCCTCCTCCTTCTTTTTCTTCTTCTTCTTCTTCTTCTTCTTCTTCTTCTTCTTCTTCTTCTTTCTTCTTCTCCCTCTCCCTCTTCCTCTTTACTAACTTGCCCATTTACTCAAAAAAAATATGCAAATTTGGAGAATGCACTCTAAATGTTCACATGGTCTATTTGTGCCCAACCTGTGAGAGATCCTTCCAACTTTATATACATATTTTTTTAGGTTTTTTGTAAGGCAAATGGAGTTACGTTGCTTGCTCAAGGCCACACAGCTAGGTTATTAATAAGTGTCTGAGATCGGATTTGAACCCAGGTACTTCTGACTCCAGGGCTGGTGCTTTATCCACTGCACCACCTAGCGGCCCCGAAAGATCCTTCCAAACTGGTATTGGTTTGATCAGTTCCAGTTGGATACAATGTAACTTGACTCTAACATAGTGATGCCATTCTGGTCATCTTTAAGAATGAAAGGCTAAGGATTTATTCAATTTGAAGAGAAACCAGAGTATAACAGCCAACCAACCAATCTTGACCAGACTTGAAGTATAATAGCCATTCATAGACTTGATCCCAATTCAGAATTAAACCTGAAAGCTTCTGGGTTAGTTAGCTTTTCTTTAGGTAATCTGGTAACTTGTGCTCCTGAGGGCTCATCATATTGGTGCTCCACCAAGTGTGAACATTGTCAGCTTTTGCCCCATTAAATTGTAGCTTAGAACTCCTGAACACCATCAAACCATCAGCTTCAGCCTTTCCAACAGCACCAAGTAGGAATGCAGATTACCAGGCCTGGTCTTCCTCCCATTTTACAGATAAGGAAAATAAGACTCAGAGAAGTCAAAAGGCTTTACATAAGATTTAATGACTAAACAATAACAGATGGAGGATTTGAATTCAGTTTTTTCTTGACTTACCCATGGTCACATGGCTGGTTAAGTGTCAGAGGTAGGATTTGAAGTCAAGACTCCTGATTCCAAGCCCTGGCCAAGTACAATGACAAATATTGGATGTGCAAAAAAAGAGAAAAACAGTCCTTTCGCTCAAGAACTCAGTCTGACATTAGATTCCCATATCTTAGCAAAGCATATGACTAAGCCTTTCCTTCAATCCTTGTGGACAAAATGATGAGACATGAATTGGATGATAGTACAGCTTGATTGACTTAGGATTATTTAAAAATATTGTAACTAAAGAATTGTGCTAGATTCCCATATCTTAGCAAAGCATATGACTAAGCCTTTCCTTCAATCCTTGTGGACAAAATGATGAGACATGAATTGGATGATAGTACAGCTTGATTGACTTAGGATTATTTAAAAATATTGTAACTAAAGAATTGTGCTTAAAGAATTGGTTGGTCATATTGGTAATGTTTAGGTAAGGGGAGGAGAAGGATCAAGAGCATGAGCCATTGGGGAGATAATGAGCTGTCCTTCATTGGAGGTCTTCAGGCCAATGCATTACTTCTCCTTGAGGATATTCTAAAGGAGATTCTTGCTATGGGGTTGAGTCCAATTCTTTTCATCTTAAGATTCCATGATTCTCTTTTTCTGTGGATTCCAGGAAGGAATACTGACTTTCTTCAAATCTTGGCTAAAATCCCATCATTTATTAGAAGCCTTCCCCTAGATCCCTTAATACTAGCTCATTCCATTGATTGATAATCTCAAATTTGTCATATATATATATATATTGTATTCTGTCTCCTCCATTAGACTATAAACTCCTTGAGGGCAGGGAATGCTTATGCCTTTCTTTGTATCCTTAGCTCTTAGTTCAATGTCTAGCTGGACTGCTAACAAATGCTTGTAGACTTTAATTCGAAGTCCAGGCTGGAGCCCTGGGTTCCATTGTACTATGTGACCTGGGTTAATCACCTCATCTTTCTAGTCTTTGGAGCAAAGACATAGGACTAGATTATCTCAGATGCCTTCCATTTTGAACATTTTGTAATTTTTATGATTTTGAATGCTTTGAAAATGATATAAGTTTTAGAAAACCTTAAAAAGTTTGAAGGGACATCCTGGTAACTGAATTATTTAGATACATATCAACATCTGTAAGGGAACTGAAATTGGTGATGCAGGGAATAGAGGGTGTTGTCTCCAACTTCCTCAGTATCTAGGAAATAGGGTACAGTGGGCACCATCTGTTACTGATAGATGACCCTAACCAAATTTTAAGTAAGGTTGGGGGGGTACTATAGCTTTGTTATCCTTAGAATGAATTGTTCATACTTAAAAAAAAAACAAGTTAATCTAATGCACAGGGTATTATTGTGAATGTTATTTTTTATATATTAGCTTTCTCTCCACCAAGGCTCCAAGTGTTTGGAATGTATTTAATGACTGAATTGTTCCATTGTCTGTCTTTTACCTGGGAAGTTCCTTTTTACTTTTCTCTTCGTAATATTCTTTTTTTTTCTCTAGACACATTGGTCTTTGCTTGTTCCCTGCCAACCAAGTCTGTGCTTGAGACTTCTTTAACATCATTTGGTATTCTAGATCTTTATGGCATTTTTCCCATCCATGTGAGGACCCACAATTTCTTTCCTTTCTTTAAACTTTAAAATGCATCATTTCTTTTTCTAACAATCAAAGTTTTGAGGATCAGATATTTTCTCCTCTATCCTTTAAAGGCAGAGATAAAGAGTACATATTTTCTTTCACATACATATTGTTATGCCTATTAGATATTCTAGGGGGTTCACAAATATCCCTTTTGCTTTAAATGTTCTGCATCTGAAAGGATTTAACTTATTAAGCCAAAGACCGCAGATGGGTTGGCACCATTTGTCTCTAGTGGGTGGAAGTCTTTTTTTTTTTTCTTCAGAGGATTCATTTAACAAATACCAGGGGTCAGTTATTTTGGGAGTTTTTCCTTCTTTTCTATTTACAAGATTTCAATTATTGCAAGCTTTATCCAACTCTATTTTTTTAAGATTATCATAGAAGATATTGAGTGAATTATCCCCTAGTTGACAAAAGAGAATGCTGGTAGCTAGAATTTGTATGTAGGGCAGTTAGATGGTTTGGAATCAGGAAGACTCATCTTCATGAGTTCAAATTTAGCCTCAGACATCTACTATCTGTGTTACTCTGGACAAGTCTTTTAACCCTGTTTGCCTCAGTTCCTTAATTATAAAATGAACTGGAGAAGGAAATGGCTAATCATTCCAGTATCTGTGCCAAGACAGTTTCAAATGGGGTCCGGAAAAGTAAGACACAACTGAAAAATGACTGAATTGAAGCATTTAAGATTTGCAAAATACTTTGCAGAAATGAAGTCAGACTTGAATTCAGGTCTTCCTGACCCAGTGCACTATCCACTTTGCTACCTGCTTTCTAACAAACAACACATCTTCTCTTAACTCCAATGAGTTCTCCAATGAGAACCAGGTGGTATGCAGAGAGGGAGACATTAATATCTGTCTTTTTTTTTTTTTGTTATTCTTTTTTTAGGTTTTTGCAAGGCAAATGGGGTTAAGTGACTTGCCCAAGGCCACACAGGTAGGGAATTATTAAGTGTCTGAGACCTGATTTGAACCCAGGTACTCCTGACTCCAGGGCCGGTGCTTTATCCACTGCACCACCTAGCTGCCCCAATATCTGTCTTCTTGAGGATTTCCAGTCTCTAATAATTTATATTTATGCATGTAAACATATATCACATTTCTGACTTTTGCTTTTTTGTACTTTTTACCTCTGGGCAATAACACATGGCATTGATCTTTCTTTGGACCCTTCTTGGAAAAGAACTTTGCTGTCTATCTAGTCCAGTCTACTCCATACTGATCCAGAATCCTTCCTATGATGTACCCCCTTTTTTTTTAGGTTTTTGCAAGACAAATGGGGTTAAGTGGCTTGCCCAAGGCCACACAGCTAGGTTATTATTAAATGTCTGAGGTCGTATTTGAACTCCAGTACTCCTGACTCCAGGGCCGGTGCTCTATTCAGTGCGCCACCTAGCTGCCTCCCCACAATGTACCTTACAAGTAGTTATTCAACTTTTACCTGAAGACTATTTGTGACAAGTCACTATCTTGGGGAGACCATGCAACTTGTAGAAAGCTCATTTAAATGATTGTACTTCTGCCCTCTGGGACCAAAGCAGAATATATCTAATCTCTCTTTCACCTGCAGATCTTTAAATGTTTGAAGATAGCAATATTCCTCCACTCCCCCAACCTCATTCTTCTCCAGGTTTAAACAATTCCCAATTCCTTTAAATGTTTCCCATACAAATGTCTTATGGTTCTTTTGATCCTCCCCTAGATTCTTTCAGTTTTATCAGTCTTTTAAAAAAATGTAACCTATACAATGGACTATTTTAGATGTAATACGACCAGGATAGAGTACAGCAGGACAATTAATAATAATGTTGTTGTTCAGTTTTGGCCAACTCTTTGTGACTGACCCCATTTGGAGTTTTCTTGGCAAAGATACTAGAGTAGTTTGCTATTTCCTTCTCCAAGAAACTGAGTTTAAGTGACTTTCCCAGTGCCATACAGCTGTCTGAAGCTGGATTTGAACTCATTTTCTTGTTTCCAAGTCTAGCACTCTACCACCGAGCTGCTCCATTAATAAATAATAGTAGATGGTAAATATATAACTAAACATAATAAATATAACTAAACACAATAATGATAATAAAATACTATGACTACTTTATTATTTTATACTGATAAATTAGTAATAGCAATAGTAATCATGGCAGCAATAATAAGTGGTTTTTTGTAGTACTTTAAGATTTTCAAAGTGCCTTGCACATATCCTTCTCAACTTATTATCCACATTTCACAGATGAGGATACTGAGGCAGAAAGAAGTATATGACACGAGTTGCCTAGCTGGTAAGTATATGAGGTCCTCAAGTCTTCTTGACTCCAAGTGAAGCACTCTTGCTCCTTTGCCTCTCATGTAACCCAAAATTCATTAGATTTGTTGTCTGCCATATTGTGCTTTTGATTCAAACAGTTTCCAGTCATGGGATTCTAGACCCAGAGCTGGAAGAGACCTCAGAAGCCATTACTTCAACTTCTTCATTTTGTAGTTAATGAAACCAAACTAGGGAAGGTTGTGACTCATGGGAGATCACAAGAGTCCTCTGGTTCCCAGACCAGTGTTCTTTCCATGTGCTATGCTGCCTTCCCCCAATCTTTCCATCTTTTTCAGACAACCTGTTGCTTTGCCCAGTCTTTTCCATCGTGGAGTTTATTTTTGGAATCCATGTGAAAGACTTTATAGAGATCCCATTCACATTTCATCTTTTTCAGACTTGGCCCAAAATTCTAGTCTGTCCAGATGCTTGGTTGGGATCCTGGATCAGTCATCTCATGATCTGATTTCCCTTCCTAGCTTTTAGTCATATGCAAATTTGAACCCAAGGTCCTCCTTGTCAATCCAAGACTTTGATAAAAATGTTAAACAGCCCAAGACTAGATACCAATCTCCAGGGTATTTCACTAAAGATGTCCTTCTGAATGGACATCAAACCCTTACTGACTACTCTTTGGATCTAATCAATGCATTCTGACATCATCAGTGGAACCACAACCTAGAGCAGTGGTGACAAACTCAAGTGGAAATCAGCCATTAATTGTACAGGAGGATCCCTATGGGTGCAAATCGACTTAAGAAAATCACATATTCACATTTTCTATGTCCTGATGCATTTTTGTTTTGTTAAATATTTCCTAATTACTTTTGGAAATTTCCCAATTATAGGACCCATATCATTCTACAGCATCTAAAGTCTTCTATGTCCTCCTTGTTAGACTTGAATAAAGAAAGAACTAGTTTAATCCCAAATTCTCATGCCCCCAGCTAGTCACTGAACTCAAATATACAAAAGTATAGGTTTGGAAACAATGGTAATAGAGAAAGAACACAACACTTTGGTTTTAATATAGTTTAGGAGGTGGTCTAGTCACTCTTCTGTTCTAGAACATATTTTTCTCCAGCTTGTCCATAAGAAATATGGGCGATACTATCAAATGCTTGGATAAAATCTAGTCAAATTATATCCATTGTATTCTCCTGATCGAGCAGTTCAGTAACCCCGTCAAAAAAAAAATTGAGGCCAGTCTGGCATGACTTGTTCTTGTCAAAGTCTGGCTGCTTCACTGTAGTTGCCACTTCCTTTTTTCTAGATGTTCACTAATGACGTCTTTAATAGTACATTCTAGAATTTTTCCAGGAATGCAAGCCAATATTGCTGGTTTAGAGTTTGCTGACTATATTTCTGTTTTGAAAATTGGAACATTTTTCTTTGTCCAGTTCTATACTATCTTGCCTGTTGGCCAGAGTCTTTCATGGATCATTGGTAATGACATGCCTGGGATTCATATCTGTCAGTTTTCAGTACTCTGGGGTACAGTTCCTATAGATCTGATAACTGGAATTTATTAAGGTAGCCAGGTGCTTTCTTACTATTTCCCTAACAATTTGGGTTTTAAATCCCTATTAGCTGTTTTTATTCTGTTCTGTGCAATCCAAAGACCATGCTCCTTGGCCACTAAACTGAGACAAAATAGGAATTGAGTAATTTTTCTATCACTACTTGTCACTGGCTCTTATTCCTTTTCTGATTTCTCTCGCATCAACTACATAGGAAAATATTGACAGTGAATAAAATAATTATACTTGAATTTTTTGAGTTTTTGATGCACTTTCACCAATATAATTATCTAAATAGCTGTTTAAAAATAGGTCTTCCTGCCCCAGACCACATGGGGGGGGGCAATCTGGAAAGTCACAGCTGAAACTAATTCTGTGAAATTCCACTTCCCCCACCCCCTCAACTTTCCCTCTATGGAGCAGACCCCACTGAAGACTCCAGGGCTTGTTATCAGTGTTATAGTCGGAGCATTAGAATCTCCAGGCCTTTCTTTCTGGCCTGCATTTGGATGCTCCTCCATTTATAGTCTTCTTAATTAGATTGAATGTCCTGAGAGTAAGGTCTTCTTTTTCTGTTTGTTTTTCCAGTGCTTAGTAAATGTGTATATAGTACACTGCTTTAGTAGTATAGTACAAAGAATATAATAAATGTTCAATAAATTCCCTGTCTTTCCTTTTCTCTCTCTTCTCTTACTTCTTTTCTTTCTTCCTCCCTCTCTCCCTCCCTCCCTTCCTTTCCTCATAAATGGTTATGAGACTATAGGAGGCAGAGAAGCAAACATCTTCCTCTCAATGCATATAAGATCATAGATCTAAGATTGTAAGGGACCTCGGGGGTCATCTTATTTGCCTCCTCACTTTAAACCTGAGGAAACTGAGACTGACTGAAATGATTTGCCTAAAGATATATTTAAGAAAGGCAGGTAGGTGCACTACAGTGGATAGGGAACTGGGATTGGAATCAAGAAGACTCAAACTTCTTGAGTTAAAATCCAGCCTCAAACGACAGTTATGTGTCCTTGGACAGGTCATGTCACCTTGTTTTTCTCAGTTTCTTTATCTATAAAATGAGCTGGAGAAGGAAATGGAAAACTACCCAGTATTTCTGAAAAGAAAACTAAATGGGGTCATGAAGAATTGAAATGATCAAACAATAATATTAGAGATGGGATTTGAACCCATATCTGCTGACTTCAGAATGAAGATAACTTCCACTGTACTATACAGCAATCATGCCCCATAGAAAGCTATTCCTAACCAATGATAATGGAGGTGAAATTCCAGTGATCAATTAAATAAAATAAGTTATCTCCTTGTAGTAAGTAGAAAGAACAGTGGATTTGAAGACAGAAATCCTAGCTTTGCCCCTTATTACCTGTGTGAACATGGGAAAGTCACTTTAACAATAAAATTAACAAATAAAATTATAACTGACATATCTCATTTGAGCCTTATAAAAATTTTATCACTCCCATTTTACAAATGAGAAAATTGAGTCTCAGAGAAATTAAGTGACTTGATCATGGTCACAAAGTTGGTAGTGTCAGAGAAGAGATTTGGACCCAAGCCTAGAGTTTTATCCACTAACTTCATTCAGTATTAGTTTCCTAAATTTTTTTTTTTTTAGATTTTTATTTTGAAGTTTTTGCAAGGCAATGGGGTTAAGTGGCTTGCCCAAGGCCACACAGCTAGGTAATTATTAAGTGTCTGAGAGCAGATTTGAACTCAGGTCCTCCTGACTCCAGGGCTGGTGCTCTATCCACTGCACCACCTAGCCACCCCCTAGTTTCCTAATTTTTAAAATGAACAGATTAGATTGGCCTAGATGATCTCTAGTCCTTTCTGGTTCTTGATCCTATAGTTCCATCAATAAACCTCAGTGGCCTTAGTGTGATTTTGGGCACAAGTCACAAAAGATGGCATTTTGAAAATGACACAAATGATATGACCAATAGAGAAATTAGTCTTTCATACCTCTGACACATACTGTTAGTGTGACCTTTCATTGCCCCAGGTAATTCTCTTGGATGATGTTACTGAACAGGAACCTTTCTACATTGGTTGGAGTTCTGCACACCAAAAGAAATTACCGGTTCATTTTTTTTTGCAATGCAAAAAAGGTCACACAGCTAGGTAATTATTAATAATCTGAGGTCAGATTTGAACTCAGGTCCTCCTGACTCCAGGGGCAATGCTCTGTCTACTTTGACACCTAGCTGCCCCTACAGGTTCATTAAAAAAAATCAAGACACAGAAGTTTAGAAAAGTATTTTCATTTTGGTTTTGAAAGAATGTTCCTTTCCTTCTTGGAAGAAAACAGACCACAGTATCTGTGGCTAATGATGGAAACCTAGAATAAAGAGGATATAACTGGAATATACTTTGGCAATCATCTACTCCAACTTTCTCATCTTACAGATGAGTAGACTGAAGCTCACTGACATCTATAAGCAGAAAGCCCAGAATTCTAATTCAAGTCTTCTGACTCAGCAACTAGGTGGTACAGTAGATAGAGCATCAGGAAAACTCATCTTCCCTGAGTTCAAATCTGGGCTCAGATATACAGGCTTGTAAAATGAGCCAGAGAAGGTAAACCACTCCAATATCTTTGGTAAGTAATCCCCACAAAGGGGTCACAATGAGTTGGACATGGACTGTATTGAGTGAACAACTTCTGACTCTAGAACTTAGTACTTTTTCCATGGTACCTCACTCATGGCACTGAAAAATAGGAAACAAAAAAAATAAATAAGCATTTCTCCAATGATCCAAGAACTTAACTTATCATTGTTGGTGTGTATAAAACTATCTAAGCCAAGGTCACAGACTTCCAGAGAAGTGGCTAAAACTTTTACCAATGAATTGAAGGAAATTTGTGGTAAGGAAAAATACACCCATCTGAAAAGAAACTCAGTTCACAAGGTCAACCCAGCCCAAAACAACTCCAGGGAATGGGAACTTATTTCCCTGAACAATACCAACCCTAGGCCCATGGCAGGCCGACTCATTAATTCTTAAAGTGCACCATGTTCACACCTATTTTCATGCCCATAATTCTATGGGAATCTTGGGGGAAAATGCTGGAACAATTACAAGTCCCTGAAATCTTGACTTCATTTTTTTTGTTTGCAGCAGGATATGTGGTATATTTCTCTTTCAGTGTTGCAATGATTGATTGATACTCCAAATGCCTATCTAACAGAATTACTCAGAAAGCAATGAAAGGCCAAACCATTATTTCATTCACTCAGATCCTTGAGAAGGTCAATGGCAGTCTCATTTTATCTTTAGAGAGTAGCAAATCCTTTCTTAAACTCTCCCAAAACCTAATAATTATTACTAATATTTTCATAATGTCCTGAGATTTTTACAACACCTTCATGATCAAAGCTATGTGAAGAAATGAAGCCCACAAATTCTTTTATCCAGTTCTATTAGGGACATTTTAGAGTGGGTGGGAAGGGAAATATTGCCTCTTACCAATATATATATATATATATATATATATATATATATATATATATATATATACACAAAGAAAATTCTTGGAAATTTCAGAATAATCCTATGTTCTGGAGATGATGGCTTATTAAAAAAAGATGCCATATATGAACCACTATCAAATATTTAAAGACTCCATTACAGTTAGGTATAGTCAACTCTAATGGGGGAATCCCCCCAAAATATAACTTCAAAATTCCCAAACTGCCAAGTAATCTGGGGGGGGGAAGTCTATCTGAAGAGGTCAGAGAGGATTGATGAAGGATTGGATCTACTTTCTTCTGGTTTTAAATACAAAGGCCATGGTGACCTCTAGAGAAATCCATGTAGCCCTTATCAAGGTCTCTATTGAGGGTGAATATGTACTGTGGTGAGACAATGATTTTCTGATTAGTTTTGTCATGGAATGGAAAGATTCCACATGATCGGATGCTCTGGAAACTTTCAAAACTAATATTTTGGTGCAAGTTGGGACTTTTTAATTTTAGAGATTATCTTTGTGGCCATAAGTAATAACATGATGATAATCTCCATGGCTGACTCCTTTAACGACTGTTCTCATGTGTAAAAAGCTTCTATACAAAATCCCCGGTACAAGAAAGATATTAGCAATAACATTCTGAATGAAACTTTATGAGTCAAAGAAACATTTTGAGAATCCCCTCAATACTGATCCTGGTCCATATGAATCCAAAGTCATGAATAACCTATATTTGTATTTCCTTCTTACTGCATACCCTGGTATTCTACCTAGTGTAGAATGTAAGCTTTTTGATATCAGAGACTGCTTTCATTTTTGTGTTTTTATCCTTAACACCTGGTATAGGGCTTATTGAGTCAAATTGAGTTGAAGCAGACTAAACTATGGAGCAGGAAATTATGAAAATTCATATATCTGAATAAATATATATTCATATAATTCATATATCTATGAATGCTCATATATCATTTCTGTCTTTCAGAAAGTGTAGTGTGGGGGTGGCTAGGTGGTGCAGTGGATAGAGCATCGGCCCTGGAGTATCTGAGTTCAAATCTGCCCTCAGACACTTAATAATTACCTAGCTGTGTGGCCTTGGGCAAGCCATTTAACCCCATTGGCTTAACCCCCCCCCCCCAAAAAAAAGTGTAATGTAGTGAAAAGCACACTGGACTGAGAGGAAAGATCTGGTTTCAAATTCTGCTTCTTGACCTTACTAAGTTGCATAACCAAGGGCAAGTTACTCATCCCTGGTAAGACTCAGTTTTCTCATCTATTAAATGAAACTACTCACACCTGTAGTACTTATCTCACAGGATTTGTTGTGAGAGTCAAATGAGATTGTGCATGTAAAGTACTTTTATTTGGTAAAGCTAGTAATACTAGATAAATATTAGCTACTGGTTATTAGGAATTTTGCTTTTTACTTGTCCCAATCAAAATCACGAAGAAATAGGCACTCAGAAAAAAGTTGAGTCTCTTACTACAGTACTGCAAATATTGGCTTTTTTGGGTTTTTTAGGTTTTTGCAAGGCAAATGGGGCTAAGTGACTTGCCCAAGGCCACACAGCTAGGTAATTATTAAGTCTCTGAGGCTGGAGTTGAACTCAGGTACTCCTAACTCCAGGGCTGGTGCTCTATCCACTGTGCCACCTCACTGCCCCGGTATTGCAAATATTGTAAAAAATTCCGCCTCTGACACTTATTAGCTGTGTAGCCCTTGGCAAGTCACTTGATTCACTGTGTCTCAATTTCCTCATCTGTAAAATGAGGATAAGATAGCACGACCCCACAGGGTTGTTGTAAGAATCAAATGAGATTTTGTGCGTGTGTGTGTGTGTGTGTGTGTGTGTGTGTGCGCTTTGCAAACCTTAAAGCTCTATAGAAATGCTTTGTTATTTTTTATTGTTGTTATTGTTATTATTATTGTCATTATCATCATCATCATCATGATAATTCCCCCAGTAGGAGTTGAACTAGGTGATCTATACAGTATTTTATGCCTTTGACTTTTGACTCCCAGTTGAGACATTCTATGGTTGAAAGTCCTTACCAGCTGTGGCATTCCATGTTTTAAAATCCCTTCCAGCTCTGACATTCTATGTTTTAGGGACTGTCCCAGCTCTGACATTTTTATGCTCTTAGGCTGCTTCTTGCTATAAGAATGTTTTTTGGAGGGGGGGGAATACCAGATCTATGATTTTATTAATTTAGGGAATTTCTAGTGGAAAAATGATTAAGCTATCTGCAACTCATTATCTTAGAGAGTTGACTGGAGCAATACATTTTATGATTTCATGATCATGCACTTAATTATTTATGTGTCCAAGGTGGGAGTTGAGCCCAGACTTCCTGCCTTCAAGGTTGACCTCAATGCACTATCAGAAAGATGTAATAGAAAGCAGTTGTATTGAAGACCCAAGTTCAAATCTTTCCTTTGATACATACCAGATGTTGGGTCCTGGGAAAATTACCTAGTTCCTCAACATTTCTGTTAATTCATCCATAAAATGGAAATGATAATGCTCATAATCATCTCCCAGGGGTGGTCGTGATCAAATGGTTTTGTAAACCTAAAAGTGCCTACACATGGATTGAAATTATTACTTATTTTATTATTATAACCCCTTCCGGTTTTAACATTCTGTGACTGGACTAACTTGGTGCCAGTCCAGAGAACTGATTTAATTTTATTGACTTTCTGTTCTCCTCAGCCAGGGCAACTGTGTGCCAAGCCCCAGAAAGCTTGGAGCGGAAATTCTTTGACTCATGACAAAGCTAGTAGAAAGGATAAAAGAAGCCACTTCACAGCATGCTGTCAAAAATGTGGGCACAGTCTGCCATGCTTGTTTTCCTAAAATAACAAAGATAACATAAACAATGAACTTTTTGGCTTGTTATGTTCTCCTTATCTTTTTTTCCTTTGTAAGTTGCGAAGACATCATGTTCTTTAGTACAGCCCTTCCATAGAGTCGCTGCCCATTCTGCTTCCCTACTGCCCCTGGAGAACCACCTAGTCTATCTGATATTCTAGCAGGAAGGGAGGGTGGCAGATTCTTTCCAAGGAGGTGTGGCAGCTTCCTACTCCTGGCCCTTCACTGCCCATTTTTGGAGTACGCCCTTGCCGGGAGAACCTTACTTCAGTATTGGTTTCTAGCATTGTACCAGCTCTGCCCCTCAGCTAATGTCCATATCTCTTCCTTTTCCTCTTCCACCCAGTGATTTGAGACTGGCATGTCAGGTGAGGGGATCTTAGGCAACAGAAATTTAAGAGACTCAAATAAGAAAGGCAGTAATAGTTCAGTGCAGGGTTTTTAAATCTTTCAATGTATCATGGACCCTTCTGATAATCTAACATGTATGTATGTATGTATGTATGTATGTATATATGCATCTATATATCTATCTGTCTATCTAAAGTTCTCAACCTCAGATTAGGAACCCTTGAGGCAAATTGATGCTAACATATTTAATGGAAATTATTTAACTTAAAATCTTCAATGCTTTAAGAATCTGCAATTCTCTCAGTGGAACTAACTCTTCTAAGACTTTTTGGGGGGGTTCTGTGATGAGTAATTTATCCCCCTGCAACCTAAAATGACATGTAGCCTCTGAAATCAGCTGGGTTGCCTTCAGACGATAGGCATACAAGCTTTTGCTTGATCCGAGGGGAGCTAAATGGTGCAATGAATGGAGTATCAGGTAGGAACCAGGAAGGCTCATTTTCCTGGGTTCAAATCCAACCCCAACCACTTGCTGGTTGTAGGACCTTGGACAAGTCACTTAAGATTGTTTGCAACAGTTCTTCATCTGTAAAATGATCTGGAGAAGGAAATGGAAAACCACTCAATAGTATCTCTGCTGAGAAAACCGCAAATGGGGTCATGGCAAGTCAGAAACTACTGAATAATCAAAGAGGGAGCTATGTGGCCCCTGGAATTGGGAAGACTTGAGTTCAAATACAGTAGCAGATATTTCCTAGCTGTATTACTCTGGACAAGTCACTAAACCACTGTTAGTCTCAGTTTCCTTAGCTGTAAAATGGGATAATAGAAACTATTGTTGTGAGAATCAGAAGACATATTTATCATGCCCACACATAGTAGGCTTGTTTCCTTTGCTTCCTTGCTAACAGCCTTCTGGGTCTGAGCCTCTCTGTAGTTAGCTCAGCAAGACCCGGAGGACAGACACGGCCCCTATCAGCCAATCCAGTTTAATAGGACCTGCTAGCACAGGGCTACAGAACTGGGGCTTACTTCAAAACCATGTGGAGCCAACCAAAGAATTTGTTACTGGAGGTCAGCGACACAGAAGAACTTGAGAATTCGTCTTTTCTATAATTCCACAATCCAGTTCAGTGAGCGTTGGCCCTGGCTGTCAGGGATATAATGATAGAATGAAAACGTATGAAATTCCTTACCTTTCCTATGGCCCCCTGTTCTAGTTTTCCCAGTGAGTGACTGAGAGGCATTAAAAACACCAGCTATGCATATGCAAACAATATGCTTATTAGAGATCACCTTTGTTCACTGGAAGTTTACATTTCTAGAAATCATAGGACCAAGATTTAGAGCTGGAAGTGATCCTAAGGTCATCCACCCCCAGTCCATTTTACAGATGAGGAAACAAAGGTCCAGAGAAGTAAAGTGACATACCCAAGGTCACATAGGTTGTGGCAGAGTCAGAACCTGAACCCAGGACCCCAACTCTATATCTGGTACTAGTACCATGTTGCTTTCCTAATAATAGCAGATATTTAGGTATAAAGTGTTTTCCTCAGAAGAGTGCTGCCCATTGAGTAGTGTGAATTTGATTATTCTTCTTTTACTGTGGTTGTCAGAGAAGCTAAGAGCTTTGTTCTCAGTCACTGAGCAAGGAAGTATCAGAGATGGAATTTGAAGACTGAACTCATTCATTCATTCACTCATTCATTCATTCATTCATTCATCCATTCATCACTCATCCAATCAATTATTCAATGGGCATTCATTAAATACAAGAACTGGGAGTGCTGGGAGAAATACAAAGTTTAGGAAAGTCATGTTCTCTGCCCTCATGGGGTTTTCAATCCAATAGGGGAGATAATACATAACTGTAGAGAACTATAATGCCCCTCATTATGATCTACCCCCCCTTCTAGTCTTCTATGATCTGGGCAGACTAACCTTATCTCAATTCTTTCCTCCTGACTTTCCATCTACCCCGTCTAGGTCTTTATGTTGTTGGTACTTCATGAGCTGCTTCTTCACCTCGACACCATAGAATTCTCTCATCCTTTTTCTTTGCTCAAGTGCCATCTTTCTCAGGAAGCATCTCTTGATCTCCAGCTATTTTCCCTTCCAAACCGCACAGACTCATTCTCTTTAAACTTCGTCAGCATAGACTTACACATAGCCATGTTGTCTCTTCTATCAGGACAGAAGTTCCTTGAGAGTTTGGGGTGTCTCAAGGTTGTTGTTTAGTCATTTTCCTTTTTCTTTTTTCTTTTTAGGTTTTTGCAAGGCTATGGGGTTAAGTGGCTTGCCCAAGGCCACACAGCTAGGTAATTATTAAGTGTCTGAGGTAGGATTTGAACTCAAGTCCTCCTGACCCCAGAGCTAGTGTTCTATCCACTGTGCCACCTAGCCACCCCTGTTTAGTCATTTTCAACCATGTCTGACTCTTTGTGACCCCATTCAGGGTTTTCTTGGCTAAGATACTTGAGTGGTTTGCCATTTCCTTCTCCAGCTCATTTTATTGATGAGAGAACTGAGGCAAACAGAATTAAATGACTTGCCCGGGGTCACACCACTAGTAAATGTCTGAGTCTGGATTTGAACTCGGGTCTTCCTGACTCCAGGATCATGCTCTTTCTGTACCACCTAGCTGCTCTAGTTGCCTCTTAACAGTGCCTTGCAAACAGTAGGTGTTTAATAAATGCTCAATTGATTTATGATAAATACCTTATAGAGCAACAGAACAAAGTTTCAGGGAAAAGACCAATAGTCTCTAATAATAATCATAGCATTTATGTAGCTCTTTAAAGTTTGCAGAATTTTGCAGATATTCTTTTATTTGATTCTCACAATAACCTTGAGAGGTAAGTGCTATTATTGTTTCCATTTTATAGATGGGGAAATTGAGGCAGATAGGTTAAGTGACTTGCCCAGGAAGTGTCTGAGACAGATTTGAACTCAGATCTTCCAGACTCTAGGCCTAGTGCTCTATCCACTGGCCCACCCAGTTACCTAGTCATCTTTGCTCTTGTCTCTAGGGCCATGCCTCTTTTTCCATTGCCCTTTCCAATTGACTTCACCAAATGCAAAATTCCCATCTCCCCTCTGCCCCTCATTCCCTTCTTATTCACATCCTTCTTTAGGGAATGTGTGCCTTAGCTGAGCACAACCGACCATCATGTTTCTCTTCAGAGCATCTGCAAAGCTTCAACAGCTGGCTTTTGGTAGAGGGCCCATTAGATCTGGTAAAGCCAGGAAACAGATGCATCCTCTTGTCCTTAACATGAATTGTTGGGGTTTCTTTATTCTATTTAATTTTTTTCTTTGGTTTCACCACAGGCCAGATCTCTGTCTCGATCAGCACAGAGGAAAAAAGTAATTACTGAAGTATTAGAGCTATTATTATTTCCTGATATTGAGGGCTAGGTCCCTGACTTGCATCCAGTCTTTTGGCTGGGTCCAGTCCAGACTTGACTTCCTGGAAAAGAAAAAGCCTGGTGGGGGGGGATCCATCAAGTCTGTACAGTCAAAAATAAAATAAAGTGGAGATTTACTTGAAAAATTTAAATTTGGGTAGGTAACTCATTGGAAATTCAGTCACCTAGTGGTTTGGGAAAGCCTAAATTATTGCCATTAGCTGTCAACTCCAATTCAGTGAAACAGTCACAAGCATTTTTATTTTTTAATTTTTTCCAATTATGTGTAAAAGATAGTTTTCAACATTCCTTTTTTGAATACTATGTTTCAGTGGAAAGAAATACAAGAAGAAATAAGGATCACTTGACCACAAGGAACTTATAGGCTAATAAGGGAAGATGACACCTACAAGACAATTGAAAGGGGAAGAGGGCAATGGTCAAGGTCCTCAGGAGCTGAGTTGAAAAAGAAGTAAGATTAAAATGACTTGGGAGCCCTCCTTCCATGGAGGAACCCTTTAGTTTAAGAGAAAGGGGCTACAGAGACAGAAGATCCAGGGACATGCAGTGAAGGGGTTGGCAGGAGAGGCAGAGCTGAGCCTCACCTGCCATCCATCCCCTTACCACAAATCCCAGGATGCTTCCTTTGTCTCTATATGTAGTTTTGTAATCAGAAACTGTCTCTTACCTCTTTTCAATCTTTGTCCACCAAAGTGATAGATCTGATCATGTCACTTCCTTCCTTAATAAACTTCTGGAACTCTCTATTACTGTTGGGATCAAATATGACACCCTTTGTATGACACAGAAAAGCCCTGTACAACCTGATCCCTTCATATTGCTCCAGTCTTTTTCCTGCCTTATAGCCTTTTATGGACTTTACAATTCAGCTATTCTGATCTTCTACAGAAATTTCCATCTCTTGCCTCCCCCATTCTGCACTGACTGTTTTTCATGTTCGGAATCCTTACTCTCGATTTCCTTCAGATTTGGTTCAAATCCCTATTTTTGGAGACTTTCCCAACCTCTCCAGCAGCTAATGCTCCCTTCTCTGCGACTACTTTCCATGTTCTCTGAATATTTCTTGCATGGAACTAGTTATTTTTATGTAGTCTCTTCCATTAGAATGTAAGCTCCTTGAGGGCAGGGATGGCTTTATTTTCTTTGCATCCCTAGCACTTGTGCCTTTCAGAAACTTTTAAAGTGTTTAATAAGAATACTACTCAGCTCCTGATAGAAACAGGTGATGGACTCACAGGGTAGATTGAGACATGATTTGTTTGGATATGGCCAATGTGAGAATTTGGTTTGCTTGCCTTTACATGTTTGTAATGGGGTCTTGCTTTCTCAGTGCAAGGAGGGGGAGAAGGAGGGAGGGAGGAAGAAAAGCCATTTGGAAAAAATGAAATAAAATACTTGCTGACTGATAAAGATTAGCTTTTATATATTTGTAATCTCAGTTTGAACCACGACTGGTACATTTCAGTTGGCATTTCTTTTTTTCTCTTTTATTTATTTATTTGGTTATTTGTTTATCTATTTATCTATTTGTTTGTTTATTTATTAGGTTTTAGCAAGGCAAATGGGGTTAAGTGGCTTGAGCTAGGTAATTGTTAAGTGTCTGAGACCGGATTTGAACCCAGGTACTCCTGACTCCAAGGCCGGTGCTTTATCCACTATGCCACCTAGCTGCCCCCTTTTCTTTTATTTATTTAAGGCAATGGGGTTAAGTGACTTGCCCAAGGTCACACAGCTAGGTAATTATTACATGTTTGAGGCTGGGTTTGAACTCAGGTCCTTCTGACTACAGGGCCAGTGCTCTATCCACTGAGCCACCTAGCTACCCTGTTGGCATTTCTTGAATGTGAATTGAATAATGAAATGATATGACAGGTGATGTGGGTTAATATTGCTAGAGAAGACACGACAACTTGAACCTAGTTTATCTGCCTGCTTGAATCAACTGTAGCATGCAGGTCATCACTTAATTAAATAATTAATTAATTGACCATTCAAGGAATTAGTGAGAAGAGGTTGGAATTAGAGTCAGATCTTGGCTCATAACCCAGTCTTTCTATTTGTGCCCATGTCACTTTACCTTTTTTTTGTTTATTTATTTTATATCATTATAATAATCTTGTTGGGAGAGTAATCATACCCCCCCCCCCAAAAAAAAAAGATGAGAAACTTCAAGAGTAATGAGAGAGAAAAAAAAATGTCTGTGTTCAGATTCCAATAGCTCTGTCTCTGGGATGAGTTGCCTTCCTCATCATAGCCACCAGTGAAATTGCTTCAATATTTTTCCCACAGTTGCTATCACTAGCTGTGTTTATCTACACTCTATTCCTCCCACTCTCATCTATTCCATTCTCTCTCTCCTTTCATCCTGTCCCTGTTCAGAAGTGTGTTGTATCTGAGTACCCTCTCCCACAATCTTCCCTCTCTTTTATCACCTATTCCCCTCTCCCTCCCCCCATTCCCCCTTATCCCATCCCTTTTCTCTCATTTTTCTCTAGGATAAGATAGATTTCTATACCCTATTAAGTGTGTATGTTATTTTCAATCTGAGCCATTTCTTTTTTTTTATTTCTTTTTTTCTTTTTTAGGTTTTTGCAAGGCAAATGGGGTTAAGTGGCTTGCCCAAGACCACACAGCTAGGTAATTATTAAGTGTCTGAGGCCAGATTTGAACTCAGGTACTCCTAACTCCAGGGTTGGTGCTTCATCCACTGTGCCACCTAGCCACCTCCAATCTGAGCCATTTCTGATGAGAATGAAGGCTCACTCATTCTTCTTCACCTTCTCCCATTCCACTCTAATGAAAAAGTTTTTTCTTGACTCCTATGTGAAATATCTTAGCCGCTTCTTCCTCTCCTTTCTCTTCCTTTCAGTGCTTTCCTTTATCACCCACTGACTCCATCTTTTTACTATATGCTTTCATATTAAGCTCCTTCCTATGCCCTGTCTATATATGCTCCTTCTAACAGTTCTTATAAATGAGAAAGTTCATATGAGTTATCAGTATCTTCTTCCCATGCAGGAATACAAACAGTTCAACATCATTAAGTCCTTCGTAGTTAGTCTTTCTCATCCATCCCCTCTATGGTTCACTGGAGTCCTGTACTTGGAGATCAAATTTTCTGTTCAGCTCTGGTTGTTTCAATAGGAAAGTTCAAAAGTCCCCTGTTTCTTGAAAGTCCATCTTTTCCCCTAAAAGAGGACATTCAGTTTTGTTGGGTAGTTGATTTTTTGTTGTAAACCGAGATCTTTTGCCTTCCAGAATATCATATTCCAAGCCCTTTGAATTCTTTTTTTTTAGGTTTTTGGGAGGCAAATGGCACTAAGTGGCTTTCCCAAGTCCAGACAGCTAGGTAATTTATTAAGTGTCTGAGGCCGGATTTGAACTCAGGTACTCCTGACTCCAGGCCAGTGCTTTATCTACTACACCACCTAGCCACCCCTCTCCTTTGAACTCTTAATGTAGATGCTGCCAGATCCTGTGTAATCCTGATTATAGAGTCATGGTAGTTGAATTGTTTTTTTTCTGGCAGCTTTTAGTAATTTCTCTTTGACTTGGGAATTTTGGAATTTGGCTATAATATTCCTGAAAGTTTTTGCTTTGGGATCTTGTTTGGGAGGTGATTGGTGAATTCCCTCAATTTCTATTTTACCCTCTACTTCTAGGATCTCAGGGCAATTTTGCTGTATTATATCTTGAAAAATGAAGTCTAGCCTCTTTTCTTGGTCATAACTTTCAGGTATCCCATAATTTTTAAATTATCTCTTCTGAATCTGTTTTCAAGTTCAGTTGTTTTTTCTAATGAGATATTTCACATTTTCTTCCAGTGTTTTGGTATTTTTTGTTCATACAGTTTTATTTCTTCCTGGGTTCTTGCAAAGTCACCAGCTTCCTTTAGTTCCATTCTGCATTTGAGGGAGTTATTTTCTTCGGAGATCTTTTTTATCTCCTTTTCCAGCTGACCAATTCTGCTTTTTAAGGCATTCTTTGCCTCATTTGCCTTTTGTGTTGATTTTTCCATTTGGCCTAAACTGTTTTTTTTTTTTTTTTTAGGTTTTTAGGTTTTTTTTTTGCAAGGCAAATGGAGTTAAGTGGCTTGCCCAAGGCCACACAGCTAGGTAATTATTAAGTATCTGAGACTGGATATGAACCCAGGTACTCCTAACTCCAAGGCCAGTGCTTTATCCACTGTACCACCTAGCCACCCTATTGGTCCACCTAACTGCCCTTAAACTGGTTTTTAACATTATTTTCTTCAGTATTTTTTTGTATTTTTTTCACCAAGATGTGACTTGATTTTCATGATTTATCTGCATTCCTCTAATTTCTCCTCCCAATTTTTATTCCATCTCCCTTAATTGTTTTCAAAGTCTTTTTTGAGCTCATCCATAGCCTGAGTCCATTTTCTATTTCTCTTGAAGGTTTTGGATACAGAAGCTAAGATTTTGTCATCATCTGAGTATGTATTTTGATCCTTCATGGAATCAAAGTAATTTTCTATGGTTAGGTTCTTTTTTTCTGTTATTTGTTCATGTCTTCAGGATTTACCAGAATTCCAAGGCTTGGGGTGGGGGTTTGGAACAACCCACATGGACCTTAATTCCTCCAAGATCTTATGAGAGTTTCTGACTGCTCTCTTGCCTGTGTTCAAGCCCTCCCCTCTTCCCTGGAGCTGTGAGGAGGATCTCTCCTCGGCTATGGTGGTATTGTGGGGGCCCAGACTGGGACCTGGATCTGAGTGTGGACAACAGTTGATTCCTGCCCCAGGGAGAGCAGAGAGACCTCTGCAGTCTCCTCAGACCCCCTTACCATATGTGGGCTGAGACCTCTGGACGTGCTGGGTGGCACTGCAGATTCCTGCTGCAGGTTCTCACTGCAGGGCTGCTCTGAGGCTGGAGCTCTGCTCTGCACTCACTCTGGTATGGCAGAGTTCTCTCACAACCCCTTCTGGCTTTTCCTGATGATCACTGGACCAGGCAGCCTGGAAAATGCCTCCTCTGCCACTGACGCAGGCACCTGGCTGGGCTGGGCTGCATGGCACTGCGGCTGTGGCTTTTTCTAACCCTAGGTACTGGTGAAATAGACCTTTCCCGTGGAACTTCTAAGTTGTTTTGTAATGGGAAATTGTATCACTCAGTCCTTCTGTGGGTTCTACCCCTCTAAATTTTGGCTAGAGTCATGATTTGCTTTTGGAGTTTTTTGGGGAATGAGTTTCTGGGAATTCCTGCCTTCATGACGCCATCTTGACTCTGCCTGTCACTTTACCTTTCTTGGCCTCAATTTCCTTATCTGGAAAATGAGAGGATTGTACTGGATGACTTCTAATTTAGTCTGACTCTATACAGTTTGGTCTCCAGGCAGCACTATCCTTAGGCCATCAGACATATAGAGGGTATTCAGTGTATATTCAGTGACTTTCCCAAAGGCAGTATTATCCATACTCAGTCAACCAACCTTGAATTTTATCCTGGTCTTTCAGTTTTGATTTAATATTAATCTAGGGAAATAAAAATGGAATACAACTCTCAATTATCAAAATTATGAAAATCTTGATATGGTTCTCTCCATAGTTGTACCCTTCCCTGTATCTGGGAGATTACCTTCAATCTAACTGATGCTCGAGATTTTATATAATTTACCACACTGTAGTCATTCATGTTTATATCATGTAAAGAAATCAATAAAATATTTGTTATGAGCTACTCTGTGGAAAATATGGAATCTGATGGTCTTTCCCCATTTCAATTTGTTTTCCATTCTTCTAGTTGGGAGTGGGGTGAGGAGGAAGGGAGAAAAATAACTTAGCCTTGGCCAAGGCTTCCTTCCTTTTTACTTGGGTTGAGAATTTTGACTTTTTCAGGCATTCCAGCAGCATCCTAGGATAGGTGCAGCTGTTAGTAGGGTCTTCATCTGAGAACAACCAAGACAAGATAGGGAAAGCCAGATATGAAACTCTATAAGGAGCCCCACTACAAACAAAACACTATGTCATACCTAAGGGAAATTTCATTTGTACTCCACAAAGGGGAAGAAGGAAGACTTCTGGCACCAGGAGTTATGTTATCCCTTTGCCTTGTGCTCTCTAAACTTGGGTTTAGTCCCCACTGTCCCTGGGACTCTATATGTATTTATAAGTCAGAGAATTTCAGGGGAGTTTTGGGTATAAATTATATCACTATAAAAATTTTTTTTAGAGCTAATTGATATCACTGATAATTGAAGGGGGAAGTACACTGGTGGGGGCTCATGAGTCATGGGAAATGTAGAATACACTCCTCAGGCTCTTTAGAGTTGCCCCTAGAAGTCTAAGGTGGCACAGTATAAAAGCACATACCATGGAGACAGTAGTATCTGAGTTCAAATGTGGCCTCAGATACTTGACACTTACTAGATGTGTGTCCTTGGGCAAATCACTTAATCTTGACTGCTTCACATCTAGGGTCATCTCCATTCATCCCGATTCTTATCTGGCAGTTGAATGTAGATGGCTCTGGAGGAGAAAGTGAGGCTGGTGACTTAGTGCAGCCCCTCTCTCTCAAATCCAGTTCATTTGCATATCATGGCATCACCTCCCTGATGCCCTGTTCTTCTTCTAGAAGAAAGACAAACACCATCATTATCATCATCAAAGGAAGACATGGTAGCCATGTTCTGTGGACCTTACTTCTCTGTGAAGGTTGGAATTAGGAGAGATCCCTAAGACCCAGTAATTTATAACCCTGGAGAGGGCACTTCCCTTCTCTGTCTCTGTCACTGTCTCTGTCTCTGTCTCTCTCTCTTAGTTTTTTTTTAATCTGTAAAATAACAGGGATAACTGCGCTTTTCTAGCCTAGCTCACAGGGCTGTTGGGATGAAAGAACTCTAGAACTAAGAATTCATAGGATAGTAGAGGAAGAGCCAGAAAGGAACCTTAGAGGAGACAGAACCCAATCCTCTCATTTTATAGTCGAGAACACTGAATCCCAGGAAAGTTTACCCAAGACCACAAGACAGTAAGCAGCAGAGCCAGGAGTGGACTCAGATCTTCTGACCAGTATCTAGTCCTTTTCCTTGACTTAGTAGGGTGGTTGGAGTTCTGGATCTGGAGTACAGAAAATCTGCTTTCAAATCTAGCCTCAGATACTTCCCAATTGTGTCACCTGGGCAAGTCACTTAAACTCTATCCACTTCAGGCTCCTGATACATAAGATGAGAATGATAATAGTGCCTACTTCCCAGAACTGTGAGGAGAAAGTGAGACATTATTTATAAAGTGTTTTGCCAACCTTATTTGCCATGAAAATATTATCTATTGTTATTAGTCCTCTTTCTCTTCTACCATGCTTTGTAGGCATTTAATCAATGTTTGTTGAGTGGATTGGATTATTGTAAGTTGAGTCTAGAGGGAGGAAATTGGAGCAGTAGTGAGGAAGGGTATAGGTCAGTACCAGTGAGATGGCCCAATGAGCTACAGAACCACAAAAATCATGGCCTATCAGAGCTGGCAGGCAGCCCACTACTGAACAGCATTCCAGATTCCTTCTTCAACATCCCCGACAGTCATGTAGCCTTTGCTAGAAGACCTTCTCTGGATGGAGAGCTCACTCCCTGGAGGGGCTGCCCCAGGCCAGACCAGATTGATTCCAGCCTTGGTTGTGAGATGCCCTTCCTCATGCCCCATCTCCACACCCCACCATTGAGACCTTCATTTCCTTTTTGCCATCTTGATTTTCAGTGGGTCATTTCTCTTTTCAAAGCAGAATTGAAATCTTACTTAGGTAGTCAGCTATGACAACCACAGAGTTTTCATTTCCTTTTCACTACTGGGAGAAAAGTGACTTGGGTTACAAGTAGTTCACAAATTGAGGCTTTAGACAAGAGAAGCGACTGGAGGCCCTCAGGACAATAAAGAATCTGGTGTCTGGGGACATCTTGGAGCTAGGGGAATGAGAGGAGGCACCTTTTGGAGCAGCCAGATAGGACAGCATGGAGCCCACCTGCCACTGCTGCCAAATTAGGGATGTTAAAAAGAGAAGACGCTTCTTTTCTGGGATATTCAGCCTCAGGGATCTGTTGCATTAAATGATTTTACAAAAAATTCATTTAAAAAATATTTAAAAATTAAAATGTTCAACAGATGATTATTTTGAGTAGGCAGCTTGCCTTGGGCATTCTCAGAAATGCAGAACATCCTATCACTCAGGCTATACTCTTGACCTTAGGGACTATCCCTACCATGCTTGAGAAATCTCATTATCTTGGAAGTTCCACCCTTGGACTTCACATATTGGGATTATCCTCCACTTTTTGTCCTCCTTCTCTGTCTCTGTTTCTCTGTCACTCTGTCTCTGTCTCTCTGTCACTCTCTCTCTCTCTCTCTCTCTCTCTGTCTCTCTCTCTCTCTCTTTCTCTCTCTCTCTCTCTGTGTTTCTGTGTTCCTCTGTGTGTGACTCTTTCTTTGTGTTTCTGTGTCTGTTTTTCTCTCTCTCTTTCTCTGTGACTCTCTGTGTCTATATTTTTCTCTATATGTTTCTGTCTCTGTTTTAACTTCCCTGCTGCTCACTGATTGTGTGGCTCCTCCTAGAATCCCCATTTTAAGGAGGATGCCCAGGTCCATCAAGTCTTCATTCCTCTCCAGGCTCATTCCCTGTACTTTCTCCCCCATATCCTCATGAAGGATATCCCTTTCTTTTTCTTTCTTTCTTTCTTTCTTTCTTTCTTTCTTTCTTTCTTTCTTTCTTTCTTTCTTTCTTTCTTTCTTTCTTTCTTTCTTTCCAACTTCCTTTTATCTGTTGTTTTCCTCATTAAAATGTAAGCTCCTAGAGGACAGGAAATATCTTTGTGATTGGATTTATACTTAGCACAGGGCTTGGTCCTTGGTGCTTACTTGCTATCTGGAAGGGACTTTAGAGATCATTCAGGACAAGCCTCCTTTTCCTGGTGAGGAAACTGACCCTTAGAGCAGGTGAGTGAGTGGTCTATCATTGTAAAATAACTCTATGAAATATGAAGATAGAGTTGTCTGTCCTGCTGAAGAGATGTTACAGGATCCACATGGATCCCTTTGTTTGACTTCAGAGAAGAACCAGAAACTAGGGGAGAAAATCGAAAAGAGGCAAATCCAGGTTGGATGCCCAGGAAATTTCCTAGTAAGGAAAGTTGTCAATCAATCCATATAGAACAGGTCCTCTGTTAGTCACAGGAATGAAACAAGCCTGGCTCTCTAAGAGCTGGTTGATAGTCTTTGGACAATGTAAGCCCAAAAGGGATGGGGTGCCTTTGATTCCTGACTTGAGCCTTTGGTATAGTGGAAAGGGAACTGGCTGATGGAAGAGAAGTGTGATGGGCTCTTACACAAAGCATTTGGGTTTTTGTTTCCTTATCTATAAAATAAGGGAGTTGGGTGAGATGGTCCCCGAAGACCCTAGAGGCTCTTGATCAGGGATTCTGGGATCCCAAGTCTTCCAAGAAGCTCCATGATCATTCTTCAGATGTGAGTAGTTATGGATAGCTCAGATGAAAGGAGATTGTTCTATGACTGACTGATGTCCACCTCGACCTAAGCCTTCCCCAGTCCCCCTCTGCTTCAGAAGCGTCCTTCTTTGGACTGCTCTCCAGGAACAGAGCCTGGCTTTTCAGGGTGTAGGTCAGTGGAACCTTACCTATGGGAGATCATACTCAACTGGGAAGACTCTTAAGAAAAAGGATTATTATTATTATTATTTTTAGATTTTTGCAAGGCAATGGAGTTAAGTGGCTTGCCCAAGGCCACACAGCTAGGTCATTATTAAGTGTCTGAGGCTGGATTTGAACTCAGGTACTCCTGACTCCAGGGTTGGTGCTCTATCCATTGCACCACCTAGTCACCCCAGGAAAAAGGATTATTGAAGTATTGGAGATATGTGTACTTGTGTTTTGTCTCCTAGCCAGACTATGAACTCCATGAGGTCAAGGCCAGAGTCCAGAACACTATATAAATGGAGCTGGAGTTGAATTTGAGTATACTCCGTGGCACAATGGATATTTGTGGGAGGAAAACAGCTCAATTTGAAAAGAATGGGGAAGAATGCCTTCTATGTGCCAGGTCATCATGTTTTACAATTATTATCTCATCTGTGTAAGGGACTGTTATTGTCACCATTTTAGAGTTGAAGAAACTGAGGCACAGAGAGGTTAAGTGATGTGTCCAGCTAGGACACATGTGAGGTTGGATTTGATCTCAGACTTTTGGATCCCAGGCCCAGTGTTCTCTCCTGGCTGACTCTCGGCACCAAAGAACTTGGAATGGCAAAGCAATCTTCTTAATGGCCATTGAGAACTGACCAGAGCTGACTCAGTAGCTCTTTCAAAGGAAATGATCTGTTCTCTGCTGCTCTTTTTTCTCTATCTGCCAAGATAAGGGACTATCTTGAACTATTTGTGCCAGAGCTGTGGTAGAGCATTCCAAGCTTGTATTGTTCTGATCAGTTGCAGTCGGACACACTGTAACTTGTCTCTATCACAATTTGGGTCTTCTTTGATAACAAAGGACAAAATAATCTGCCAAGAATAGAAAGGCCTTTTGAATTTTTCTCTCTGAAGGGGACTGGGACCCTTCTTCCTTGGGGATGGGGAGAAGGGTTGGAAATCCAGTAGAAATAGTGATCTGTGAACATCTGTCCGATAAAGCACATGTGGGGGTTTCCATGGATCTGTTCCTGGGCCTTGGGACCCTAAGTCCTCTTTCCTTCCTGAGTATAGGTGCTATCTCCAGTCATCCTGACCCATATCTGACCATTAGATGCCGATGACTCCAGAGGAGAAAGTGAGACTGGTGATTTTTGCACAAGCCCTCCATCACTTAACTCCAACTCACTTGCATGTCATGGCATCACCTCTCTGATATCATGATCTTTTTTGAGAAGGAAGGACAGACAAGAAAACAGCAATCTGAGTATAGGTGACCAAACAGCAATCCTGAGATGGATGTGTAGGCCTTGGAAGCTAAGAATCCTTTTCCCCTTGTTCAGAGATGAATGCTGTCAGAGAGGTGTTTTTGCATTAGAAGGGATGACCACCAAAAGGGAGATGACCCAGCTTTGTAGGAGACTTGGTTCTGGAGGGAATTGTTTGGAGAATGGGGAAATATAAATTGGACACTGTAAATCGTCTAGTTAACAGTCCCCACAACTGTATCCTCCTTTGTTATAATTTGAGGTAGTTTGTAGAATAGGAATAACTCTCTTGAGGCAATGTCACAATAGCTAGAAGTTATTGAATCTTGTTTAAAATGATGAAATTAGGCATGCAAAATCCATAAAGAAAGAGGTATAATAGCAAAGAGGTGGACAAATCCAGGGACCCTAACTACTGGTTTAAGGATTCACCATTTGACCAAACTTGCTAGGAAACTTAGAAAGCAGTATGTCAAAAAAGTAGACTTAGTCTAACATCTCACCTATACACTACTGTAAAACACTACATAGACACAGGGCTTACATGGCAAAAAGCCCACATCATCAACAAATTCAAGGAGTTGGAGAAGAGATGACCTTCACAATTATCTAGACTAGAGTTCTTGATGAATAGGCTGTAAAAATGATGACATAAAATGGAAAAGTTTTGGTACAAACAATATTGATGCTGTTAAAATGAAAAGGGGAACAGTTAACTGGGGAAAAAGAGAATCTTTGCAGTATTTCTGATGGACCAGACTTAAAAATTTTGAGGTCTCAGTTTCCTCATCTGTAAAACAAGGGAATAAAACTCAATAAACTCTAAATTGATGACCAGCCTTATTTGATTTATCCTTCCCTTCTCTACATGGAGTCAAGCTATATGACCAGTGGTTTTCCAGATGGAATAATCTGAATAATCTCCATGTAGTTATACAAATAGTTGCACATCCATCGCTCTTATTGTTTCTGTCTTTCACAGTCCTGGTCTCCCCAAAAGATCAACTCAGGTATCCCTTTCTCCATGAGGGCTATCTGGTGTCAGAATTCTTGTAACTTTTGAACAGGGAGCAACCTTAGAGGTCATCTAATTGAACCCCTTCATGTAACGGAGGGAAAAACTCATTCACAAAGACATTATAATATGCTCAGGGTCGTATAACCAGTAAGTATCGGAGGCAACTTTTGAACTCAGAACCTTCCTGACTTCAAGTCTGGAAGATACCACGATACCATGCTGTCTTTCCAGTACATGTTTCATTCCCTCAATAGAATGTGGCCTCCCTGAGAACAGGGGGCCATTGCATTTTTTTAACCTTTACATCCCCTAGGCCCACCATAGTGTCTGCAAATAGTGGGACTTAAAAACTTGCTGAATTGAATTGAAATATGGACTGTGTATGTCTGTGTCCTTGGTTTTGTAGATATATTTGAAATGATAAATTGTGAAGGTTTCCAGTGCTTCAAATCTGTGCTGTGAAGAATTGAAGCCTTGTTCCAAATTTGAATATTATAAACTTATAAAAGACTAAGTTTGTCTTGGAGGAGGCACTATACCATCTGCTCTTGCTTGGACTTTGGTGTTTTATGAGAAGATGGGTGGTCACATCATCTCCCATCCAACTTTGGTTTGGGGTGTTTTTTAAAGTTATGTAGAATGAATGGAATGCGAGATAGCCGTGGGACACACCATGGGACTAATGAAACAGATTTCCTTGCCAAATCAAGTCCCTATTTATGCACATTCCTTTTTCCTCTTGGTATGAAATCATTCTGCTCCTCCCAGAGTCCCGTCTGTGTTACCCTGACCTTTGGAAGGATTGTAGAGACCAAGCTGGGCCCTGGGAGTTTACATGGAAATCCCTTTGAGGTCAGTTAAGAATAGATGAAGAAAACACTAGCCAGCATTAGACAGGCAAGAATTTGTAGCCTTTCAGTTTGGTTAATAAACCAGTGTCTCCTCCTTCTTTCGATGATCATGGAATTCCCAACACTAGCCACAGACTGACCCATTAACCCTAGCCTTGGACAGGATCCCTCCCCCTCTCCACAGCCAGAGAGCTCAAACCTAGCTACCTCATGACCCCTGACTCCAACCAGGAGCTGATCCTAACCCCAGCTGTGTCACAGATGTTGGCCATGAACGGTACCGGGCTACAGAGTGGGGATGTCTCAGTGTGGCTTACTAAAAAGAATCCCTGAGTATCTACCCTGCTAGTAATGGGGAGATGGCTTCTTCCCTATTACAAAAGACGACATGGACACATATTTATCTATAGATATAACTAGAGTGTTTCAAATTCAAATTTTTTGTTTGTGCAAGGCAAAGGTTAAGTGACTTGCCCAAGGTCACAATTCCCTTAATTTAACTATTTCATAACTATGTATTCATAAAGACTTTTCTGTTGATCGATCAGTTTGGAAACTGTGATAACTTGAAGGAGGGATAGGCTAAAAAGTTGCACTAACTCTGAAGAAGGTGTTGAGCGGAGAAATAGTTTAGCTCCTTAACCAAGACTTCTGGAAGAATGTCTGAACTAGTTAAGGTTAAACTACTGAAGAGAAACAATTCATTCATCTCAATTCAATTCAATAAGCTTGTTCCTAAAGTCTCATGCCACAGAAATGGACACACACACACACACACACACACACACAACCCCCAAAACAGCCCAGTTCTTTCTCTTAAGGAGTTGACTGTCTAGAAGGTGAAAGGGACACATATTGAGAGAACTACAGTGCAAAGTAGAATTGGTCAGTCAATATGCATTTTTAAAAATGCTGACCTTTTGACTGAAATCATGCTAAATAGAGGGGACCAAAAGAAAGGTAAAAACAGTTCCTGCCCTCAGGAAGCTCATATCCTAATGACAGAGACAGCATACAGACAACAATGTACATTTGAGAAGCTATTCATCCTTAGTTTTCAAAAAGCACTGATCACAATTTGAGACAATTGGTTAAGTCAGAATTATACAAAGTTGTCTATCTCACTTGCTCTTTCAGAGCTACCAGAGTCCATTGGCAAGACAAAAGTTAGGAAGACTGGTGATGGCCTGGGATGCAGTGGATGGCCTTGGAGTTTTCAGTGCCTGACATAGCTCTAAGTACTCTACAACTTGCTTTGGTTGCCTTTGTGGCCATTGGAACAATTTGTTCTCATCTACCCATTCCATCCAGAAAGTCTTTATATGCTTGGGGTAGAGACCCTCCTAATTCACTGATAGGTTTTAGACCCTCATTCAGATTTAGCCTGTCTTCTGAGGTGGTTTTATTGGATTTTGAACACTGAGGATGCTGCAGGTGAGAGTTGGGTGAAGGCAGGTACCAATGGTGGATGAGCAGCCATGAAAAGGACTCACCAAGACCTCATACCAGAGGAGCTAGTCCTCTTTGAACATCCCATAAACCACACCTACTGTCAGATGAGGTCACTTTGTCTTTATTTATTTATTTTTTATTATTCAAAGAAGGGTACAAATTGCATTGGGAAAGGTAGAGGAAGTATATGCAGAATGTCTATGGTATAGAAATAAAAGGCATTCATAAGAATATTTTTTCTTTGAAATGGACAAAGGGAATGACGCTACTTTAAAATAATTCTTATTGGGGGCAGTTCAGTGGATAGAGCACCAGCCCTAGAGTCAGGAGTAGCTGAGTTCAAATATGGCCTCAGAGACTTAATAATTACCTAGCTGTGTGGCCTTGGGCAAGTCACTTAACACCATTGCCTTGCAAAAAAAGCCCTAAAAATAATTTTTATTGATCCCCAAAGATTTTAATGATCACATTTATACAAGGTTTCTTAATTTCTGGGTAGCTGGGTGGTTCAGTGGATTGAGTACTGGTCCTGGAGTCAGGAGGATCTGAGTTCAAATGTGATCTTAGGCACTTAATAATTGCCTAGCTGTGTGTCCCTGGGCAAGTCAATTAATCCCACTGCCTTAAACAGATAAAAATGTTTTAAAAAGATTTCTAAATTTCAACCTCCAGCTTTCTTTGTTCTCCTTACCTCCATTCCCACATCTCCAACACCCTGCTGGACCTCTCTCATTTAATATTTTGCTGGCATCTCAAATTCAGCGTAGTCAAAGTGGAACTCAGCAATTTCTCCACCAATTATATCTTCCCTATTAACTTCCCTATTTCGGGCAAGGGCACCATCATTCTTCCTGTCATAGAAACTCTTAAATATTTGTTCTAAGGGTGGCAAGGTGGCATAGTGGATAGAGCACTGGCCCTGGAGTCAGGAGTATCTGAATTCAAATCCAGCCTCAGAGACTTAATAATTACCTAGCCGTGTGGCCTTGGGCAAGCCACTTAACCCTTCTGCCTTGCAAAAAAATAAAAATGAAAAAAAATATTTGTTCTATTCCCTTCCTTAACCTGACCACAGAGCCAATGTCCTTTCCACTGTATTGATGCTTGTCCTTCATTCCCAAAGAAGCCCAAGACATTAGGGAGGCGATGCCATGATAAATATATGAATTGGATTTGAGTGAGGGGGGGCTATGCTAAAGTTACCAGCTTCACTTTCTCTTTTAGAGCCATCTGGGTCCAGTAGCCAGATATGAAATCCGGATGACTAGGGATGGTCCAGATACAGGTAATCAGGTTTAAGTGACTTGCCCAAGGTTGTACAACTAGCAAGTGAACTGAAACCTCAGAAAGATAAGTCTTTTTTAATTTTAATTTTATTTTTTTCAAAATATGTGTAAAGTTTCAACATTCATTTTCTGTAAGATTTTGAGTTTTACATTTTTCTATAGTAGCGAGTAATCTAATAAAGGTTATGCAAGTACAGCTATGTTAAACATAGAAGAATGAAAACTAAAGGGGAGGGAAAAACATAAAACAAATTTTAAAAATTGAAAATAGTATACTTTGGTCTACCTTCAGACTCCATAGTTCTATCTCTGGACATGAATGGCATTTTTCATTACAAGTCTCTTAGCATTGTCTTTGATTATTAGACTGCAGAAATGGCCAAGTCCATCATGGTTGATCATCACTCAGTGTTGCTGTTAGTGTGTACAATGTTCTGGTTCTGTTCACTTCACTCAACACCAGTTCATGCAAATCTTTCCAGGTTTTTATGAAATCCCCCTGCAGAAGATGAGTCTTTCTGACTCCAGGTCTGATACTCTAATCATTTTGTCCTAATAATTTTTGTGTCCAGACCCAAAGACTTGAAACTGACCCTCAAATTAATTTTTTTTAGGTCTTTTTGCAAGGTAGTGGGGTTAAGTGGCTTGCCCAAGGCCACACAACTAGGTAATTATTAAGTCTCTGAGGTTGGATTTGAATTCAGGTCCTCCTGACTCCAGGGCTGGTGCTCTATCCACTGCACTACCTAGCTGGCCCCTTCAAATTAATTTTTAAAGAAATTCATTAGAGCAGGGTGGAAGAGGGAGGGGAAAACCCAGACCTCAGGATTAGTTCGGCTCAGGAGATGTGAGCATTAGGAGAAAACTGTGTCTTCCAGTAGCTTCTCAATTTTAAATAGTTATGCATGTTAATGGGCTGCTAAACTCAGCTGATCCTGCAGAAGGATTGCAAGTGTTCTCTCAACTTTAGTATCCTGGGATAAAATCCTGGTTGCATCACTTTGGTGAAAGTAATGAAAAGTCTCAATTGTTTAAAGATCTTATTAAACGATGACTTTCACTGGTTCAGACTGGTGTTCCATCTGGTGAGCTCAAAACAGTGAGATTTCATGGAGAAGGCATGTAATCCCCACCCACTAGCAACTACCAAGTCATGTTTATCCTTCCTTTTCCAAGATCTGATATTTGCTAATTATTTGCCATCCCCGTTGACAGGAAACAGAAGGAAAGAATCTGCAAGATGATTTATCAAAGGTCCCAGAGGAAAGTCAGGAGTGGAAAAGGTTTGGCTGGGTCTGAGCATCCAGTCATTCAACATGTGGTTAGTAGTCTGGATGTAACCCACCTGACCTGAAGGTATAGCCTGGTCTGAGACTTACTAGATTTGCTTTCTTTTTGACTTAATCAGCTTTCTCCTCTCACGGTGGAGAGGACCCTTAAATTGAGGACTCTAACCCCCTCATTTTAGAATTGAGGAGACTGAGGCTCTCAAGGTGGAGAGGACCCTTAAAATTCAGGACTCTAGCCCCTCATTGTAAAACTGAAGAAACTGAGGCACAGAGAGGCTAAGGGACTTCTCTCAGATCACATAGGCAGTTAAAAGAGAGAACCAGGGCTTTGAATGGAAATCACTTTCCACTGTATAGTGAGATGAACTAGTGGGTCACTAATCAGGCTTATACTATTACTACTACTACTACTACTACTACTACTACTACTACTACTACTACTACTAGTACTACTAATGATGATGATGACGATGATGATGAAAATTAATATTTAAATGCTGTATCTAGTAGGCATTTTACAGTATGATATCGAATGGAGTCTAAAAAGACCTGGGTTCAATTTCCCCCTCTGACCCTATGTGACCATGCGTAAGTCACGTAGGTTCTGCTGAGCCTCAAATTCTTCTTTTGTAAAATATGGTCTAACAAAACTGTTAATATTGATGTCATAGAGTTGTAATAAAACAAGAAACAAAATGCTGAACACTCTATAAATGTCTGTAGTTATGGTTACATTGCAAATGCTTTACATACTTTTTCATTAATAATTATATTCTCTTTTGTGATTATTGAGAACTACATTAAGAGATCATATTACTTGAACCTCCCCAAACCAGGTAGGTAGATATTATTCTTTTTATATTGTCATTCATTTATGTCCATCTCCTGGGGTTTTCTTGGCTGAGAGCCAAGTTTGCTATTTCCTTCTCCATCTCATTTTACAGAAGAGAAAATTGAGGCAAATAGAGTGAAGTAACTTGCCCAGGGTCACACAGTTATTAAATATCTGAAACAAGATTTGAACTCAGAAAGATGAGTCTTTCTGACTTTAGACCCAATTCTTTGGGTTCTCAAGGTGGAGAGGACCCTTAAAATTCAGAACTCTAACTCCTCTCTATCCACTCTATGCACTGCATCACTGAGCTATGAGGAAATTGAAGCAGACGATGGCTAAGTGATTTACTCAGGGTCATCAGCTATTGATGGAAACTTGGGGTGTTCCTACCTCAAGGTTCAGTGTTTTATCCACTGCACCACCCTAGAGGGTAGGTTCCTTGAGGGCAGGAACTTTCTTTCTTTCTTTGTATGTTGGGTCCCCTAACTACTAGTGTTTTCCTTTTATCCACCCTAAATGTATCTTGTACATACTTATTTATGTGAATGTTGTTTATTCTATTAGAATGTAAGCTCCTGAGGACAGGAAATTATTTTTGCACTTTGCTTATGTTCCATAGTGAGTCCTTTATAAGTTGATTGATTGATTGACAGTAGAGAGCTCAAGACAAACATTTATTGACCTGCTCATGTATGAAAAGCTCTTTGTAAATGTTCAGGCTCAGTAGAAATGCCAGTTATTATGATTTTCCTGAGGAGATGACATTCTTAACCATCACACAGACAAAAGACTTTCTTTTTCGCTTTCAGTCAATCAAGCATCAGGAATTCCTTAAGCCTTTGTTATATGCTGACATCTTGGGTGACTAATACAAAAAATGATATGACTCCTATTTATGAATTGGACAGAATGGTGCTGTCGGCACAGTTGGGGCTCCCTCCCCCATAAGGGCTTGAGGTAAGGTCACTGGAGACTCCTATTTGGAGATATCACATTTTATGATTGTTTGGGACCCTACTTAGCCTAAACAGCTTCTCCCATGTTGAGGGTCGATTCATTAGTCCACTATTTGTGTGTTTCCAAACCAGTATAGATGTATTTGGGGTTCCCTTCAGGCTTTCTCCCCTCCTCATCCATGATGCCTTCATCACAAGAGATTCCTACAGTTGTGAAACTGAACTCTCTAGGGATATTAGCTTGCCTGAAAGCTATGTCTTGTGATTGGCCAAACCCTGTGTCTCAGATATCTAGACCTAGAAGGTCAGTATAGACAGGAGTCCAAAGAATTCTGTTTTCAGGAGTGCCAATACTAAAAATAAAGTCAACTCTGTTGAGTTCAACTTAAGAGCCTAGGAGATAAGCCTCCGTTAAGAAGAAATGTTGCGGAGTGGCTAGGTATTCGGGGCTGCTAGGTGGTGCAGTGGATAAAGCACCGGCCCTGGAGTCAGGAGGACCTGAGCTCAAATCCGATCTCAGACACTTAATAATTACTTAGCTGTGTGGCCTTGGGCAAGCCACTTAACCCCATTTGCCTTGCAAAAACCTAAAAAAAAAATGTTGCTCTCCTACCTTTCCTAATGGCTTAAGTCAATGGACTGATTAATACCTGAAAGCCTATATAACCAATAGTTAGGTGGCATAGTGGATAGAACACCAGCCCTGGGGTCAAAAGGACTCGAATTCAGATTCAGATATTTGATATTCACTTAGTTGTGTGACCTTGGGGGAGTCACTTAACCCCATTGCTCCACAAAATCTTTTAAAAACTTGGTACTATAGTTAGACATTTACTGTAATGTAAGTTCTACACAAATTTTAATGTAGAAAACGATAGCTTTCTAGAAGCTACATAGGAAAAAAGTGTTAAGTTTTACAGAGATTTCACTTTAATACTGTTGCAAACAGCTCTCTAGAAGTTAGATAAGAAAAAAGTGGCTAAACATTGGGATTTTCAAGTTTTGATTAGAGCATATATCATACTCATTGGACCAAGGGATCAATTTAATTTCAGTTATTTTCTTTTAGTAATCTTAATCTTAAATGCATATCATATCCTTTTTTATTTATTTTTTTATTTAAGGCAATGGGATTGAGTGACTCGCCCAAGGTCACACTGCTAGGTAATTATTAAGTGTCGGATTTGAACTCAGGTCCTCCTGACTCCAGGGCCTTGCTCTATCCACTGTACCACCTAGCTGCCCCCTATCATATACTTCTTGAAAGAAGACTTCAGAAAATGAGAACTTTATCTTGTTCTGACATATGAAAGTCAAAATATAAATAAATTTAATAATTTATGAAATTTTTTTTAAAAACGCAAACTATCTAAAACCATATCAAATATTCCATTACCAATAATCTGGAGAGAGATCTAAGTTAAAAGCTTTCGAGTTTTCACTTCATACACATCACATCGGCAAAGATTATATAAAAGGGAGAAATGGTCAAAGTTGATTGGATTGTAGGAAAACAAATGTGCTCATATACTTTTGTATGAATTTTTCCAATTATTTTGGAAAACAATTGAGTAATTTACTGGAAAAAATTGCAGAAAGAAAAGCCCTATAGATTGCCCAATATGGCATCATTTTTTGTGATGGCAAAAAAAAAAATTAGCAGCAAAAGTTGACCATTACTGAGGAAAAAAACTAAATGAATTATGGTATGTTGGCGGGGTAAAATATTTTTAAGTCCAAAAAAATGATGACCATGAAGAGATTGGAGAAGCATTAGGAAGTTTGTATGAACTAATGCAGAATGAATAAAACAGGACCAGGAAACACTGTGATAAACATGTCAACAAAAACAACTGGGGTGGGAGGGCAGCTAAATTCCAATTTAATTTTTTTTTCCAAGGGAACAGATGATAAAGCCCAAGACAGATGGTAAATGCTGTAATGTAATGGCTTCACTCTTTTTTGGCTGACCTGTTTTTCCTTGTTATAAGGGAAGGTTTTCTTGGGGTGTGGTAAGGGGCCCCAGATTTTATCAAAGAACCACAGGGTAAACTTGTATTCTAGGCTCATGAAGTTGGTACTGGCTGGGCAGCATTGGCTAAGAGAATCAGAACCCTCCATTGGACAATTCAGGAGTCATTTAGTATAATTCTCCACCCAGATGGTAGGGATCCTTTCACAATGCCCTGGACAAATCTATACAGCATATTGTCCTCTACAATCAATCACACACAAAAGGTTTCATTTCTATTCAGTTCAATTCAACTGAATGTCAGTCCAGTTCTGATCAGTCCAAATCAGTTCATTTCAGTCCAATTAATTCAATTCAATTCAATTCAACATATATTGATTAAATACCTTCTATGGGCTCGGTCTTGGGGTAAAAAGACAAAATTAACCTGTCTATGTCTCTAAGGAGTTCACATTCTTTTGAGGGTAAACAACATGACAAAGATAAATAAATATAAAATGTATTTAGAATAAACCACAATGTAACTTAAATGGGGTTAGGATATGAGGGAGGTAGAAGGCTGGATAATTTCTAAATTTCTTTTTAACTCTGATTTATCATAGAGGCAGCTAGGTAGTCAGTGGAGAGTCAGCTAGTCCTGAGTTCTGATCCAACCTTAAATATTCACTAGCTGTGTGATCCTGGATGAGTTGTTTAACCTCTCTGGGTTTCACTGTCCACATCTATAAAATAGAATTAAAACTAGCACTTACTTCTCAGCATTGTTGCAATGATCAAATGAAATAATATCTAAAGTGCTTTGGAAACCATTAAATGATATATAAATATGATTTATTATTATTATTATATTATTTTCTGCTACCACAATCTACATGCAAGGTGAGCATGGCTGGTAGTTGATAAAGTCTTAGAAGGCTCATTAACCCGTTGTATGACTTAGAGCATCTGAATGGCATAGTGGATAGAGCACTGACCTTGGAGTCAGGAGGACTCAGACCCTTGACTCTTACTAGCTGTGTGACCTTGGGTAAGACACTTCACCCTGATTGCCTGGCATCCAAGATCACCTCCAGTTGTCCTGATTCCTATCTGGCCACTGGACCCAGATGGCTCTGGAGGGCAAAGTGAAACTGATGACTTAGCATGGCATCCCCTCACTCAAGTCCAATTCATGTGCTTGTCATGGCATCATCTCCCTATGTGGTCTTCTTCAAAAATGAAGAACAAACATTATAGAGCATTCTGGTCTATAGAAGAGAAATGATTGATGAATGACCAGCTGGTTGATTGATTGGCTGACTAATAAGTTGATTGATTGGTTGACTGACTGACTTGTTGGTTGACCAGCTGACTGTCAGACTGATTGAACAGTTGCGTGTGCTGGTCAGAAGAGGAGCATTGCTTCCCTAAGGACTACAGATCTTACAATAGGAGACTCTTATTAAGTCTGGTGATTTTTGGTCCTCCTCCCTACCTCCCATTCAACAGAATGGAAGCAGGTCACCCTCAACCATTATGGCAGGTAGCTTGACCAGTCGGTCATCTGGCAATATTTACCCAAGGAACCTGATTTCTGAATCTTGGTCTCATCTTGCCATCTAGGTACTACCATGACAGTCTCCAGGTTTTCCTTTAATTCGTCTTCAGGGACACTCTGGGTGCAATCCAGAGACCCAGAAGAACAAATTAGAAAGTTCAAGCTGCAAGGCAACCTCAGGCCTCGCCAGTCTCCTGGGCGGGATGATCCCCCAGACACAAGTAGGGAGCCCATCCTGCCCTTTCTGTGTTCCAGAAGAGAGTTGCAATTAGAGTCAGAGGAGATAGGTGACCAAAGCTCCTGACTCTTTTTTTTTTAGTTTTTTTTTTGGCAATGCAAATGGGGTTAAGTGGCTTGGCCAAGACCACACAGCTAGGTAATTATTAAGTGTCTGAGGCTGGATTTGAACTCAGGTACTCCTGACTCCAGGGCTGGTGCTCTATCCACTGTGCCACCTAGCCACCCCACTAAAGCTCCTGACTCTTATCACCTGTGTGACCTTGGGTAAGTCATTGAATATCTCTGAGCCTCAGTTTCCTCTAATGTAAAATGAGAAAGCTCCACTCGGTCTCAAGGGTACTTTCCATCTCTGAGTCTATTATTTTTCTCAATTCTAGGCAACCTCTTGCTCTAGTAAAACCTGGTCTTTGAAAAAATTTTAATGAATTAATTTACACTCTGGAGTAAATGGGTGATAATTATTCATGTACTAACCATTCTTAGAGGAATAACATTTTAAAAGAGGGGGAAAAAGCATAAAGAAACAAATGAAAATTTGGCTTCATTGAGTTGCATAAGATGGGGGGATATCAGAGTTTTATTAATCCTTTGGCAATCACATTGAGAAGTCTCTCATAAGACTTCTGGGCTCTTAGTGCCTCTCAAAAGGCTTTTATTACTCATGTCTCTATCCCAATAGCATCAATTCTCAGGCTCCAGGTTTTGGCCCTTACTGAGGCATTGTCTCCAGCAGTAGGTATTTTCTCTGTCTGTTCCCCATGAATAGAATACCTGCCTTCTTCATCTCTGCTTCTTGACTTCCCCAAATTCTTTCAAGTCCTAATTAAAATCCCATCTTCTGGGGCAGTTAGGTGACCCAATGGATAGAGCACTGACTCTGGAGTCCAGAGGATCTGAGTTCAAATGTGACCTCAGACATTTATTACTTAGCTGTGTGACTTTGGGTAAGTCATTTAACCCCATTGCCTTACAAAAACAAAAACAAACAAAAAAAATCCCCATCTTCTATAAGTATTCTTTCCTGATCTCCTTTAGTACTAATATCTTCCCTTTTTGAATTATCTCCAATTTATTCTGGTGTATGTAGTTGTGTCTTTGGTGTCTCCACCATTAGACTGTGAACTCCTCATGAACAAGGATTATTGTTTGACTTCCTTTGTACTTCCAGCATACATAGAAGGAGCTTAATAAATATTTAGCACACAGGAGGAGCTTAATTTATGTGTACTGACTGACAGTTCCCAGCAACTGGGGGATTTCCTATCCACCTGGGTGGTTACCATCTCCTTACTCAACACAGACCTTTCCTGGAAGGATTGATTTCTCCTAATTCAGTTTTCTAGGAGCACAGCCAAGTCTATTTGCTTTTTATCTATGATTCAGAGGAAGTAGGAAAGTCAATTTTTTTTTTTACCCTGAAGAAGGTGACATTCCTTCATTCTGTTTACATGACAGAGGGCCCCTCTCACCTCCCACCCACAACTCTTTTCTCTGAGTCTTAGGCTGGTCTGCTGCCCCATAGTAATAGGCTCCTCTTGGAAGTTTGAGAAGTCTGACCTAGAATGGGGCAGGAGAAGAACTGAGGCAGGAAGACAGGTGATTCCGAATGGGAAGGTAAACGGCCCAAATCTCACTGAGAACCAGAAAACGAAACTGGCTCAGTTACTCTTTCTGGGAAGAAGCTTCACAGGCTCCCTATTGCTTCTGGGATAAATGCCTCTCTTCTATTTGACACAGAAAACTTTTGAAAATTTAGTTCCAGTCTACCTTTCTAGGTTTACTACACACAGTGTCCCCAAGGGCTAGCCAAACTGTCCTAAATTGTTCCTGGGTCTTTGCCCAGGTTACCTCCCCCCAGGAATAAAAAGGTTTTCCTTCCAATCTTTACCATCTTGAACTGCAACCTTTCTTCCAAGTGCTCCCTCCTATAGGAGTTTGCAGATATGCCTGTTGCTTGTGGGTTTGCTCACATTCTGAAAAGACTTTGAATTTATTTATTTGTCCAAACAATCACCCATTTAATTATTTAATTGCTTGCTTATCTTTTTATTTATTTATTCATTTATTTGTTTATTCATCTATCTACCCATTTATTGGGAGATAATCTGGTTGAATTGACTTGCCTAAGGTCACACAGCTAGATCATTATTAAGTGTCTGAGGTTGGATTTGAACTCAGGTCCTCTTGACTCCAGGACCCAAGCTCTATCCATTGTGCCACTTAGCTGCCCCTGCATTTATTCATTCATTCATTCATTTACTTATTCATTTATTTGTTTATTTATTTGTTTGTTTATTTATATTTTTCAAGGCAATGGGGTTAAGTGGCTTGCCCAAGGCCACACAGCTAGGTAATTATTAAGTGTCTGAGGTTGGATTTGAACCCAGGTACTCCTGACTTCAAGGCCATATCCACTGCGCCACCTAGCCACCCCCCCATATTTATTTTTAATATACTTGATACTTCTTTCTCCCAATAGAGTGTAAGCTCCCTGGGGCAAGGCAACAGCTTCACACTTTTCTTTGAATTGTAGGACAATGAGACATTTAGTAACTTCTTGTTGAATAAATAAATGAATGAATGGACTTGTTCCAGTTTGGAACAGTTAATGGCAGATGTTGGTCAGGTGTTCTCAGACCCCCTTGGATTTTCAAAGCTTTTACAGATTTTCCCCATGAACTGACTCTTAAAAAATGATGGACTTTGGGGACAGAAACAGCTAGTTGGCAAAGCAGATAGATTGCCAACCCTGGAGTCAGACACATTTCCCTGAGTTCAAAGTTGGCCTCAGGCACTTATAAAATTAATTCTGTTTACCTCAGTTTCCTCTGCTGTAAAATGAGTTAGAGAAGGAAATGGAAAACCATTCTAGTATCCCTGCCAAGAAAATCCCAAATAGGGTTACAAAGAGTCAGACATGCCCTAACCACAATTAAAAAACAAAACAAAACAAAGCAAAACATATAAACATCTATTTTTGCAAAAAACAGAAATTGAGTCATGGTACCTGTGCCAAGCAGGACACCCAGGGTCTATTTGGGAGGAAAAAGATTGAGCAGAGCTGCTGGTGGCCTGTTTCTGGGAGGCCTCTTCCCTAGTGCTGTAATATAAACCACCTGGGCTGACTTGGTTTCATCCGCCCAGGGAAGCTCTTTGGGTTCAGAAATTCAGATTCTACAAGTTTCCCCTAATGGTAGCAACGCCTCCTGTTCCAACTTCCTTTTGCTCTTTTTTTCCGGAATTAACTTTTCTCAGCTGTTGGACCCAGATGTTGCCAGAGCCGTGGTGACCTAGCTTAGGTAGAGATAGAAGCAGAGAGAAAAGGGACCCCTACAATGTGGGTCAGTGTTTTAATAATGGTCCTATTTACATGAGTTATCTCATTTGGTCCTCACAAGGACCTGGGTTGGAGGTAGATGCAGTTATGATCTCCTTTTTACAGATGGGGAGACTGAGGCCAAGGTTATTCAGCTAGTAAGGTCAATTGGTCAAGTGAAATGTTCCTGCTCAGGAGGAATATCAGGACAAATCAGTTGGGGGGGGGGGTGACTCCATTTCTTTTTTTTCTCATTTATTTACTGGAAAAAAAAAAGTTTATTTTTCCAACTACATGTAACAGTTGTTTTCAACAATCATTTTGTTTTGCTAGGTTTTGAATTTTACATTTTTCTCCTTCCCTCCCTTCCCTCCTCCTTTCCCCCAACAGAAAGTCATTGAATTTAGACTACACATGTATAACCATGCTAAACACAGAACCATATTAATCATGTTGTGAAAGAAGAATCAAACTGAAATGGAAAAAAAAAAACACCTAGAGACCTAGAGAGAGAGAAAAAAATAATACCTAAGACAACTGTTAAATACTGAAGATAGCAAGCTTTGGTCTGCATTTAAATTCCACAGTTCCTTCTCCAGATATGGATGGGATTCTCCCTCACAAGTTTTTAAAAACTGGATGACTTGGGGTAGCTAGGTGGTACAGTGGATAGAGCACTGGAAGACCTGAGTTCAAATTCAGCCTCAGATACTTAATACTTGTTAACTGTGCGACCTTGGGCTAGTCATTTAACCCCATTGTCTTGCAAAAATAAAAAAAAAAGAATTGAATGACTCCATTTCTTGAGACCTTGTGACAACAATACTTTTATCCTTCTTTTTTTTTTTTTTTAGGTTTTTGCAAGGCAAATGGAGTTAAGTGGCTTGCCCAAGGCCACACAGCTAGGTCATTATTAAGTGTCTGAGGTAGGATTTGAACTCAGGGACTCCTGACTCCAGGGCCAGTGCTTTATCCAATGCGCCACCTAGCCGCCCCCTGACACCAATACTTTTTAGAAAAAACTGGGCAGTACTGTGTCAGGGCAGAACCTATCTGGGGTACAGGAGCCAGAGGGGAGGGAAAACCACTGAGTAGTTGCCTATCTTAGTCAATTATTCTTGCCAGCTAAAGAATAAGTTAAGCCAGGGTAGCAAGGTAGTACAGTGGATAGGGAACCAGCTCTGGGGTCAGGAGGATCTGAGTTCAAATCCAGCTTCAGACACTCTGTGTGATGGTGGGCAAGTCATATAATGTTTTGCAAAAAGAAAAAAGGAAAAAAGAGAGAAAAAAACAAATTGAGTTGTATCTATTGGCTTATAGAGTACAGGTACTGTCAATGCAACTCACCTCAAGGTGCATTACTGAAGATAAACTTCTACCTGGCTCACCTAAGTTATTTTCTGGCCAGCTGAGCAGATGGGAAGAAGCTCAGCTATGATGATAGTTTAAAGAGATACCAGGATATAGTTATGGGTTTGGAGTAACGGATGACTTGCCTCTTGGATCTCCTATAGTGATCTACTTATACTATTTCCATGGCAATACCTTCTGTTGTATCTACCCATCAATCAGTTGGTCAGCAATTTTCCCCCTTTTTTTAAAAAAAATTTATTTTTAAATTTTGCAATTATCCCCCTAATCACACTTCCCTCCCCCCACCCCCCCCCCCCCGAAGGCAGTCGTTAGTCTTTACATTGTTTCCATGGTATACATTGATCTCAGTTGAATGTGTTGAGAGAGAAATCATATCCTTAAGGAAAAAAATAAAATATAAGTTATAGCAAAATTACATAATAAGATTACATTTGTTTTTTTTTTTAAATTAAAGGGAATAGTCTTTGGTCTTTGTTCAAACTCCACAATTTTTTCTCTGGATACAGATGGTATTCTCCATTGCAGACAGCCCCAAATTGTGCCTGATTGTTGCCCTGTTGGTATGAGCAAGTCCATTAAGGTTGATCATTGCCCCCATGTTGCTGTTAGGGTGTACAGTGTTCTTCTGGTTCTGCTCATCTCGTTCAGCATCAGTTCATGCAAATCTTTCCAGGCTTCCCTGAATTCCCATCCCTCCTGGTTTCTAATAGAACAGTAGTGTTCCATCACATACATATACCACAGTTTGTTAAGCCATTTCCCAAATGAAGGACATTCACTCAATTTCTAATTCTTTGCCACCACTAACAGGGCTACTATGAATATTTTTGTATAAGTGATGTTTTTACCCTTTTTCATGATCTCTTCAGGGTATAGACCCAGTAGTGGTATTGCTGGACAAAGGGTATGCACATTTTTATTGCCCTTTGGACCTCATTCCAAATTGCTCTCCAGAAAGGTTGGATGAGTTCACAGCTCCACCAATATTGTATTAGTGTCCCAGATTTCCCACAACCCTTCCAACATTGATGATTGTCCTTTCTAGTCATATTGGCCAGGCTGAGAGTGTGAGGTGGTATCTCAGAGATGCTTTAATTTGCATTTCTCTAATAAGTAATGATTTAGAGCAATTTTTCATATGACTATGGATTGCTTCGATCTCCTCATCTGTAAATTGCCTCTGCATATCCTTTTGCTCAGCAATTTTTTTAAAACCCTATAACTTGCTTCTCACTTTTGTTCTCCCTTATCCTTCTGGAAGCAGGGCATTAAATTCAGAATTGTAAAGACTAATTTTGATGTGCTGGCAAGCTTCAAAAAACCCAACCTAAGTAGCAACAAATATATCCATAAATTAACTTTTAAAGACAAATTCCGTTATGGGAGAGACCCTTGGATAGAAGGCCCCATGGATGGAAAGTTGATGGGACTGTTGGGACAATGATATTGACATTCCCTTAAGGGGATGATGTCGGTGAGAAGCCAGACCAGAGCTGAACCCGAAGGATGCTCATCTTGGGTATAACCACCAAAGAGAAGGTATGTCATGTGAAAGCTTCCTATTTTAATCATTCTTGTTAATTAAATGCAAAGTTCAATGGTTTGTGCTTGTTGAAGGAGCTCCAAATTTTGACACCCTCAGACAAAGTCCTCATGGTTTCACCCTAGCTACAGCTTTGCCTAATTTCTTTCCCTTCCTTGAGGAAGAGGAACTAATTCATCTACTGCCTCCGCAGATGTGTGTATAAGCTATCACTCTTTCTTTGATTTTACCATTGAATCGCATATCTGTCTATTTTCCATCTTCAGTAAGGATTCTTGTTGATTCTATTTTAGGCCTCACTAGAATGATGAAACTAAAGGGAAATTATTAGAAACCGCAGCAGAACTTGAGGGGGTGGAAAAGGAGGCAGAAATAGGATGAATTGTAAGGCTGGGGGAGGGGAAAGACAAAAAAGGGAAGTAAGAAACCTTCAGCAGGGGTAAGAGTGATAGAGGCCAAGAGATGCTTCTAATAACTGAACTTGATGAAGGAGCGGTTAGTTGGCTGGAAACTTATGATGGTGTTTTTAAAAAGCATCAATAAAATATTTATACTTATTAAGTGCCACCCCCTCAAAGAAAAGCCAAACAAAAATATGATTGGAGGAAAAAAAAATCCTCTTTCTACCAATCTGAAAATGTTTTCAATTGAGTATATGACTGTTGGAGGGGTGAGAAAAGGGGAAAGATTAAGGCTTGTAGGAGAGAAAGAGAGTTGCAGTTTCTATTGTCCTGGGAATCACTCAACTGCTTTATCTTGTCTTTATCTTTATCTTATAAAAGCAGGCCTGAACATGAAGCCAAAATTACTTCAAATATTTTTTTTTCCTGGAAAGAAGACTAAATAGGAATTCCATTTCAGGGAACCATTCTCCCCCCCCCCATGCCCCTCATATTTTCTGTTTCTTCTCTCCCTCCCCTCCCCTCCCCTCCTCTCCCCTCCCCTCCCCTCCCCTCCCCTCCTCTCCCCTCCTCTCCTCTTTCTCCTCTTTTTCCTTTCTTTTTCTCTTCTCTCTCATTCTTTCTCTTTCCTCTCTTTCTTTTCTCTATTTCTATTCTTGCTCTTCTCTCCTCTCTCTCTCTCTCTCTCTCTCTCTCTCTTTTTAAAAAAAGTGTATAATTCCTTGCATTTTTTAAAAATTCATTTAAGACAATGGGGTTAAGTAACTCGCCTAAGGTCACACAGCCAGGCAATTATTATGTGTCTGAGGCTGGATTTTAACTCAGGTCCTCCTGACTCCAGGGCTGGTGCTCTATCTACTACACCACCTAGCTGTCCCTTATTCCTCTCTTTCTTCTCTCTCTTTTCCCTCTCTTATCTTCTCTTTTTTCCCTCTCCTCTGTTCCCTTTATTCCCCACAACCTCCCTCCCAATCGTTTGCTCTCATCATTCCTAGGTATGCACATGTTTTTCTCTCCCCCTCCCCAGGGGGCAAGGGACCAGATCAGTGTATTCTGTTTCCTGGTGATGGAAAGAGAGGATGGGGAATTGGGAGAGAAAGGAGCCCAAGCATTCTTCATTATGGCAGCATCTTCTCCAATATCATGCCAGCAAATGTTATGGCTATGGGATATCACCAATGGGGAAGTCTTGGAGTGAATGAGATTTGAAAAAAGTCTCAAGGGGTGGGGGAATGGAAGACAATATAGACTTGTGGATATGTTCGGTAGGGAGAAGGGAGAGAGGAGATGACTTCCAGTTGTGCCAGGTCCTGAGATGTTTTGCCTGTTTCTCATTTAAGCAAATATTTGCAATGTGCCTATGAGGAGACAAGCACTGTCCTAGGCTCTGGGATACAAGGACAAAAATGAAGCACTCCCTGCCCTCAAGGAGCAAATAATTAAGAAGTCATTTCAAGAAGAAGCAAGAACTAATAATGGGGGGAGGAGAAATCAAGTAGAATCTTATACAAAATATGACATTGAGTTCCATTGAGGAAACTAGAAATTCTAAGAGTTTGAGATAGGATTTGAACTCAGGTCTTTCCAACTCCATTGTACTCCAAATCCATCATGGCAACTTGCTTTTCCTAGAGGACTCTACCCTGAACTACCTTTGCTTTGGCCATTCCTATAGAGCTCAGGGCTTTAGATGCAATGTTTTTGGAAATTTTGAAACAGAGGTTAAAAAAAAAAACTCTTTGAGGCTTTTAAAAGGGAAATCTGGGGAAGGTAATACCTGCTATCTACTTTGAGTCCTGTACAATGACCAAAAAACCACCTTAAAGGGGCTTACTTTCTACTTGGGGGAAAACAGTATGTGTACACACACACAGATAGATAGATAGATGCAAAAAATAAGTGTGGAAAATATAAAGGGGAAGGGACTGGATATACAATACCATTGGCACAGGAGACTCCCTCTCCCAATGTAAGAGGGCACCTTCTTTGCAATTCTAGTCTTAGTGAGATACCCAGAGCACAGAGAAGTCTTACAACTTGCCAGAGTCATGAGGCTAGCCTATGTCAAAGCAAGGTTTAAAGCCAGGTCTTCTTGACTTCCACAGGAGTAGGTAGGCAGTGCAGTGGATAGAGTTTGGGCTTTGGAGTCAGGAGAACCTGAGTTCAAATTTGGTCTCAGACACAGCTAATCCTAGAGCTAATACTGAATCTACTGAGTAGGGGAGGAGATACGATCAGTCCTGTGTTTTAGTAAGATTCCAGCTTGATGGATGGAAAGGATGCCTTGAGTCATGGATATCACCATATGGCATAGCATAATAACAGAGGGAAGAAGTGATGAAAGTCTGCTCTGTGAGTGGAGACAAGGGGGGTGTGCATAAGAGATGTTGTGGAGAAAGAAATGACAAGACTTAGTAATGGACTGGATGTGTGGGGTAGACAAGAGTGAGGAATTAAGGAAGATGCAGAGATTTTGGAAAATGATTTTTTGGGGAGCTTAAGTGGGGCAGCAGGTCCACACAGCTAGTTAAGTATCTGAAGTCAAATTTGAACTCAGGTCCTTCTGACATTAGAGCTGCTGTGCTGTATACCATGCTACCTAGCTGTCTCAGTGATAACAAGATTTGGAACCTGGGTGACTGGGAAAAGAGTGATACTTTTAGGAAAGTTAAAAAAAGCGATGATTTTTTTTTTCTTTGAGGAGAAAGACAATAAGTTTTCTTTTGGATATGTTGAGTTTCAGATGTCTACAGGACATCTAGTTCAAACTGTGCAATAGGCAGCTGGTGATGCAGGAATGGAACTCAGAGTAGAGATAAAGGATAGTTAAATAGATGGAGGAAATCATCTGAATGGAGATGATAATTGCATTCCCAAGAGCTGATTGATCAGAAATCATGTGTTTGACCTGGGAAAAGCTTTCCACTCTAAGAAGCAAGGAGAAATGATTTTTGGCCTCCTTTAAGGGAGCCTCTTTGTTAAGCCAGCTTTTATCCTATACCAGCTCTTTTTTGGATTTCCTATTGAGGAGTGTATACATGGGAGATTTCTTTCCCTTCCTTCTCCCCAGTAGCAGCTATGGTACCTTGGAGCACATCCATGTGAAAATAGGCTTGTCTGAATGAGCAAGGCATTGGATCTCAAATTCCTTGCTTTTTCTGTTTTGTGTTCTTTTCCTGAGCACAGTTGACCAAACTCTGATTCTGAGATGGATGGCTGTAACCTTGGGGCTGTGTTTTGACCTTGAGAGTTGCCCAGGATGCCAGCTATGCCTTCATGCAAGAGACTGATAGAAATATTGAATACCACAGGGTCAAGGATACGTATCTGGGCACTTCACTAGAGATCTCCCTCTTGGTTGACATGAATTTAGTTCAGGTCAACTATTTGACCAGTTCTGGATTTGTCTAATGATATGATCCGTCCAGAATACAAACCCATATCTATCCATCATACCTACAAAGTCAGCATTAGGGGCTTTGTCAAGCACCTCAGGGGAATCCAGCCAGTCTTTGTCTAGGACATTCCTTTGATCTTATCAAAAATGTCATGAGAATTAAAAAAAGACATTTTAAGAAAAGAAAATGAGGTTAATTTGGTATGACATCTTTGGGGGAGATCCTACTGATTCCTTGTAGTCATGATTTCTCTTTCTAAATGCTCATAATTCATCTTATTAGCAGGGTCTAGAATTCTGACAATAATTGAAGCAAAAGCCTACTGATCTGTAGTTTGAAAATTCACCTCTCTCTCTCTCTCTCTCATTTATTTATTTAAGCTATGGAATTAAGTGACTTGCCAAGGTCACACTGCTAGGCAATTATTAAGTGTAGGTTTGAACTCAGGTACTGCTGACTCCAGGGTCGGTGCTCTATCCAGTGCACCACCTTCTCTCTCTCTCTCTCTCTCTCTCTCTCTCTCTCTCTCTCTCTCTCTCCTTCTTTTCTTTGTCTCTTTCATCTCTCTTCCTTCCTCTATTTCTCTTTCTCATTCTTTCCCTTTGTCTTTCTTTCTTTCTCTCTCTCTCTCTCTCTCTCTCTCTCTCTCTCTCTCTCTTTCTTTCTTCTTCCTTCCTTCCTCCCTCCCTCCTTCCTTCCTTCCTTCCTTTTTGAAAATTGAGTCATTTCCCTTCTCCAGGCTGATTGCCCCTCCCAATTCACATGCTGCTTCTTCTTTCATTTTATATAGTGATTTGAGATGGGAAATATCCTTTTAAAATAGCTTTGGTGGTCTATTTTATGTGCAGGTTACTCATTTTCATCTAACGATTAGATGTACTGAACTTTAAGGCTAAAAATCCCTGAACTTTTCAGAGATCTCGAAATAAAGACTAATAGAATGCAATAGCAATGGGTATTTATGTTCATTAAGTTTGCTAAATGGTTTACCCAGGCTTGGAGTCTTCTCCCTCCTCATCTCCATTTCCTCCATTTACCTTGTTTTAGGTCTTAGCTAGAATGTCACATTCTGCAAAAAGTCTTTCGGACTCTCTGCTGATAATCTCCATTTTATCATGTATAGACTTTGTACCTAATTGTTTTAAATTTGTCTCTCCTATTAGACTGTGAGTTCCTTGAGAGCATACTAGTTTTTGATCCTTGTTTGTATTCCCAGGGCTTAGTCTAATGCTTTGCCCCTAGTAGATTGTATAAATTATTTTATTTTAACCTCCAACAATCTTATACAATAGGTATGATGGGCATTTTATCATCCCCACTTAATAGATGAGAAAATGAGGCTCAGAGTTTAACTAATTTGTCCATGAACATATTGTATCAAAGATGATATGTAAACCTATATCTTCCTAACTCTTTCTAGATCTAAGCTACTCTTTTTACAGAAAGGGACACTGACCCTTGAGGAGGTTAAGAGAGCTGTATGAGGTCACACAGTTAGTTCTTGTCCAATCTCCTGACTCCTGGGCCAGGGTTATTTCAACTGACGTGTACTACTCTACCTCATCTAGTAGAGAAACTCCTTTCCTTCTTGGTAGAGGTGGGGTATTGTGGGTGTAGAGTATCACATACATGGTCAGACTTGCTTGATATTTTTGTTTAGTCCCCTCTTTAAAAGGGATGACCCTGTAAGTTCAGGAGAGGGGAGGGATATATTAGAAAAATGAAGATAATGCAAAAGCAAAAATAGTTCCATAAAAACTCAACAACCTTGATACAAACACACAGAGAGGCTCTGTTTCACAGGAAACCATAACCATAGGTTATGGTTATTGTCTTTCATCTGCAGGTTCTTTCACCTACATGGGTGTTGTGAGCTGCCTATGTGACAAACTTCATCCAATAGAGGGCAGTGGTTCATTAGGAAGTCGCCTGGGACTTCCCAGATTTGTGTAAACTATTCCTTGAACTCGTATTGTGAAGTGTTAACAAATAAGACAAGTTTAGCTTTGGACAAGGGAAAGCACCACCACTGCTTTGTAAATGACAGATCGTCTCAATATAGGACACATTCCCTCCCCAAATCTGCTTTGTATGACTTATTTCTGATGGGTATATTTAAAGATGCTTGGGACGTGCTTAGCATTTCCAATGAATTCTTCTCCTTCATCCCCCCCCCCCCCACTTTGGTTCAAATTAGTAATATCTTCAATGTTTTATAAATGCTTCATTGATTGATTGATTGGCTAAAGAAACTATCTATGTAGGAATTCTCTCCTAAACATCTGGCTGTCCTAGAGAATGGCCTGGTCTTTCTGACTCTGAGACTGGCTCTCTATCCATTGTACCATATTGCCTCTTATACCATGGTGACAATGATGTAAATAGAGTCAACACAGGGAAATAGTACAAAACTGACCAAACCCAGTGGCTGCTATTAGCACTTCCCTTTCCAAGTTAAAGGACACATCTCTTCTTTTATTTAGCAATCCATAAATTTTTCAGAGACTTTGTCCTTGGTAGGGGATTTTGTTTGGGTATTTTTGGGGAAGTGTTTGTAGAATTGAAAAGTGAAATCTCCATAAGAAAGACAAAATGAATTGCAGCAATATAGGAGAAAAGACTAGTTGAAGCCAGGGACACTTTGGCGTTTAAATGCCCTAATCATATTGGGACTTGGCTCATTTTCTCCCAGTGTCTTTATGGTGAAAAGTAGAGTTGTTTTTTTTTTAAGTTTGATATCTCTCATAGGCAAATTTTTAAAGCTTATTATCCCCCCCCCCTTTATTTTTTCAACTATATATAATTTTCTTTTTTTAAATTAAAGATTTTATTTATTTTGAGTTTTACAATTTCCCCCCAATCTTACTTCCCTCCCCCACCCCCCACAGTCTTTACATTGTTTCCATGGTGTACATTGATCCAAAATGAGTTTGATGAGAGAGAAATCATATCCTTAAGGAAGAAACATGAAGTATAAGAGATAGCAAGATCAGACAATAAGATATCAGTTTTTTTTCTAAATTAAAGGGAATAGTCCTTGAACTTTGTTCAAACTCCATGGTTCTTTATCTGGATACAGATGGTATTCTCCATCACAGACAGCCCCAAATTGTGCCTGATTGTTGCACTGATGTGGCAACCATCAAGGTTGATCATCACCCCCGAAGTTGCCGTTAGGGTGTACAGTGTTCTTCTGGTTCTGCTCACCTCACTCAGCATCAGCTCATGTAAATCCCTCCAGGTTTCCCTGAATTCCCGTCCCTCCTGGTTTCTAATGGAACAATAGTGTTCCATGACATACATAGACCACAGTTTGCTAAGCCATTCCCCACTTGAAGGGCATTTACTTGATTTCCAGTTCTTTTCCACCACAAACAGAGCTGCTAGGAATATTTTTGTACAAGTGATAATTTTACCCTTTTCCCTCATCTCTTCAGGGTATAGACCCAGTAGTAGTATCGTTGGATCAAAGGGAATGCACATTTTTGTTGACCAAAAGTAGACTTTTCAGAAAGTGGTTCTTAGTGTTAGTGGGCTAAATAAAGGGCAAGCAGAGCTGATTGTTAAAATTTCAGTGTGTGCATTTATATCTGGGAAAATCTGCAAATGTCCAAAACCCAAGGCTTGATCTATTGTTTTATGGATTGTAAGAATTAAGAAGGGCAGCTATAAGACACAGAGGATAGAGTGCTGGTCCTGAAGTCAGGAAGACTCATCTTCCTGAGTTCAAATCTGGCCTCAGACACTTACTAGCTATGTGACTTTGGGCAAGTTACTTCACTCTGTTGCCTCAGTTTCCTCATCTGGGGAAAGAAGTAGTAAATTATTCTAGTATCTCTGCCACCCCAAATGGAGTCATGAAGAGTCTGACATGTCTGAAAAACAAATAACAAGACTTAAGAAAGTAATGGGGAGAAAATGTTAATATTGCAGAGTAAACGTAAAAGTGTGTCATAACATAAGTATATTTTTTCATAAGTACATTTTTGATGAGATCTGTTTATTAAACATTTATTTCATGAGGCAGCTAGGTGGTGCAGTGGATAGAGCACTGGCCCTGGAGTCAAGAGGAGCTGAGTTCAAATCCAACCTCAGACACTTAATAATTGCCTAGCTTTGTGACCTTGGGCAAGTCACTGTACCCCATTGCCTTAAATAAGTTTAAAAAAACATTTATTTTCCCAAGACCCTACTGTTCACAAACAAATAATTGATCAGAGTAATGTAGATTATGACACAGGGAGAGGAAAGGCTAGCGGGTCCTTTCTTCTACTCTCTCCATCATTTCTTTCTTGGTGATCTCGGCAGCTTCATGGGTTTAATGATTAGCTCTTTACAGATGACCTCAGCTGTCCCTATTCAGTCTCTGCCCCTTGGGAGATATCACTTTCTAGAGATGGCTCAAACACAATAAGTCTAAATAAGGGAAAAACTCAACTCCAAAACAAAACAAAAACTATCTTTTCCCCTAAACCATCCTCTTTCCTAACTTCCCTTTTTCTGTTAGGAGCATGACCACTCTTCCAACCATTTGTTTGTGACCTCGGTGACTTCCTTGGCTCCTTCCTCTCTCCCCATCCTCACCCCAATTTGAGTCAGTTGCCACATCTTTGCCATTCTACCTTCTAAACATCTTTTGGTTGTACTCTTCCTATTCACCAAGACTCCCCATGCTGCTTCATGCAAGCCGCCTTCACTTATTCCCATTGCCTCCTACCTGTTCTCCCTGCCTCCAGCCTCTTCCTTCTCCTGTCTGCCAAACAGCTGATATTCAAGCAAAGGTCTGAACTTTAATTTCTCTACTCAGCGAGCTTCTGAGGCTTCCTTTTGCCTCTTATCCTAGATAAGGATAAAAAACAAAGTCCTTTATTGTGTCACTTCAATTTCTTTATATTTGGGCTTCAATATCTTTCTAGACTTTTTTTTTTCATATTCTTCCTCATGTGCTCCCTAATCCAGACAAATTGAAAAGGAATGAGAAGGAAATAAGCATTTATACAGCGCCAACTATATACAGGTGCTATACTAGGTATTTTACAGATATATCTTTGCATTCTCACAGCAATCCTACCCATTCTCCCCATTTTAGAGATGAGGAAACTGGGGCAGATGATAAGTGTCAGAAGTCAAATTTTCCAAGCTCTAGCCCCACATTGTATATTGTTTTACCAACTGCCTCAAAAATGACTTATTCTACTCTATAGTACATCTTACGTGTTCTTTCTATAAAACCCTTCCCCTCTCCTTCCTTTTCTATCACTGAAGGGCAACACCATCCTCCCAGCTCATCCTCCCAGTTCACAATTTAGGAGTCATTCTGGATTCTTTTCATCCCCATATACAATTTGTTGCTAAAGCCTGTTGATTTAACCCCTGTAACATCTCCCTCATGTGCTCCTTCTGTTCTTTTACACTATACCCACTCTCCCATTAGACACCTCTTCATCCCCTCTGGTCTGGATTATTGCAAAAGGATCCGTCTGCCTTAAATTTCCCTCTACTCCAATCTATCCTCTATTAAACTGCCAGAATGATTTTCCTAAAGTACAGGTCTGCTCATGTCACCTTCTTACTCAATAACCTCCAGTGGCTCCCTATCACCTCTTGGATCAAACAGAAAATGCTCTTTTTGGCATTCAAAACCAGGTTAGGAGACTCTCTACAAAACACTAGACTGAACGTTGTTTAGTTCTGAAGTCAGATATGAAAGACATCATGAAGAGGTCTTCTTATCTCCAGTTCCTGTGTTCAATTGACTTACTAAGTGCCTACATTTATTAAGTCCTTAATAAGTGCCTTTCCCCACTTATCCATTTATCTGTATATCTGCTATATTTTAGTTGAGATGAGGATTAAAATAAAAACCTTGCCCTCAAGGAGTTTATATTCTCCTATTTTATCAGGTTGATTGATTGGTTAATTTGAATAAACAAATTCTTGGTTGTTTTGGGGGTGCAGATGCTCTTTATCTCCCCTTTTCTCAATCTTTATTTTTTAGGTTTTTGCAAGGCAAATGGGGTTAAGCGGCTTGCCCAAGGCCACACAGCTAGGTCATTATTAAGTGTCTGAGACTGGATTTGAACCCAGGTACTCCCATTCTCAACCTTTGACATTTATTTATCTGAAAAAAGATCTGGGGATATAACTGGAGGGCAAGATGAATATGAGTTAACCCTGACTGTAATGGCCAATACATCTAAATAGATCTTGGACAATTAAGAGAGGTATTCCTTCTTTGGAGAAGTAACAGTAACAGTCTTACTGTACTCTATTCTTGTCTGACCACTATGGACTAGAGTGGTCAGTCGGGCATGACATTTTAGAAAAGATGTTGATAAGTTGGAGAGCGTCCATGGGAAGGTAACCAGAATGGTGAGAGGACCTTGAGAACAGGCCATATGAGATATCCCAAAGAACATATTTTGCATAGATAAGAGAAGGCTCAAGGGGAGATACTAGCTGTCTGACCTATCTCAAAGACAGTCATTGAGCAAAGGCCTGGCAATCCCTTTTTGAGATCTACATTTATAGAACAGATTCTCATTTGGGTATGGGTTGGATTAGTTGACTCCAGAGGCCCAGCCCAACTCTAAAATGTAATTCTGAGCAGAAGTTGGCAGGTGAGGGTGCTAACTATATACCATGTTATGCCTAGCCCCATTTTTCATAGGGTGACCTTACTGTGGGTGTCATTTCCAGAATGGGGAGTTGGTTGGGAAGAGACTGGGAAACACAGTATGTGATTTCCACACTGATAACTACAAGAAAGATTGCTTTTCCTGGCCCAAACCTGAAGAAATGATCAATGAACATGTTATGTCCATGGAGTTTTTTTTCACCCATAGGGTGGGAAATGAAATCATTGTTCTAAGTTTCTTATTAGTCTATTCAAGCACAAACCCTCTTTTCCTCACCCCCACATCCTGAGTCCAAACCCTCAAACCAAATAACTCACCATTTGGTGGAAACAGTGTGAATAAAAAGTTAGTTTGTTTTCATGGGAGGACATTGTGGTACCATTGATGGGTGTTGTCCTTGCTCAGGAAGATGTGGTTTTGAATCTTTCATACTAACTATGTGTGAATGTGGCCAAGTCACTTCAGAACCCTAAGCCTCAGTTTCCTTTCTCATAGAATGGGACCAATAATATCTTTAAAAGCTGAGAGGATAAGATTTCAACCCAAGTTTCAATTAAAGATAAGGTTTCTGGAGGTCAAGTATGCTTTTCTACCACACCATATTGCCTTTTAGATCCAATGGTTTGCTGTTGTCTAACTAATTTCCTTCTTTGAAACTTTCTGTTAACTTTTATTTTTCATTTCTTTATTTCTTTATTTTTTAGGTTTTTGCTAGGCATTGGGGTTAAGTGGCTTGCCCAAGGCCACACAGCTGGTAATTATTAAATGTCTGAGACAGGATTTGAACCCAGGTACTCCTGACTCCAGGGATGGTGCTTTATCCACGGCACCACCTAGCCGCCCCTTTCTGTTAACTTTTAAAAAAAGAATAATAACTTTTAAAAATAATTTTATTTTCCATTATTAAGCACTTGACAAATACCTATGAATACAAACATTTCCTTAGGTAAAATATTACCTTTTATTTTTATTTTTTAATTTATGAAATAACAGAAAAAACTGTTCATTTATTAAGTACAATTTACTATTTATATTAAATATATAATAAAGTTATCATGTGACTTTTCCCTTTTTTTCCCCTCCCCTTCTCCTCTTACCATGGCTACCATTAGACACAAATGTGTGTATATATATATATATAATATATATATATATATTATATGGCTATATATAACATATACATGTAAAATAATTATGCATTTATCAGCTCTTTCTTTGGAAGAATTATAATCTTGGGGCAGCTAGGTGGCATAGTGGATAAAGCACCGACCTTGGAGTCAGGAGTACCTGGGTTCAAATCCGGTCTCAGACACTTAATAACGACCTAGCTGTGTGGCCTTGGGCAAGCCACTTAACCCCATTGGCCTTGCAAAAACCTTAAAAAAAGAAGAATTATCGTCTTTACAAATCTTGCAATTGTCAGATAAGAATGTGATCAATATGCTCCTTCCCGCCTTAATGAATGCATATCCTTGTTGCTTTTTTCAGTAACATGGACACTAGAATCCCTTTGGTTTACATCAGTTATTGGAGCTCAGTTGTCAGCCCAGTTGACTCTGAAGTTATCCAACATGGTGGCCACCTTAAATGATAGACAATGAGTAGTTACAGGACCTTAGAAAAGCAGATGTGGCAGAGTAGACTGTAAGCTCCTTGACGACTGGGACAGTTTTGTATTTATGTAGCCAGTGCGGGTCCTTAGTAGGTGCTTCATGAAATCTTACCAATTGACTGACTGGAAGGAATGGAATACCCAATATTAAAACTGTAAGGGACCTTAAAACAGAGAGTGTCAGATCCGGAAGGGTCCTCACAGCTCTTTTCATCTTTCTTGAATTTTTCAGATGAGGAAACTGAGGCCAAGACAGTTTAAATCACTTGCCCAAGACCACACAGATATTAAGTGAGGGAGGGAGAATTTGAATCCAGGTTTTCTGATTCCAGGACCAAGAGTCACTTTTCACTATACCATGCAACCTTTCTTTAGAATGTGGAATATGGAATATTGATGCTGAAAAAGATCTGAAAATACAGATTGTCAGAATTGAAAGAAATTATAAAAAATAGAATGTCACAGCAGAAAAGGGGGATTTTGGAATATAGAATATATAATATTGTATTTCATATAACAAAAATACAATTTTATATATCATTACATATAATTATATAATAATATACATATGTAATAAGCTATGGTCCCTCCCTTCCCTGGTCACATTCTTTTTTTATTTTTATTTTATTTGTTTTATTTTTTATTTTTTTATTTTTGAATTTTACAATTTTCCCCCTAATCTCACTTCCCTCTCCCCAGCCCCCACAGAAATCTTTACGTTGTTTCCATGCTATACATTCATCTAAATTGAATGTGTTGAGAGAGAAATCATATCCTTAAGGAAGAAAAATAAAGTATAAGAGATAGCAAGATTACATAATAAGTTTTTTTTTTTCTAAATTAAAGGTAATATCTTTGTTTAAACTCCAAAATTCTTTCTCTGGATTCAGATGGTATTCTCCATCACAGATAGGCCAAAATTGTGCCTGATTGTTACATTGATGGAATGAGTGAGTCCATCAAAGCTGACCATCACCCCCATGTTGCTGTTAGGGTGGACAGTGTTCTTGTTCTGCTTCTCTCACTCAGCATCAGTTCATGTAAATCCTTCCAGGCTTCCCTGAATTCCTGTCCCTCCTGGTTTCTAATAGAACAATAGTGTTCCATAACAAACATATACCACAATTTGTTCAGCCATTCCCCAATTGATGGACATTCACCCTGATCACATTCTTAACTGACCATTGTAAGATTTCCAAACATTATAATTTGAATATATAAGATAATTTCCATAAAGGACATTTAGGGATAATCTAATTCAAGGATTCTTAACCTTGAATCAATGCTTGTTTGATTAATTTTTTGGCTAAGGTAATAGGGATTAGGTGACTTGCTCAGGGTCACACAGCTAGAGGGTGTCAAGTGTCTGAGGTTGGACTTGAATGCAGGTCCTCCTTATGCCAGGGCTGGTGCTTGTTTGTTTGTTTTTTTAAATTTTGATAATTGTTTCTCACTTCAGACACAGCTCAGTCTGTGACTCTCATGTTGACCTCTTCTCATTCTCATCAACCTTCTCAGGATGGAAATATCTTCACTCCATGACTTCCTCCTCTGAATGGGGAGTTCTTTCTCAGGACCTCTATTTGACAAAGAGCCTCCACAAGCTCATTTGAAACCTGCCTCAGCCCATGACTCCCCAGACCACTTTTGTACCCAACATCCCCCACCCTCAGTTTTCCTCTTCTACATTCCATTTCTAACTTTCTTTCAAGTATTGGGTGTCCCCAGTAGCACGTAAGTTCCTTGAGGGTGGGAACTGTTTCTCTTTTTGCCTATTTCTCTCTCTCTCTCTCTCTCTCTCTCTCTCTCTCTCTCTGTCTCTCTCTGTCTCTCTGTCTCTCTGTCTCTCTGTCTCTCTCTCTCTGTCTCTCTCTCTCTCTCCTCCCTTGTAGTAAATCTAAGACTGGATTTGAATTCATAAAGATAAGTCTTCCAGACTCCAGGTCTAGCACTCAATCCACTGTGTCACCCGAAGAGGTTTGTCCTTTGTTCTCAAAGGACCCTCAGGGAGGTGATGCCATGACAAGCACATGAATTGGCTTTGTGTGAGGAGGAACTATGCTAAGTTACCAGTCTCAGTTTCTCCTCCAGAGTAGTCTGGGTCCAGGATGACTGCAGATGACCTTGGATGTGAGGCAATCAGGGTTAAGTGACTTGACCAAGGTCACATAGTAAGTATCGAGTATCTGAAGCTAGATTTGAGCTTAGATCCTTCTGACTCCAGGGCTGGTGCCCTATCCACTGTGCCACCTAGCTACTCCCCAAATTTGAACTGAAGTCCTCTTGACTCCATGACCAGTATTCTAACCACTGTGTCACCTACCTGCACCTTGGCATATAAGTGTTTCATAAATCTTTTCTTCCCTCCTTTCTTCCCTTCTTCCTTCCTTCCATTTCTGTTTTTCCTTCCTTCCTTCCATCCTTCCTTACTCTTCCTCCCCCTCTCCTTTTTTCCTCCTTCCTTCTTTTCTTTCTTTATTTGCTCCCTCCCTTCCTTCTCTCCCTCCTTTCTCCTCCCATCCTCCCTACCTTCCTTCCTCCCTTCCTTCCTCCTTCTTTCTTTTCTTTGTTTGTTCCCTCCCTCCCCTCCCTCCCTTCTTTCCTTCCTCCCTGCCTTCCTTTTTCTTCTTCCTTCCTTCTTTCTTTCCATCAGAGCCCAGGATTTGAACCCAGGTCCTCTGACTCCAAATTACTGTATCCTGCCCCACCTTCTTCAGGAAGCAAGTCTTCCCAGTGAATGCAGCCCATGGTGACCTTTTCAGTCTCTGGATTTGGCACTCGATGGCATGCTCCTTGCTTTATTCCCTTTATTGTTCCACATGTGAATCATCACAACTGTTAACGACTCACATTTTCGTAACTCTTTTCAGGTTTACAAAACTCTTTCCTCATAACAGCCCCATAAAGTTGCTGTGCAAAGGATTATCCCAGTTTTACAGATGAAGAAACTGAGTCTAGGAGAAAGGAAATGACTTGCTGGCTGTCACATAGCTAGCAAATATCAGACTGACTCCACCTTGGGTATTCTCAGTCTGGTCTTTTGCCTCCTCCTCCTCTTTCTCTCACTTTCCTTGTCCACTCCACTGGTCCAGGGAGAGCTGGCTCCTGGGGAGGGGCATTGTGAGGAGGGGCACCAGATTGGCATCAGAAGGTCAGTGTTTAAATGCTGGCTCTTGGTCTTATTAGCTGGGTGACCTTGGGCAGTCAATCCCACTCTGGGTTTCAGCTTCTTACTCTATAAAGTTAGACCATGGAACTAGAAATTCTTTCTTTTTTAACAATTCAGCTCAGAAGACATTTATTAAGACACCCCCCCCCCCCCACACCATGTGCCAGCATTGTGCCAGATCTAGGGTTAGGGTAAAGGAAGCTGCTAAGTCCCAGCAAGCTAAGTTTGTTACAATGATCTCATTTGACCTTCACAGCAACCTATTTTCCAGATGAGGAAACTAAGGCAAATAGGTTAAGTGACTTGCTCACTGAGTAAAGCCATTGAGGCCAAATTTGAACTCAGCTCTTCCTGATGTCAGATCCAAGATACTATTTAACTACCTAATAGAAAGAAAAAAGTGAAAAAACACACATGACCTCTAGGAGCTTATATTATTGGGGTGGGAGGGAGAAAGGAGAACACAGATAAATCAATATAAAATATGGATGAAGTACATTCACTGGAGGGGAGTGGAGAGGGGGGAATCAGGATAGACTCTAGGTAGGAGGTGTCACCTGAGGAACATCTGGAAGGGAAAGCCCTGGTATCAAGAGAAAAACCTGGGACAGACTGGCTTGATTGGTCAGACTCACCCCAGGGTCCCTAGCCCCATATTCATTTTTACCAAGAACGAGTTATTTCTAAGGAAAACTCTGGGTGTGGTGTAAGGGGAGTGAGTGACTCAGGTCTTGGCTTGCTTCCGGCTGAATCATAGCTGAATTACTGTCCAGTGTGAAGCAGGCCCCTCCCTCCCCCCACCTCCCCACCTCATCTCTGGGGGAGATTTGGCCTTTGGGGTGTATGATGCAGCCGCATCCTTGACCACACTTAGTCAATGGAGCACCTCTGGGTCCCCTTTTCACTAAAGTAAGGGGCCCCTTGGCAACTTAAAGAGACCATTGGGTCAGACAGGTTCATGGTGGAATTGTCTCATTTTAGCTTCTGTGTCTACATGGCTTCCTAAATGTCCTGCCATGAAAGTCCCTTTTCCCTAAGCATCTAATGGGGAGTTCAGAAAACATTAATAAGCTTGATGAGATAGCTCTTGTGAGAGGATAGTGCTCTGGACTTGGAGTCAGCAAGATCTGAGTTCAATTCCAGTCTCAGACACTAACCAGCTGGGTGACCCTGGGCAAGTCCCTGTTTGCCTCAGTTTCCTCATCTGTAAAATGAGTTGGAGAAGGAAATGGAAGTCCCAAAAGGGAATTGAATACAACTGAAAAACAACTAAATATCAACAATGACATGTATAATATAAGGCAGGTATTTATTTCCTACCCACAAAAAAGAAAAGCTTAACACAAGGATTCATAGTTTGTATTCCCAGTGTAAGACTTAAAAAAGACTTACAAAAGGACTGGATAAACTACTATTATATTCTGCTAAGAGACTGAGACTTAAACCTTCTTGCCCAGGTCACCCAGTAGATAATGACTGCAGCCATGAAATTGGAGGGAAAGCTATGGCAAAACCTGGGTAGCACACTAAAAAGCAGAGACATCCCCTTGCTGATAAAGGTCTGCATGGTCAAACTGTGGTTATTATGTTTGGTTGTGAGCATTGGACTCTAAGGAAAGTTGATCCCCCCCCCCCCCCCCAGAATAATATGATGCTTTTGATTTGTGGTGCTTGGAGAAGACTTTTGAGAGTTTCTTGGATAGCAAAGAGATCAAATCAGTTATTACTTAAAGAAATTAATTCAGATTATTTGCTGGAAAGTCACAAACTGAAGATGAAGTTTACCCTCTTTGGCCATATAATGAGAAGATGGGACTCATTGGAAAAGACCCCGAGGGTGGGAAAGATTGAAGGTAAAAGGAAAAGGGGTCAGCAGAGGATGAGCTGGATGGATAGTCTCATGGAAATAAGAAATATGAATTTGGACAGATTTCAAGGAATAAAGAGGTTAGAAGGGCTTGGTGTTCAATGGTCCATGGGGTCATAGATGAGGTCTACAGTCCATGGACACAGATGAAAAACAAATAGCAACTCTCCCCCATACCTGAATCAAGTAAGTTCCTTTGATCTGGAGCAAGAAGTGACTCCCCCATTTTCAATCTCTTAATAGATTTTCTTTCGGAGATTGCTATGAAAAGTCATTTTAGAAACTATCACAACTTACATCGCTATTCCATCAGACACCTGAAGACCCTCATGAGTGGAGTATTTGCCTTACCTCTTTCCCTCTGCCTCTGAGGTCTCTTTCTTCAGGACTCCACTCAAGGAGCACCTTCTATATCAGGCTGTCTCCGATCTTCCCATTTCTCCTTCTTGCTAATCCAGCCCCCCACATCCAACCTGTCACCATCTTGCCCAATCTGCTCTTTCCACCTTTACAATGCAAGTGCTCTTTGAAGACAGAGACTATATTTGCTTTTTTCCCTTGTTTTCTTTGTATCAAACAGGGCTTAATAAATGCTTGCTAAATGTTTGATTTTGTGATATCTGACTCATCTCGTGCTTTCATTGGGATGGGGAATTCCTGGGGAGGAAGTCCCTCTGCCAGTGTAGGGTGATACCTTCTTGCCACTTAGAGTCTCAGAGAGTTTCCTGGGGGGCAATGGAAGGCTGTTGCTTGCTAGGAATCATGCAGATATGTACCTGAAGTGAAACTCAAACACAGGTCTTCCTAATTCTGAGGCTAACTTTCTAGCCATTATACTCCATAGTCATGTTCCAGTTTTCAGATGAAGAAACTGAGGCTGAAGGATAATAAATGACTTTCCCAGAGGCATACAGTTAGTTAGAAGTACCTAGGGCAGGAACCATAATCTGGCCCTATAATTGAACAAGGAGGAAGAGAACAGGTTGGAAAACCTTTTATTGTTGTTGTAGAGTCTTTTCACTCATATCTTTCTTTTCATGACCCTATTTGAGGTTTTCTTGGAAATACTGAATAGTTTACCATTTCCTTTTCCAACTCATTTTATAGATGAGGAAACTGAGGCAAGTAGGGTGAAATGATTTACCCAGGGTTTCACAGCTAGTAAGTATCTGAAGCTGGATTTGGACCATGATGAGGAGTCTCCCTGACTCCAGGTGCAGTGCTCTTTTATATTCCCAAGGGGAGGCCTTTGAGAAATTGCACAGGTCTTTGAATGATCCCAAGTGTCTTTCTAAAACAAAGATTTCCCTTAACATGAATGTTCTGTTATTAGAGAAATGCAAATTAAAGCATCTCTGAGGTACCACCTCATACCTCTCAGACTAGCCAATATGACCAGAAAGGACAACAATCAATACTGGAAGGGATGTGGGAAATGTGGGACACTACTACATTGTTGGTGGAGCTGTGAACTCATCCAACCTTTCTGGAGAGTAGTTTGGAATTACTCCCAAAGGGAAATTAAAAATGTGTATACCCTCTGATCCAGCAATACCATTTGATCCAACAATACCACTACTGGGTCTATACCCTGAAGAGATGATGAAAAAGGATAAAAACATCACTTGTACAAAAATATTCATAGCAGCCATGTCCATGGTGGCAAAGAATTGGGAATTAAGTAAATGTCCATCAAATGGGGAATGGCTTAATAAACTGTGGTATATGTATGTGATGGAATGCTATTGTGCTATTAGAAACCAGGAGGGATGGGAATTCAGGGAAGCCTGGAAGGATTTGCACGTACTGATGCTGAGCGAGATAACTAGAACCAGAAGAACATTGTCCACCCTAACAGTAACATGGGGGTGATGATCAACTCTGACAGACTTGCTCATTCCATCAGTGCAACAATCAGGCACAATTTTGGGGTATCTGTGATGGAGAATACTGTCTGTATCCAGAGAAAGAATCATGGAGTTTGAACAAAGACCAAGGACTATTAACTTTAATTTAGGAAAAAAACCTGATATCTTATTGTCTGATCTTGCTATCTCTTATACTTTATGTTTCTTCCTTAAGGATATGATTTCTCTCTCATCACATTCAATTTGGATCAATGTATACCATGGAAACAATCTAAAGAATGACAGATTGTCTTCTGTGGGGGGTAGGGAAGCAAGATTGGGGGAAAATTGTAAAATTCAAAATAAATAAAATCTTTCTTTTATAAACAAAAAAAGACAGGTTCTGGTGATACCATATGGATGTGAATTAAGAAATCCAACTCTAGAGTAATGCAGAAGCACATAGCACATATGAGTAGGATTATTAGAAATGAGTAATCATGTAGGAAAAATGGTGCAGAAGGATATCACAAGAGAAATGTATGACTAGAAGAGACAATGGCTCTGTTAAGTGACAACTGAGAGAGATGGCTAAAGGATAGCCTTTGTATTACTATGTTCTCTGTGTAATGGCAAAAGGAAGGTTCCCATCATTATTGGGAGGATTCTCTGTGATAAACTCATGGGAAGACACAGACAAGAGTCATCTAAGATGAGTAGGCACGATTGGGTGGCAAAAGCTATCAATGAAGGGAATATCCACATTAGTGTGTTCCTTGCTCTTCTGGAACTTTAGAATAGTTATTGCTATGTAACTTCTAGTCATGGAACTCCAAAGTCTCAGAAGAATCAAAATGCTAGATACCCCAAATAAAAACAGTGGAAGTAAATTGTAGTATTTAATTAAGAAAGATATGTGCAAGAAGTGGTATGAAAAAAAAAAACAGAATGAAGGATGCACATCCTTAATTGTGAGAAAAGGAGGTGAGAGGGGTAATGCACAGATATGGTTGTGGCCTGGTGGCCACTAGAACTAGAAGACCTTTGGCACATTGCTTGACTGCAGGGCAGCAGGAAAGGTGCCTTTGGAGTCTGAGTTCTGAGTTCACATCCTGGTGTTGTCCCTTGCTAGCTGAGGGACCATCTCTGATCTCTGACTTTTGGTTGTCTTTTCTATAAACCAAGGAAGTAGATGAGATGGCCTCTGAGGGCCTCTCTAGCTCTAGGTCTAAATCTTCAACTCTCTTTTTTTTTTTTTAAGGTTTTTGCAAGGCAAATGGGGCTAAGTGGCTTGCCCAAGGCTACACAGCTAGGTAATTATTAAGTGTCTGAGGCTGGATTTGAACCCAGGTACTCCTGACTTCAGGGCCGGTGCTTTATCCACTGCGCCACCTAGCCGCCCCGCTCTTCAACTCTTTCTTGATCACTTTGTCGTCACCTTACTTTTCACCATACCTGCTATTCTGTCTGAGTTCTGTAGCTCACGTTAGAGGGAGCTGCCCATTCTATTTGCTCAGGTTTCTTCTCTCTTGACTCTGCCACCCCTGACCCTTGGAAATTTCCATCTCTATACCAGTTGCTTTCTCACCTTGGAGATGCCTCAGCCCTTGAGTAACTCTTTCCATTGGTGAGTTACTGCTTGGGCCTATCATCTCAGGAAGTGCCCTGGTCATTTGGGCAGCTAGGTGGTGCCATAGTGCCCAGAGCTCTGGACTTGGAATCAGGAAGACTCATCATCCTAAGTTCAAATCTGACTTCTGACACTTACTAGCTGTGTGATCCTGGAAAAGTGACTTTACCCTGTTAGCCTCAGTTTCCTCATCTATGAAACGAGCTGAAGAAAGAAATGGTAAGCCACTCCAGGATCTTTGCTAAGAAGACCCCAAATGCAGTCATGAAGAGTCAGACATGATTGAACCAGGTTATTTAAGGTCATTTCTCTCCTAATTTACTCCCAACTCTCTGGCTTTGTTTTTTTGTTTTTAGTTTTTGCAAGGCAATGGGGTTAAGTGGCTTGTCCAAGGTCACACAGCTAGATAATTATTAAGTGTCTGAGGCCTGACTCAGGGTTCTATCCACTGTGCCACCTAGCTTGCCCTTCTCTGGATTTTTTCTTGATCTTCCCCTTGCAAGGGTACTGTTCCCTTCCCGCCTCATTTTCCAGCTCCCTTCTATGTGTTATCTTCTTGCATCAGAATGTAAACTTCTTGAGTATAGGGACTATCTAATATTAAGATTCTCATTGCCAGACATGTGGTAATTGCTTAATTAAAGGTCTTGGGTATTTCTCTTCCTTCAGTCAAGGTATGCTGACACTTCATTAATTATGACAATAAGGGTGGGCAAGATGACATATCACATTTCTCCAATACTGTTTAAAATAGATTTTATTCATTGTTTCTGGATTATTTAGATTCCCTTCTCTATCACACCTCTTCTCTCTTTCTAAAGAGTCATTCCTGAAACAAAGAATTTTTTGGGAAAAAGAAGCAGGAAAAGAGGGGGGGGAAATTAGTCAAACCAATCCACATATGCCTCACCCAAACCCCTCAAACCATCTGACATTATAAGCAATGAATGCATCCCTTTCAAAGGAGTAGAAGGAGGTGTCTTATCATAGCTTTTCTTTGGAACTAAGTGTGATCTGTAATTTTGCAACATTCATGTTTAATTGTTTTGCTGTGGTTTCTTTTTCATTTACATTGGGATAGTCTCTGTGTATGTTGTTTTCTTGGATCTGTTTACTTTACTTTTCATCAATGTGTGCCTTTCCATGCTTCTCTGTCTCAATACTTTTTAAAGTTTATAAAGTGCTTTCCTCAAACAACCCACAAAGTAGGTGGTATAAACATTATTATCCCCATTTTACAGAGGGGGGAAATTGAGGCTCTATGAGGAAGGGTAAATTGCATGAGAGAGGATTCCCTGGGTCTCCTGATTGGATGTCATGCATTCTCTCCCATAGAGCATGCTGCCCTGGCGCATTCTATCTTGTACCATACTCCTTTCTGCTCTCGTACCCTTCCACTTGTTAGACTGTAAACTTCTTAAGAATAGAGATTGTGTCATTTGTCATTGCTGTAGTCTAGGCATGAGGAATTGCACAAAATAGGTGATTAATACATGTGGAATTGATGTTTAAAAATGCTTGCCCATCTGTTTAATATCATTCTTAAGTAGAAAGGTGATTGGAGAAGTTTGGACAGTCTGAATTAAATTTGTACCAGACCAGTTGCCAAACACACTTCTCTGAACCTCCCCCAGAGTGTACTAATGAATGGTCTGTGTCACAAGAAAACACATCCCCACACACTGCAAGGAAAAATGTGTTCCTTCCTTTTTGTTCATTTATCTCCATTCTATAAGGCCACTTTATACATCCCTCCTCCATCCCCAATGCTTTCCTCCTAGTTCCTTTCATTTGACAGATTTTTATATCTTAGCATAATTGTCAGGGGGTATTTCTATTTTTTTGGATTTTAGATATTTCATTAATTGTTCATGCAACATCAGTATTTTCCACTGAAGAGATAACTCAGGTCCTTTATTGCTGGCCTGGAGAGGGGGTTGTTAAATGTAAGGTTTAACTGTTGATCATTGAAAAACTGGAAGAAATATTCATACTCTTTGACTTGATGATCTTATTAATCTGGTTGTTCTTTCCAGAGATACTGATAATAATTCATCTATTCCTGCCTATCTCATGAGGTGCTTGTCCAGGATTTCCCAGCTAATCATCAGAAGGATGTATTGATTCAATGTACTGGAGACCTTCCTTGATATTAAGAGTATGTTATTGGAATACTCTGGCTCTCCACTTGCCTTACTTTGCTTTAACCATATATAGTCATTTTTGTTCTCTTTTGCATTTCCATTATGATGAATTTTACTCTTATTCTGGGAAATTTTTCACTAATTATATTTTGCAGACAACTCACATCATTCATGTTCTTCATAAACTCCTGTATGACATAATTATTATATAATTAATTTCAGTTCTTCAAAGGCTATTATATGTTCTGTCTCATGGCCACACAGTAACATTGGTAGGATGGGAGTTTTAAAAAGATGACCCTTTGTTTCTAGAGGAAGCCTGGGGTCATTAAGGAACCTTTGTAGTTCCTCCTAAGATGACTATGCCACCTGTCCTCCTCCTGTACAATAATGGTCCCAACTCATTGTCCATATGCATGATCTGTCCCAGGAGAAGGTCTGTAGGTTGTTTATCAAATGCACATTTTGATCCACTGAAAAAAATCCTCTTTTTTTAAACTAACGTTTAATTTGTTTTCCAATTATATACAATAGTAGTATCTACCTATCATTTTTTGGTAAGGTTTTGAATTTTACAATTTTGCCCCCCACACAGAAGGCTGTCTGATAGTCTTTATGTTGTTTCCATGCTGTACATTGATCAAAATTAAATGTGTTATAAGAGTAAACATAAATCCCCCCCCCCCCCCCAAGAAGATGAGAAGAAACCTCAAGAATAGAGAGAGAGAAGAAAAAAATTGTACTTCAGCCTGTGTTGATTTCAATGGCTCTGTCTTTGGGGTGAGTTGTCTTCTTTATCCTAAATCCACCAGAGAAGTTGCTTCAATATTTTCCCCACAGTTGCTATCACTAGCTGTACCTCCACTCTATTCCTCCCCACTCTCATTTATTCTATTCTCTCTCTCCTTTCATCCTGGGCCTGTCCAAAAGTGTGTTGTATCTGAGTGCCCTCTCCCTCAATCTTCCCTCTCTTCTATCACCTATTCCCCCCTTCCCTCCCCCCATTCCTCCTTATCCCCATCCCTTTCTTCTCATTTTTCTCTAGGGTAAGATATTAAGTGTGTATGTTATTTCTTCTCTGAGGCATTTCTGGTGCAAATGAAGGCTCACTCATCCCCCCTTGCCTTCCCCCCTCTACTCCATTGAAAAAAGCTTTTTCTTGGCTCTTATGTGAAATTTCTTAGCTTCTTGTTCATCTCCTTTCTTTTCCTCCCAGTACTTTCCTTTATCACCCATTGACTCCACCTTTTTACTATATTATACCATTTTATTCTGCTCCTTCCTGTGCCTTGTCTCTATATGCTCCTTCTAACAGCTCTTATAAATGATAAAGTTCATATGAGTTATCAATATCTTCTTCCTGTGAAGGAATACAAACAGTTCCATATCATTAAGTTCCTCATAGTTAGTCCCTCTCTTTCACTCCTGCTATGGTTCACCAGTCCTGTACTTGGAAATCAAACTTTCTGTTCAGCTTTGGTTGTTTCAATAGGAAAGTTCAAAAGTCCCATTTCATTGAAAGTCCATCTTTAGGGGTGGCTAGGTGGCACAGTGGATAAAGCACCGGCCCTGGAGTCAGGAGTACCTGGGTTCAAATCTGGTCTCAGACACTTAATAATTACCTAGCTGTGTGGCCTTGGGCAAGCCACTTAACCCCATTTGCCTTGCAAAAATCTAAAAAAAAAAAAATGTCCATCTTTTCCCCTGAAAGAGGATTTTCAGTTTTTCTAGGTAGTTGATTCTCAGTTGTAAACCAAGATCTTTTGCCTTCCAGAATATCCTATTCCAATCCCTATGAACCTTTAATGTAGATGCTTCCAGATCCTGTGTAATCCTGACTATGGAGCCTCAGTAGCTGAATTGTTTGTTTCTGGCAACTTTTAGAATTTTCTCTTTGATTTGGGAATTTTGGAATTTGGTTATAATATTCCTGGAAGTTTTTCTTTTGGGATCTCTTTCAGGAGGTGACTGGTGAATTCTCTCGATTTCTATTTTACCCTCTGCTTCTAGGATCTCAGGGCAACTTTGCTGTATTATTTCTTGAAAAATGAAGTAGAGGCTCTTTTCCTGATTGGGCTTTCAGATAGCCCATTATTTTTAAGTTATGTCTTCTGGATCTGTTTTGGAGGTTGATTGTTTTTCCAATGAGATATTTCACATTTTCTTCTAATTTTTGGCTTTTTTGGAAGAGTTTTATTTCTTCCTGATTTCTTGAAAAGTCATCAGCTTCCTTTAGTTTCATTCTGCATTTGAAGGAGTTATTTTCTTCAGATAGATTTTTTTACCTCATTTTCCAGCTGGCCAATTCTGCTTTTTAAGGCATTCTTCTCCTCATTGTCTTTTGTTTTGCTTTTTTTCCATTAGGCATAAATTGGTTTTTAACACATTATTTTCTTGAGTATTTTTTTGTGTATCTTTCACCAAGCTGTTGATTTGGTTTTCATGATTTTTCTGCATTGCTCTCATTTCGCCTCCCAATTTTTCCTCCATCTCCCTTAATTGCTTTTCAAAGTCTTTTTTGAGCTCATCCATAGTCTGAGCCCATTTCCTATTTCTCTTGGAGGTTTTGGGTATGGAAGCTTTGATTTTGTCATCATCAGAGTATGTGTTTTGATCTTCCATGGGACTAAAGTAATTCTCTATAGTCAGATTGTTCTTTTTCTGTTGTTTACTTATTTCCTCAGCCTAAGACAGCACTTTCAAGGTTTGGTTTTTTTTTGGGGGGGGGACACCCCACTGGGACCTTTATTCCTCCAAGGTCTTATGGTCTCTTGCCTGTGCTTTGATATGTAGATGCCCCCACTTGCCTCTGCCCTGGAGCTATAAGGAAGGATCCAGCTTGTCTACATACATAGTATGTTTTTTTTTTTTTAGATTTTTGCAAGGCAAATGGGGTTAAGTGGCTTGCCCAAGGCCACACAGCTAGGTAATTATTAAGTGTCTGAGACCGGATTTGAATCCAGGTACTCCTGACTCCAGGGCCGGTGCTTTATCCACTACGCCACCTAGCCATCCCTTGTCTTCTTAGTATGGAAACCTAAACTGAAACCTGGGTCTGAATGTAGGCTAGCAGCAGAGTCCTACCCTGTGGGAGAGCAGAGAATTATTTTCAGTCTTCCCTGGCCCCCTTACTGTCTCTGGGGGCACAGGCTGCTTTCTTCAGATTCTCACTGCAGATTCTGTGGCCAGTGCTCCTCACTCCACATTCATTCTGGTAGAGCAGAGTTCTCTCACTGCCCCTTCAAGCTGTTGCTGGTGATCTTTGGGCTGGGCTGGGCTGCACTGTGCTGTGGCCGCAACTTTTTTCCCAATCTCGGGTCCTGGTGAAACACACCTTTCCTGTGTAACTTCTAAGTTATCTTGGACTGGGAAAATGTATCACTCAGTCTTTCTGTGGGTTCTGCCCCTCTAAATTTTGGCTAGAGTCATAATTTGTTGACTTTGGAAGTTTTTGGGGAAGGAGTTCCTAGGAAATGCTGCCTTCACGCTGCCATCTTGGCTCTGCCCCGAAAAATACTCTTTTTAATGTTATTCATAAGACCAAACTCTTTTGAATTATTTGTGAGAAAGTTCACAAGATTCCTGGTCTTAATACAACACACTTGATGTCATTCACAATCAGGACCTCTAGATCTTCATGGATATCTTCTTGGACTCTAAACTGGATCTCCTCTGTCTCAGTGATGAGCAACTTGAGTGAACAACCCTCTTCCAAACTGAATTATTTTTTTCTCAATCCTCTTTGTTCTTGACCCCTCTTCAGTCTTTGTCCCTGTTGATCACTCTCTTTTTATTGAAAATCTATTTAGGTTTTTGTGATACTTCTCTCTTCTGGTTCTCTTTCTGACTACTCTGCTCCTCCTCAGATCTCTTTGTCAGCTCTACATCAGAGACATACTTATGTCCCTGTCCTGTCCTGGGCTCTCTTTTTTTCTCTTTACTATTTCATTTGCTGATCTCATCAGTTTCCATGGATTCAATGATTACATCTTCACAGATGATTCTTGGATTTATTTGTCCAACCCCAATCCTCCCCCTAACTTTGACAGATTCAACTACTTAGTTCAAACAGAAACTCTAATAGGCATTTGAAACTCAATATACCCCAAACTGAACTCATTATTTTTCCTCCCAAAACTTCTTCAATTTCCCAACTTATTTTTTAGGGAACAATTGGCAGTCATTCCGGTCCACCACCTAGGTGTCATCCTTAATTCCTCATTCTGGATAAACTGTGTTGATTTAACTTTTCTAATATCTTCCCCTTCTTTCTTTTGATACTGCCATCACCTCATTGTAAGCTCTCATCATGTCTTGCCTAGATTATTGCAGTAGGCTACTGGTTGGTCTTCCTGACTCAAGTCTCTCTCTCTGTTCTCCACTCAATGAAATTAAATGACTCTCAGTGGCCTCCTAATCAAATATGAATCCTCTATTTGACTTTTAAAGCCCTTCATTACCTGATCCCCTTCTCTCTTTCTAGTCTTCAGAGACACTCCTCTCCCCTTCTTTCACTTTTTGATCCAGTTACACTGCCCTCTTGCTAATCCTTAGCCAAGACCCTCTCTCTCCTGATGCTGTGCATTTTCATTGACTGCCCACATTTATGGAATGCACCCCTTCCTCATCTCTGACTTCTGGCTTCCTTTGAGTACTGACTAAAATCCTCCCTTTTCCAAGAAACCTTTCCCAAGGCCTCTTAAATCCAATACCTTTCCATGAGATTATCTCTAATTGATCTCGATGATATTTTGTTTTCCCATAGTTGTTTACATGTTCCTCTTTAAACTTTGAGCTCCCTGAGAGCAGGACTCTCATCCTTTTCACTTCCAGTGCTTAACATATTTCATGGTATAACATTGGTGTTTAATATAGGCTTATTATACTCTGTCTTTAATGTCTCTCTTAAGAGAGTGGTTGAACAGGATTATTTGTATCATTTCACCTTTTTTTTTTTGGCTAGGCAGTGCGGTTAAGTGACTTGCCCAAGGTCACATAGCTAGGTAATTATTAGGTATCTGAGGTCAAATTTGAACTCAGGTCCTCCTGACTCCAGGGCCAGTGCTCTATCCTCTGTGCCACCTAGCTGCCCCTATCATTATATCTTTTAAGAAATCTTGAACATGAGAGATGTCTTGTAGGAAGAGGGCCTTGAAGGTAATTTTTTTATTCTTTTGAATCAAATGCCTTTTCCATAATTAACAAATAATAAGTACAGTGGGGCTCTGTCTTTTCGACATGTTCCCAACCAACTACAAAATGATAAAGTAGTCCGCTGTTGAATAACGCTGATGAAAGTCTGCCTGCTTCCTAGAAATGATTCTTACCAAGAAGAAACCCATCTCTCCTGGGGTGGGGTGCCTTCCTCTGACTTGGAAGGCCATTGACCTCCAAGTTCTCAAAGCTTTCTTGTCTTGCCAATGCACCCAATTTATTTATTGCTCTTGTCTTGTCCCCTTAGCTGGCGTCAGTAGGAACTCAATGTTAGTTTTATTCAAAGTCTTCCTTCTACTTGGAAAGAAGGGCTAACACATTGCCTAGTTGTAAATCTTGCTACATAAATGATAACAGCAAAGTGACCTAAGACATCATCTAGCTTAAATCCTCATTTTTCAGTTGAAGAAACCAAGGAACATCCAGGAATTTGACTCCTTGACCACCTTTCTAGTAATTTACTATTCCATACTGCCTTTCATTTTTAAGAAGTCTAAACTGCATTACAAAAACACAATTAAAATGAAAGAGAGAACTGAGTATGCTGTTTCTCAGTAGCATTTTCCATCATGTCAAGAGACTCCCCCCCCCACTCCCCCCCCCCCCAGACCCCAACGATAACTCCAGAGCAAAGTCACAGAATTAAAAATTATCTTTTATAAACTCAGGGAGTAAAAATGGACTTGGAGGGAAGAGTCTGGGGAAAACAATAGACATTCTTAATTACTGCTCGGATGCAGGATATCATAGGTTGCATCCAGCCAGAAGCGGGTGGCTGTCTCCCAGGCCCGGGAAGGGAAGACGGGAAGGAGCTTCCTGTTGGGTGCGGCTCTCTGAATGCTTTAGGGTGAAGCAGAACCTAGTCCAAGTATCTATCACTGAGACCCTTTGTGTGGGATGGGTCTGAGTTGGCCCCAGGGGGGCTGGACTAGGAGCAAGGGGGTGGGGGTTGTGGGGAAGTAGATTTCAACTTGAAATAAGTACCAACTTCTGAATATTCAGAGCTGTCCAAAAGAGGAAGGGCCTGGCTTGGGAGGCAGGGGCTCCTCTGCCATAGGTCTTCAAAGGGGAGACTAGATAGAGAAGGGATTTCTGCTCAGGAAAGTTTGGACTAGATGGTCTTCGGCCCTTCCAGCCTTGAGATTCTGTGATCCATAATGATAGTAATAACACCTCAAACTGACATGTACGTACCCCTTTCAATGTTGGACACTTTACATTTATTATTTTATCTGAACCCAACGACAATTTGGGGAGGTAGGTAATATAGATAGTTTCTCCATTTTACAGATGAAGAAACTGAGGCTTAGAGAGGTCACTAGGCAGTACCATGGACAGAAAGCACTGGACCTGTAATCAGGAAGATTCCAGTTCAAATGCAGCCTCGGAACACTCACTAGTTGTATGACCCTGGCCATTCAATCTCTGTTTAGCTCAACTACCTCAACTGTAAAATGGGGACAAAAGGTAGATCATTATAAAGCACTTAGTATATTGCCTAACCTAGGTGGGGACTGGCTATTCTTATTATTCCATTACGGTTAGTATTATTACTTCTGTTATAAATGACTTACCCAAGATCCCATTAGAGTGTATCAGAAGTGGAATTTTAACCCAGGTTTCATTGTCATCCTTCATTTCTCATATCCCTCATATTGAGTGTGTTGCCAAATCTTGTCTTTGCTACCTTTCCAGCCTCTCTCCCATTTGGTGCCTCAACAATTTGAACATGGATGCCATCTTGATTCAGGCCTCATCGTCTCTTGCTGGGACTGCTCTCCTTATCGTTCCTCAAATAAGATGGTCCTTCTCTAGGAACTTTTTCTTGGTTGTCCTGACTGGAATTCCCTCACTCCTCTATGCATCTTAGCTTCCCAACTCGAATCCTACTTTGTACAGTTAGCCTTTCCTTAGCCCAATCCTCCTTAATTTTAGGGCCTTCCCTCTGTTGATTATTTCCCAGTTATGCTATATATATATATAAAACTTATTTGTTCATAGTTATTTGCATGTTTTCCCCCCTATTATTTCCCTCCTATAAGTTTCTTGTGAGCAGGGTTTTCTTTTCTTTTTTTGAATTAATAGCACAGGGCTTGGCAAATGCTTATTGCAATTACCTTCTATTCACTCTCCCCACCTCAACCCTCTATCAATTACCTTCTATTCACTCTCCCTACCTCAACCCTCTATCTTCCTCTTAGCTGCAAAAGCAATTTTTAATTTAATTTTAAAAAAAAATTCTGAATTTAACAAATACCAAATAAAATAGGCATATAAAGAGATCAGAAAAAAAGAGGATTGTGACTGAAACCAAGGATCTCTACAATCTACAGCATGCTTTCCTTTATAAAGTTCTCTAATGTTCAAAGATATCTTCCTTGTCTGTTCACTCTGATCTTCCTTCTGTGCATTTTTAAAAAAAAATACTTCAATGTCTTTCTTTTCTTCTTTGATACCGTAGTCTTATTCCCTCTTCAAATTGGAAAAAAGACAAAAAACAAACAAAAAGCCCCAAAGTCCTTATATAAATATTCCCATATTGACTGTCTAAAAATCTTATTCTGTGTCTTGTGCTCATTCCTTCTCTTTCAGTAGATAGTGTGTTTGATCATGCATCCTCTGGAATAGTGATTGGTCATTGCATTGATTTTTTTTTTTAAGTCAAAATGATTTTTCTAAAGCTGAGTTCTGATCATTTGGTGTGCAGTCTAGTCTGACTCTTTGTGATCCCATGGACCATACTGTCTGTGGGGTTTTCTTGGCAAAGATAATGGAGTGGTTTGGTATTTTCTTTTCCAGATCATTTTATAGATGAGGAAACTGGGGCAAACAGGGTTAAGTGACTTGCCGAGGGTCTGATAACCAGGGTCTGAGGCCACATTTAAATTTAGGCCTTCCTGAATCCAGGCCCAGTGCTCTATCCATTGAGCCACCTAGCTGCCTCAGGTTCTAACCATGTTATTTTGCTTGTTCTGGATTGCTTCCAGGATCAAGTGCCTGTTTGAAAATGGAAGTTTTTTCTGGCTTGATCCCTTTCTACTTTTCCAATCTTTTCAACACCTCCCTCCCCTCCATTCTAGTTACATAGGCCTCACATGCAAGAGACATTCCATCTTCCAACCCTGTGCCTTTCCCAGGCTGAACCTCATATCTGAATGCACCCCCTTCCTCTCCCATTCAAAGCTTCTCTACTTCCTTTCTACCTGTAGGAGGTCTTTCCTAGCCCCTCAACTGCTGGTGCCTTCCCTCTGAAATGACCTTGCCCTTCCATTTGCTCTGCCTCTATCTTGCATGTACCAAATAATTTATGTTTTCTCCCCTGTTAGAGGGAATTTCTTGAGGGCAGGGATGCTTTTTGTCTTTCTTCATGTCTGCAAAACTTAGCACAATGTCCTGTGCCTTGGTACAAACACATAATACTTGAAAATGCTTCATAAATATTTGTTGACTTGACTAATAGATAAATATTCAATGTCTCTTGGCCCAGGAGAATATTAGCATCCACTCAGAGGTTCTTGCTGTACTTTGGAAGGGAACTTGACCCCTTGATTAAAGGAGGAAAGCTGCGTTTCTCATCCTCTTTCTGGTTGACAACCAAGGAGATGTTCTGGAATGCTGACGTGATGACCATGGGAAATGTTTATTCCTCCATTATAAATGAAACATTGATGTTCTATTTGTAAGGAAAAAAATTCTAGACATATAATGAATCAGGTGGCTTCTAAAGAAGAAATTCAAGCTATTAATAACTATAGGAAAAAATGTTCCAGATTATTCATAACAAGGGAAGGGGGGGGGGACCCAGTTATTAAGTACTTACTTTGTGTCAAACACTTTCCAACTATTGTCTCATTTGATTCTCTGGGAGGAAGGGGCTATTATTATGCCCTTTTACAGATGAGGAAACTGAGGCATCAGAGACTAGGTGTTCCTCAAAGTCATACAACTAGTGTCCGAGGTCAGTTTTGAACTCAGATCTCCTTTAGGCTCAGCACTCTATCCACTGTGTTACCCAACTGCCTCTGGTAATTAGCAAAATACAGGTTATTGAAAAATTATGAGTTATATATTATTAAATTGGGAAACAAGATAAAAGCAGATATCAGTAAATATTGAAGGAGCTATATCATATTAATGCAATGTTAGTGCAACTATGAATTTATAAAACGTTTCTGTAAATAATTTTGGAATTATAATTTAAAAGTCACTAAACTATGCATACTCTTTGATCTTGTGATACCATTCCTAGAAGACCTTTTCAAGTCAATCAAAGATGGTGGCAGAGGTATCAAACTTTCACAGATATTTAGAATAGTGTATTTTGTAGTAGCCAAAAGCTAGAAGCAAAGTGGGTGTCCTTCACTTGGGGAATGACTGAACATAGAAATTGTGGCTACCTTTCATTCAGCTATAACCTTCTCTCTTCACCACTGTAACTCAGAAATTTATCCCTTGGGTTTCTAAATCATTTTGACTATTATATATATATATATATATATATATATATATATATATCCAAATTAACTATAAAGGAAGATTCTATCTACATCCAGAGAAAGAACTAATCAATAGAAGTGTATATAAAATGAGTTTACATATACACGTATTTGTGTCTCATGGTAGTTATCTCTAGGACAGGGTGTTGGAGGTAGAGAAGAAAAGAAAAAAGAAATATACATGATAACTTTATTAAAAGGAATAGCAAATTTTACATAATAGATTTGCAGTTTCATGTACAATCATCATTTTTATTCTACTATGTTATGGAAATTCTTGTTTCATTTCATAAAAATAGAATAAATAAAATTTAAATTAAAAAAGAAGGCAAGCTCCCTGGAAGACAGGGATTGTCTACTTTAGTGAAATAGCAATCTTAAACCTGAGCCCTATGGCTTTCCAAGTGTATTCCTTTGGCTGGTCACTGAAACAATTTTTTTTTGGCAAGGCAATAAGGTTAAATGACTTGCCCAAGGTCATACAGTTAAGTAATTATTGACTAAGACTGGATTTGAACTCAGGTCCTCCTGACTCCAGGGTTGGTGTCTATCCACTTAGCTGCCCTTAATGAAACAGTTTTAAGCTATTCCAAGTACAATCAATTCTCTCAAAAGAGAATTGAAAAATCATTATCTGCTCTCTAGCCTTTTTCCTTCCTCAAGTCACTGAGGACAATAGAGGTCAAGGCAGGCACCCCTCTGAAGAGGGGGATGCTTGTTGTTGCGTTCCATCCTTCAGCTTTGAAAAGAGCTAGTGACCATCATGGGATGTCCAATTCAAATGAATTGGCTTTAAGTGAGGCAGAATTGCATAGCTTCACTGAATTGGAACCACTGGTGATGGTGGGGATGACCTTGGCATCTTCTATATTTGACCAAGCTTTAAGTATTCCACAGTGCCTACTTCCTCCACCTTCAAGACTGTTGGAACAAATTGTTCTCATCTTCCCATTTTACTGGGGGAAATCTTCACATGCTTGGGGTAGATCCCCTTAACTCACTAAGAGGTTTGAGGTCTGTTGGTTACTCTTTTTTTTTTTTTAAGGTTTTTGCAAGGCAAACGGGGTTAAGTGGCTTGCCCAAGGTCACACAGCTAGGTAATTATTAAGTGTCTGAGGTCGGATTTGAACCCAGGCACTCCTGACTCCAGGGCTTGTGCTTTATCCACTGCACCACCTAGCCACCCCTGTTGGTTACTCTTAATCTGGTTTAGTCAATTTGCTGAGACAGTTTTACTGGGATGTGGCTCCTGTGCACGCTACAGCTTCTTGGAGCTACAGGGGGAGAACTGGGGGACAGGTGGACACCAAAGGTGAATGATCCTTTCTCTTAAGAAATAGATGGTCTGGTTATGGGCAATGAAGACAAATCCTGCTGCCTCGTTACCAAACAGGAGGATTCTGTTTCCTCTAATTAACTTTCTGAAGCTACCCAGCTCTCTGAAGAGTTCCTTAGAGCAAAGCCAGAAACTTGCTGGCTTCCTTCATACTGATGAAAGGAAATGGATTTTAGGCATATTGTTTGTGAGATGCCTAGATGACTGGTGATCGGTGATTCAGAATTGAAACACAGGATAGAGACTAGGACGGTAGTCTATATATGTGGATATGAATATGTGTATGAGCATGTATGTGTATAAATATATCTAGCGATAGATACTGATAAATCTATAGATAAATCTAGATCTATCTATCTATCTATCTATCTATCTATCTATCTATCTATCTATTTATCTGTATATCTTGGAGTGATCTGCATGGAAATAATTGAATCCATGGGAGTTGAGGAGGTCACCAAGAATGAAGAAAGGAGAAAAGAGAGGCAAGAACAGAGCCTTGGGAATACATCTGCAGTTAGGACTATGGGATGAGTGGTAAGCATTCTTTCTTCTTCTCATTTCTGCCTCATGGCTTTCCTGACTTCCATTAACTTTCAGCTAAAGAGATTCCAAGCTAAGGCCTTCTTCTACAAAAAAGTTTTCCCCTGTCCTCCATAATTATAATGTCTTCCCCTTGAGATCAGCTCCATTTTATCATCTTTATTAGAGTGCATCACTGTTTGTGTGTCTTCTTCCCCTTTTAAACTGTTGAACCTCTTAAAAGTAGGGATTAGATTGTTGTTGTTGGGGTTTTTTTGGGGGGAGGGGTCTTTCTTTGTATTTTCCTTAGCAAAGTATCTGAATTTATTAGAAGCTTAATTAATGTTTGTGGACTGTACAACTGAGAAGCCTTCAAGTGATCACTGCCTCTTAGGGACATGGTAACCTCCAGGATAAGATTTGCTACTGCAAGGTACATGCCAATTCCTGAACTAGAAGAGGACCCAGGTGACTAGCAGATTCAGTCTTCCTCCAGAATAATGAATTCAAGATTCAGAAGCAGCTTCCTGTTCATCCTTCTTCAGGTTTATGACTGTGCTGCCTCTCCTAAACAAAAGGGATCACAAATGTTTCACTCCAGGCAAAAATACCAATTTTATTTATATACCCAGGCTTCAAAAATCTTTCTGGATGGCAATAAGCCAGGCAAAGACTCCAAGCTGCTGGTGGGGCCGGAACATATGGCAAGTCTGGCCCTGCCTGGAAAATGAGAGCCTTAGGGACAGATCACCCAGGATGGTTTCCTAGAATATTAGGGCTAGAAAGGACCCTAGAGGTTATCTGTGTAACCCCTTTACTTTACAGAAGGAAAAACTGAGGCATAGGCAGGTTAGATTTGTTTAAGGTCATTTCACTAATAGTAGACCCAGGATTCAAACATACCCTTTGGTTCCAAATAATAAAGGACATTAGTCTTCCCACTGGTTCAGAGGAGGTAAACAACTTCACCGGACACATTTCAAGGTTGTATGTGGGGGAATGCCTTCCACCAACTTATCTCATCTGTAGCTTATCTACTAACTCTTGAAGAAATGCCAGCTGCTCTGAGGGAGAAAGTCACTTGTCCCTGATTATTTAGTAAATGTCAGAGGGAGGATTTGATCCCAAGTCTTCCTTACTTCAAGAGAAGCACTTTATCCAATGTCTCCCACATTCTGCCTTTTTTTGTCCATGGATGTACATACAACTCCCCTGGGAACCTGGTATTGAATCCCAGGAGTCTTGACTCCAATTGGCTTGCTTTTTTTGGCTACACTCAGGGGACTGCCGGTAAAGATTTAACCACCAGTTCTCCAGGGTAAAAACAAGGTAACCAGGATACACTTTTCAGTTTAATTTGAATCATTAATAATTTTTTCCCATTGTGTTTCTTAAGTCTGGACAATCAACATAATAATCAAGCTGAGATTTGTAGCAGTTGCCAATAACTGAGGTGTAAATATTCTCATTGATAATTAAACAGTTGGGGGGTGGTTAGGTAGTGCAGTGGAAAAGAGTACTGGTCCTTGAGTCAGGAGGACCTGAGTTCAAATCCAACCTCAGACACTTAATAATTACCTAGCTGTGTGGCTTTGGGCAACCCCATTTGCCTTGCAAAAACCTAAAAACAAAAAAAATTAAACAGTTGATTCTCACTAGCCCACCCTTGACCTCCCTGCACTCATGCTATCATAAGTCCTCTTCGAAAATGAAGGCCAGCCACCACCATCACCAAAAACAACCCTAACAGAGCAAAAGGAGGTATCCACATCAGTCCCTGGCCCAGACAAGCATTCTTTACTGGAGTCACAGAGACTGAGGCCAAGGAAGGACTGCTATTCCCTCTGGGTCCCAATAATCCCAAATGCTTAGTTGCTTATGATATCACAAGTAAGAATCATGGTATAGCTAAAACAGGCAAATTTGCAAACATCAACAGTATTGATTGGCCAACATGAGAAGACTTGAAGTCATGAAGACCCATAGGTGGATCTTTCACCCAAAGTGGAAGTCTTTATCAGACCCTAGACACTGAAAGATTCTTAAGGGTACCTGAGTTCAATAGCCCTCTTTTTATAGATGAGGTAACCAAGACCCTGAGAAATTAAGTGATTTTCCCAATATCACCCAGGGATTGTCAGAAGCAGAATTTGCATTCAACTCTGTCCAATGTCCCTCACTTAACCTCTGGGTTCTATATTTTCAGGTCCCTCCCAGCTCTGGCATTTTGCTCCAAGGCCTCTCCAACTCTAGCATTCTAAGATTCTAGGAATATCATGACCCTGAAGGCAGCTCGAGCCCTCTTCTATGAAGCTGACACAAAGCCTGAAACAATGTGGGTACTGTTTGATGAAAATGAGCCTATGAAAATGTGCTGGAAATGGAACTTGCCTCCTGGGGCCTGGGCCTTGCAGTTGGGGGTTTGCCACATGAGCCCAGCAAGTTAAGGGTCTTATGTCCATTTTTCCTTTCCCTTGACAGGAAGATGGGGGTTAAAGGACTCTCAGAGCAACTCCCCTACAGTAGAATAGAAAAGGGTTTAGTTCAATCAGGGCAGTGACATTTTTGATATTCAGATGGAACTGCAGTCTTCAGATGGACATTCCCCCATCCTTGCAGGCTTATCACAGAATCTCAGAGCTCAGAGTCCAACCCATTCCTAAATAAGAATCTGCCTCAGTAACATCCCCCAAAGATTATCCTTTCTTGCTGTGGTTATATTTGTTGTTTCTGGGAAATCTTCAATGAATGGGAAACCACTCACTTCCAAGTAATCTCTCTCTCTAGTAATCTTCTCTTCTGGAAAGTCTACCTTCCAATACCCACTGGAAATAGATGAGTATAACTGTAAAACCCTTTATACAATTTAAACTAGGTGTGAATGATTGGAGAGATATTAATAGTTCCTGAGTAGGGTCAATATAATCAAAATGACATTGCCTTTAATGATCTCACTTACATTGTTATTAGGAAACTTTTTTTGGTTCTTTTTTTTTTAAACTCTGTATCTATTCATTCATATCTCCCCACATAAATCTCTGAATTCTTCTGAGTTGTAATTTCTTATTGAATAGAAACAATCTATTATATTCATATATTCAGTTTTTCATTCTCTACTCAATTGGAGTCCATTTCTTTTACTATTGCAAAAAGTGAAGCTCTGAATTATCTATCTATCTATCTATCTATCTATCTATCTATCTATCTATCTATCTATCCAAATATTTGACTTTTTCCTCCGTCTTTGATCTCTCTGGGGTAATGGGATCACTGAATCAAAGGCCACAGTTTAGTTTTCTTGCATGATACAGATTCAAAATAATTAGAACAATAGATTGCTCTACCAATAGATTACTGGCATGTTTATTTCCCCATAGTTTTATTATTATTGACCATTATATATTTTTTTGTTAATTTTCTTTGGTTTGATCATTTTGAATGAGTGACTCTATCCATTTCCTTTCCTATTGTGATTAGAGTTATTGGCCCGTTGGCCATTGACGTAAATCTATGATATAATTCCATGCTATCATAATGTTGCAAAGATCAAGGTCAAGGGATTGTTACCCATGTGGGTAATTTGTAGCTTCTTTTTGTTCTTTAACCATAGCCTGTACCCCTAGCCGTGTCCAATCTGTTCACAGAAGCTGACCACTAATCAGTTATGAAGGGGATCCAGAGCAGAAATGGTTTGGAGCAAACTCAACCCTACTAGTGGGAAGAGTTCCAAATACATTATCACATACTTCCAATTGTGAACTAGTGAGAGCGTCTTCAAATACTCAAAAATAATGTGGAAATCCTCCTGTGATTTTACAGGTTTATTATGTTATAGTTTAATTTTATGTTAACTCCCCTTCAATGGTGTTTATTTTTAATATACATTAAAATTTTTTTGAGTTCTGAATTCTCTCCCTTGCTCCTTCCTGCCTGTCCCATCTATTGAGAAGGAAAAAAGTCATGCAAAACCTATTTCCATACTAGCCATGTTGCAAAAAAAGAGCAATAAAAATAAAGTGAAAAAAAATTTTGCTTCAATCTGCACTGATTTCATCAGATCTTTTTCTAGAGGTGGAAAACATTTTTCATCATTAGTCCTTTGGAATTATTTTGGATCATAGTCTTTATCAGAGTGGTTAAATCATTCACAGTTGATCATTGTACAATCTTGCTATTGCTGTGTGCAATGTTCTCCTAGTTCTGCTCACTTCAGTTTGCATCAATTTATATCAGTTTATATTCTCCGAGTTTTCTGAATTCATCTTACTCAATTATTATAGCACAATAGTATTCCATCACAATCATATACCATAACTTATTTAGATATTCCCCAATTGATGGGTATCCCCTCAGTTGCCAATTCTTTGCCACCACAAAAGAGCTACTATAAATATTTTTCTACATATTTGGATATATTATTTGACAGTTTTCTTTGAATTCTTTGGGATACAAACTGAGTTGGTGTATTGCAGGGTTAAAGAGTAGGCATAGTTTTATAGCCCTTTGGGTTTCAAATTGTTTTCCAGAACTGGAGCTGTTCCATTTACTTATGACTCCATCTCCCACCCCCATCCCTTTGCACAGGTGGTCTCCTACCTCTGCCTCTGAGAACTCCTAACTTCCCTCAGAGCACAGGTCAGGACTTTTCTAATCCTAGTTGCTAGTGAATTCTTTTTCCTTAAAATTACTATGTATAAATTAACTGGATTCATGTTATATCTTCCCCCAATAGACTGGAAGTTCCTTAAGGGAAATACCCATTTTGTTTCTGACTTTGTAGCTTCAAAACTTAGTATAGTATCCTGTATACAGTAAGAACTTCATTCATTTGAATTAACTAAGCTGAATAAATTCTGATCCAATGTGACTTTTATACATATAATAATACCACATATCCTCCATAGAAGACCTATCCAATATACTAGATGCTTTCTTTTGTTTGTTTTTATTTACTGGAAAGGCTGCATGTGTAATGGACCTGGAATCAGGAATGACCTGAGTTTAGATATTGCTTCTTATAGATTTATGAGCAGAGTGGCCACATGCACTCATCTAATTCAGGTTGCTCAGCTGCCATCTCCAGATCTGTGAAATGGGGATGATAACATCTGTTTCTCTTATGGGGTTGTTCTGGGAAGCTCTTGTAAACTTTAGGTATGGATCAGACCAGATCTGCCTCAATGGGGGAAGTGCTCATCCTAATGAGACTGCAGATGGATTAAAATTTACTGTTACTATTGATGTCATTGAGACATCCATCTTTTATCACTCACTAGTTAAAAAAAACAAAATGAAACTGTGATTCATGCTATTAATTTTGATCATTTTTAGTTATATTGCCTGCTTCCCGCCCTTAGTCAAACTCTCTTTTGCCACACAGAACAGTTTAAGCCAAAACAACCAACTACATCTCACAATGTAGGTGAAATTCTGACCTGGTGGCCCACTACCTCTCTTGCAGAGAGAAGGGAAATATGTCACGTGATCTGTTCTCAGGGACATTTGTTGTTTTTCCAATTATTTAGACTTCAGCTTCCTTTTAGTGATCTTTTATTTTGTTCTTGTTACTATGTACATGTTACTATGCCCTTTACACTGCTGTATGAATAACATATAAGTATATTCTTTATTTCTTACCTAACAAGGATATTTCATTGTATTCATATTCTCATCCTTCTCCATTTACCTGAATGGCTCCCCTCATTTTGTGGTAATTCTGTCACTGATGAAGTCATTAATGCCATTTATTGGCAAGAGTGAAATACCAAGGGCTGTATCCTCCTGCTTCAGACTCTAGTTTCTTTCCTGGTTCAGAGAAAGAGTAAATAAAAGGAAGAGAAAAAAGCCCTATTGTACTCTGTGTATAGATTACTGGAACTTTCCCCAACTATATCTGATTCATAGGAAAAAATGATTGTGCTAAAGGGGACCTTGAAGATAGCTTAAGTCAATATTTTCTTTTTATAGAGGAGGATCTGAGACCCCTAAAGGGAAATATGACATCCCCAAAGTCACAAAGTTGGTGGGACAAACAGTGGGATAACCCAAGCTCCTCAGCATTGTTTTTAACTGGGCCATATTGCTTTAGGTATTTTACTGTGCAAAAATCAAAGGGCAGCTGATGGGGATGTGATCTGCTGAATAAATATATTTCAGTTTAGGATTCATAGGGATAATTCTAAATTACAGAGATATTTTTTCTCTTCCCTGTGGAAACATTCCAAATGGAACTTGGCTTCTGTTCCTAGTTCTGGCACTAATGTGGATCACCAGGTCTCCTCCCTCAGTTCCCTCATCTGTAAATGAGGTCTAGATAATCCCTAGAGTTCCTTCCGCTTCTGACACCCTAGATACTACATTGTAAGGCTTCTTCTTAACAGTCTTTGTTCTGAAGTCTCTTCTGGTTCTGACGTTCTATATTTTATGTTCTAACTCTGACATTCGAGGTTTTAAGTGTACTTGGGTAAAATTTCTTCCTAATCTTCTATGATCTATGTTTAACATCTCTTCCTGCTCTGATATCCTATGCTTGTTATTGTGCAGTTCCAAAAGCCCTGATGGTCTATGTTCTATTTTCCCTTCCAGATCTGATGATCTATATTCTAAAGACCCTTCCCAGGCCTGACCATTCTATGGTCTAGGCTCCCTATCAATTCTGACATTCTTAAGGTTCCTCCTAGCTCTAGCCTTCTGTGTTTGGTTCTAAGGTTCCCCCCCCCCACCAGTTCTGACATTCTATGATCTAGGGTCCCTTCTGGTTGTGATATTATATGCTCAAAGGTCCCTCCCAGCTCGGACATTCTGTGTTATAAGGTCCCCCACCCCCCAATTCTGACCTTCTGTGTTCTGAGGTCCCTTCTGGCTGTGATATATGTTCAAAGGTCCCTCCCCGCTCAGACATTCTTGGTTCTAAGGTCCCTCCCAACTTGGACATTCTCTGTTCTAAGGTCTCTCCCAGCTTTGACTTCTGTGTTGTAAGGTCCCTTTCAGTTCTGCCATTCTATGTTCTAAGATTTCTCCCAGTTCTTTTTTTTTTTTTTAGGTTTTTGCAAGGCAAATGGGGTTAAGTGGCTTGCCCAAGGCCACACAGCTAGGTAATTATTAAGTGTCTGAGGCCGGATTTGAACCCAGGTACTCCTGACTCCAGGGCCGGTGCTCTATCCACTGCGCCACCTAGCCACCCCAGGGGTTTTCTTTTTTACAACTTGTAACTCCATTACAAAATTCTTAATTAGAAAGAAAAATAAAATTGCTATATTTCTTATTTGGAGTGCTGGCATAAGACAATGGCAGGTGGTGTTAGACATTCAGTGATGAACTGAGGGTCCTATGGGCAAATATGGATGATGCCAAAGTCTAGTCCTTCATCTACAGGAAACATTTAGTGATTCTTATGATGAAAAAAATAGACTACTTAAAAAAAAAAGAGAGAGGAAAAAAACTACTTTAAGCCTTTCTTTGTATTTTTTATTTTTTCAATTCATTTCTGAGTGTCAGTCACTTCCAACTCAGCCATGCCTGGAACATTAGCTAATCAGACTTGCGAGAAGCATTCCAAACAGCTTAGGGGACGTTTTTGAGAATGGTTTGCTCATGGAGGCTTTTTAAATAAACTGAATATTGTGAGTCTATGGGCTCCCTGGGGGTCAGTGACCTGGTTTGAAATCTGGGCTTGGTCTGCCTCAAGGCATCACTATGGGCAAACCCTTGGTCCTTTCTGCTTTGGGGGAACAGTCTGACACTGTGACCATGGGTAATGTCCCTATCTTATATCTTTGGTTACCATGTGTATAAAATGTAATGAAATATGCTAATGACTCCATGGAATTTTTGTACTTGCCCACAGAGTTGTCACCTGGGAAATGGCACCTTTGGTAATAATTATCTCCCATGCTTCTAAGGAGCTGTTGCACTGTTTATTAATAATTCAATCAATTGATAGTCAAGTGTCTATTAAGTGATTACTATTGACAAAGCCCTCTGTTAGGCTGTGGAGATGCAGTCTGAAGAGCCTTTGAAGAGCTAACCTTTGTGAGGGGACACCATATACAGAAATGCTTACTATATAAATATGCAAATAAAGAATAATTTTGGGAGAGACTGGGGTTGACTGAGATACATGCTAGGAACTGGGACCTGAACTAAAGTTCTGAATGAACCTATTGGTTCATTGGAAGAGACAGTGGCGGGGGAGGGAGGTTGGTACAGAGGGAATGAGACAGTAAATGGAATGAGAGAAAAGACCAGTGTGGCTGGACCATAGAGTACAAAGGGAGAAGTCCTAAGAAAACTGGAAAGGCAGACTGGAACAAGGTTGTGAAGGGCTTCCATCCTTTTCTTTCCAAAGGTGGGGAAAGGTTGAGTAAATAATGATGGAAAGCAGAGGTGTTGAACTCATGGCCTGTTGACCTCAGGCAAACACTCCCAGGACTGACCAAACCAGATTTAAAAGTAGTTACTATCTGATTTGAATGTGTTGTTGCATGAATAAAAATAAACAAAATATAGAAACTTGGGTTTTTCTAAGCTGATAAAACCCTTTGGTATGATTTAATGGCCATTCTGCTTGAGTTTGACATCTCTGTCACAAAGGATCGAATCTAGATGTCTTGCCTGCCTACTTCTGTTTAAATTCTTTAGACTTCTTTCTTTGCTTTGGAGAGTCAAGGGCATGGGAATAAATAAAACTACGTACTTCCTAGAAGCAAGGTAGGGTAGTATAAGGCAGCTAGGTAGTGTAGTAGATAGTGGAATGGTTGCAATGTAGAGTCAAGAAGACCTGAGTTCAAATTTTGTTTCAGACAATTGCTAGCTCTGTGACCTGGGCAAGTCATTTAGCCTGCTTGTCTCAGTTAACTGTAAAATGGAGATAATGATAGCATTTACCTTCCTGGATTGTTGTAAGGATAAAATGAGATAGTATTTGAAAAAGGGCTTTGGAATACTATTAAAAATGCTAACTATGATTATTAATTACAGAACTCTGAGACACCACTACAATGCAGTAGGTGCAATCCATTCAATTCTGCTCAACAGGCATTTTTGTTAAGAATTAGGGGACATGAAGACAAAAATGAAACAATCAAGGCTCTTATATTCTATTGGTTGGAGATGGTTCCTACCTACATAAAATCTTGAACTTGCAATCACAGGACCTGATCCCAAAGTCATCTTCACTACCTGGGCAAGACACTTCATTTTTAGGGCCCTCAGTTTTCTCATCTGTAAGAGGAGGAGGCTGCACTAGATGAACATGACCTCTAAGCTGTGGATCTATGATCCTAATTAGGTAAATAGGAGACAAAGTGAAGAGGTGAGAGAGAAAGAGAGAGAGAGAGAGAGAGAGAGAGAGAGAGAGAGAGAGAGAGAGAGAGAGAGAGAGAGAGAGAGAAACATTCTTAAAGATGATGATGAGGAGAGAGAAAACATACCAGACTTGGAAGTCAGTCTTTGCTAGAATGTCAATGTTAGGGACATTCCCAAATACACATGCCCTTCTTTTTATGCAGTGGATGTGCTCCTGAAAAGTTGTTATTCGAATGTTTGTACTTCATCTTATTTAAAATGGATTGGAGGTGGCTTATGATTTAGGGGTGAACTTTTGGGAAAGTGAACAGTCTTTTCTGCCTCATAGAATTCAGCCTTTTCTTCTATTATGACTTTCTTTTTAAAAATTTTTTTATTTTAAAAATTATTACTTTATATATTATATTTATACTATATATAAGAAAGAACCCTTTCTTAGTTTCCCCTTCTCCCTCATGTGCTAGTCCCTTTCACAGGCATCTCCTACTGATTTCCTATATGTTTTTAAGTTATTTATTCTTGCATATTTGTTGTTCAGTTGTTTCGGTCCTGTCTGTGTCCCTATTTGGGGTTTTCTTGCCAGAAATACTGGAGTGGTTTGCTTCTCTAGTTCCTTCTCCAGTTCATTTCACAGATGAGGAAATTGAAGCAAATTGGGTGAAGTGACTTGCTCAGGGTCACCACACCTAGGAAGTGTTAGAGGCTGGATTTGAATTCAGGTCTTCTTGACTAGACTCAGAATACCATTTACTATGCTGCACGCTATTTATGTAATTTTTTGATGTATACAAAGAATCTCCCAGAGGGAAGGGAATGTTTCCTTTCTTATTTTTGTATTCTCATTTGGTATTCTCAGTGTCTAAGACAGTGTCTGAAATGTACAAGTAAACTTACTAAATGTCTGTTGATTGATAACTCATTTCTCTTTGTGCACGAGCTGGAGAGGGTGCTATGGAAAGGACCCCTGGGTCCTGGGTTTCAGTACTAGTTCTGTCACTTACTATCCACTTATTCTCCAAGTCTCTTCTCAGCATTCCTGACAACAGCTCCTGCTGTGGAAAGGAAGGGTTAAAATATCCAAACAAACTATTTCATAGTATTTTGAAGACTGAACATTGAACATATGTTATTTTAGTAATTTCATTGGCTTGAATATAAGCTATTCCCCCAAAAAGAATAAAAAAAAGAAATACATAATTTGCATTGTCTAAAATGACCATATTAAAAATATTCATGTAAAAATGGTTGTTTCTCCCCCCTCCCCCCTTTACATTTATTTTATTTCAGATAGAACAGTTTCATTCTCACATTCCCAGGATATACTCATTACCCTACATGGTTACAAAAAAGGAAGAATTTGGTAAACCTAAAAGCACTATAGAAAAGTAAGAATGTTGTTCCTTTCCTCTTTGTTATAGCTTCTCCAAGTGACCACAGCCTGATTTTATGCAAGTTAGACTAGGGCATGGATTCAAACCAATACACAGAGCTGTAACTAAGGTAGGGTCAGCAGAGCTTTGCTAGGGCATCAAAACTTAGAAAGCACAGAACATTATAATGATTATTCTGAAAGGTTGAATAATGAAAGAAATGCTACAGTTATATTCTATAAACTATTGCACTCCCTTCATTTGTAGCAGAAAAATAGTGGAAGTTAAGCACTTAGTTAGCAAAGATAATTAGTTCAATCCAACAAGCATTTTTAGAACACCGCATACCTTTTGTAATGGCAGCAATTATATAGTACTTTAAGATCTGAAATCTCTTTATATCTTTATATCATTTAATTCTCACATCAATTCTGAGTTAAGTGTTATTATTATACTATATTAAGTGTTATTATTATATTCCTCACTTTACAAGTGAGGAAATTGAGTCTGAAAGAGGTTATAAGTGCCTTATCCAGTGCCTTATCCAGCTCATCCCACATAGATAGTATCTGAGGCAGGATTCAGATTCAGGTCTTCCTGACTCTAAGTCCAATGTTCTATCTACAATATTGTCTAACTTCCCTTAATTATACTTAGTCAAAATAATAAATGAAAAATAAAATAATAAAATGAAAAATAAAAATAAAATTTGCCAAATGGAAAAGTGCCATCTTTCTCCAATTGCAGGTTTTTCCTCTGTGTAGATGAGTATTCTCACTTCCCGCTTCTGTTCTCTCTCCTTTCAGTTGCATACCTCTCCCTCAAGTCTTGGTGTCCCAGGGTCTCCTCCACTGTATCAGTCATTGTGTATCTCCTTCCACCTACCTGAATTAGTCTTCCCTGCCTCAATATATTTCTATATAAAGATAATAAAGCTGATTAAAGGACAAGTTTTGTGTTTCTTTGTCCAGATGCCAGATTATCTAGTCATTGTTCTTCCATGGTATCAATCATAAAAATGGATTTTCATGGGGTGGATTTACTTCAAGTAGCATAGATCCAAATAAATTCATAAATCAGATGGCAAGATGGTACCTTATATGACCCAATTTTCTTTCTCCTTATATGACAATATGAGTCATTGATCCTAATGCTTGCAAAATCACAGAATTTGAGGAATAGAAGTGACCTCAGTGACCATCTAGTCTAATCCAACTCCCAAACTAAATACGTACACCTGATAAATGATTGCACAATTCTTCCTTTAATAAAGAGGATTTCTTGACTAATGTTTGTCAGTCTCATCACTCTACAATGAAGAAATTCCCTGCCTACACAGTAGTGACATTTGACCCATGAAGACGAGGGCATTCACAATGACGTCAAAGTTTTTCTCTAGGTGCTGGGCCAGGGGCCAGGAATGTTTAGGGGGAAGAACACTATTTTCATGGCAATTGAAGCCTTCAAGTAGAGACACTTGTTGGGGGTGGGGTCGTTGAAGAGGGGGTTCCTCTTCATGTAAGGGTGAGACTTGATGTCTGATGCCCCTTCCAATTCTGAGTCTATGCTGAGGATAAAAAGACCAAAAAAAAAAAAAAAGAAACAATCTTTGTTTCAAGGAGAAGCTTCTGGTCTGCTGATTAAAAGTTAGAAACCATGGGTTCACATTCCATTTTGGTTGCCTTGATGGTACTGTGGAAAGAGCACTGGTCTTGGAGTCAGGAGGACAAGAGTTCGAATCTGAATATACTCATTACCTCACAAGGTTTCAAAAAAGGAAGAATTTGGTAAACATAAAAGCACTATAGAAAAGACACTTGCCACTTCCTAGCTGTGTGACCTTGGCCAAGTCACTTAACCATGACTGCTCATGTCCTGATTCCTATCTGGTGACTTAACACAGCACCCCTTCCCTCCAATCCAATTCATGGGTTTGTTATGACATCATCTCCCTGATGCCATGGTCTTCGAAAATGAAGCACAAACATTATTATTATTATCATCATCATTATCATCTGCAAAACAAGGATGGTTTTGCTCAAAATCATCTAAATCAGTTCTAAATCTAGGATCTGGGTTTGAGTCCTGGTCTGGCTCCTCTCCCCCTCTTCCTCCATGTCCCATTACTGACTCTACTCCCACTCCACCAATTCCAGCTCATCCCAAACTCTGCTGTCACTTACTTGTCCCTCCTGTTTCTTGCAGTGTAGTTCTATAAATGATGTCTTCCTCAGTTAGGATGTAAACTCTCAGAGGGCAGGGGCTGGGTTGCTTTTATATTCCAATTCACAGGCAAATCAATACATCATGCTATTAATTCTTTTTGAGATGGAAGGGGGAACAACAACAGCAGCGGCAACAGCAATAAAGTAGTTCCAGCCCCGTGCAGGGTGTTTGGCACTTGTCATCTTTTTCATTCCTTTACTCATTCAGTGTGACCTTAGGCAAGTCATTTTTCTTCTTTAGGTTTCACTTTCTTCACCTGTGAAATGATATTGTTGAAATTCCATCAATTTTTATTGATATCTTTTACTTTCACATAATCTCCTATTCCCAGTATATCCCTTTCCTCCCTCATTCAGAGAACCATTTCTTAGAACAAATAAGTTTTTAAAAAAGAAAAAAACTCCGGTTCATTAATATTAACCAACATATGAATCAAATCCAGTATCATTGTGCTTCATCCATAGTCTCCCACCTGTTCAAGGAGAAGAGAGAAATGCATTCTCATTGCTTTTCCAGGGAACCAAGCTTGGTTATAATTTTAAACATTCAGTGTTCACTGTTTTGTTCTTTTTCTTTCCATTTAAATGAATGTTTATTGTCTTTCCAGTTCTTTTCCCTATACTTCTCATTAGTTCATGTGTCTTCCCAACCTTCTCTTTCAGCTCTAAATGCTCTAAACCTAGGAGGCCTTAACCTGGAGTCTGTAGAGAGATTTCAGAGGATGAAAGAACCTGAATGGGAAAAAAAAATTGCAACTTTATTTTCACCAACCTCCAACTGAATGTATCTCCTTCAATTATGAATTAAAAAAGTTATTCTGGGTAGGTTATAGGCATCGGCAGATGGTCAAAGGGGTCCATGACACAAACAAAGGTTATGAACCCCTGCAACCTCCAAAAGTCTTGCCAAGTATCAAGATACTGGAAGCTTCCAGATCTTCTGGCACAAGTCATAAAACATAGGTCTTTAGTTAAGCTACTTTTTTTTTTTAGGTTTTTGCAAGGCAAATGGAGTTAAGTAGCTTGCCCAAGGCCACACGACTAGGTCATTATTAAGTGTCTGAGGCCGGATTTGAACTCAGGTCCTCCTGACTGCAAGGCTGATTCTTTATCCGTTATGCCACCTAGCTGCCCCCATAGTTAAACTACTTTTACAACTCAAGATAGCACCCAGAAATACTTAGAAGAAAAAAACCTCCACCAACCAACCTATGTTTAAGGCAGAAGGGGAGACCAGGTGGACAAGAGATTCACTTTTGTGGAGTATGATAAGAATTACATAAGATTTAGAGAGGGTAAGTCACTTGGCAAAGCAGCTCTGCTGGTATGTGTGTGGGAGGCAAGGGGGGGCATGTGTGTATTCAGTTCAAATTATGCTTAATAAATGCTTCTTGAACTGGACTGAATCTAACAGTTCACTTCATAATGTTTTATTGATTTTTTTACACTACTGTCAATTTTCATGGAGGACCCTGAACCCCCATTTGGTAAGTTTTGTATTAACGAACACTGGCAGTGTCTGATGTTCTGGTAGAAGTAAGCTCCATGGAGGAATGTTTTCTTTTCTGCTTTGGTATCTTTAGGGCCTCTCCTATATCTATATTTACATCTATATCTATTTACATATCTAGATGAACCTATCTATATCCCTACCTTTTCATCTATCTCTGCCTTTCTATTATGTATCATCCATCTATCCTCTCTCTATTATCTATCTACCTATCACCTATCAATCATCTATTTATCTATGTATCATTCATCTATCATCTATCTCTATTTATCTATCTCTATCATCTATCTATCTATCTATCTATCTATCTATCTATCTATCTATCTATCTATCTCTCTATCTCTCTATGTCTCTATCTCTCTATCTCTCTATCTGCCTCTCTCTCTGTCTGTCTGTCTGTGTCCGCAGCTACCACCTGTCTGTCCGCCTGTCACCTCCCTGTGGGGGGCTCACCCGGACTTTGGCCTGACTCTGGGGCCGGCTCAGTCCGGGCAGCAGCGGGAGGTCGGGGCGTCTGTGGCCCCGAGGGCGCGATGGCGAGGCGGGGCCGGGCTCTGAGCCCGCGGCGCCCCCCGAGGCCGGGCCCCGGCTCCTCCTCTGGGCCCCCGGGCCCCGCACCTGCGCGGGGCCAGCGCGTGCGGGCCGGCAGGCGCCCCGGGCCGCGGCCGAAGCCCCCGGGGCTCAGCCCCCCCCCCCCAGCGGCGGGGGTCCCCCCAGAAGTGCGAGGCGGGGGGGCCGGCGGAGGCATGCGGGGGGAGGGGAGGGGAGGGCGCGGGGGCTGCGGCAGCCGGGGGGAGGGGAGGCCGGCGCGGCCCAGCCCAGCGCGGGAGGGGGGGGGGGGAGGAGGAGGAGGAGGAGGAGGAGGAGGAGGAGGAGGAGGAGGAGGAGGAAGCCATGAATATTCAGAGGGGGAGGGGAGGGAGGGGGCTGGCTCCTCCCGGCGGCGGCTGCAGGAGCCCGAGCCGCGGGAGCCGGAGCCGCCGGAGCCCGAGAGCCGGCGGGAGCCGGAGCCGCAGCCGGAGCCGCAGCCGGAGCCGGAGCCGCAGCCGGAGCCGCCGCCGCAGCCGGAGCCGCCGCCGGAGCCGCCGCCGCCGCCGCCGCCCGAGGAGCCGCGCCGCCCGGGCCGGGACGCGTGGAGCCGGGAGCCCGCGCCGGAGCCGCCCGAGCCTGGCCGCCGCCGCGCCGCTGCAGCCCGGGGGGTGGGCGCCGCTCGCTCCGCCCCGTGGAAGCCCTCCTGGCCGCCGCCGCCGCGGGACGCCCGGGCCCCCGCCGCGGGGCCGCCGCCGCCGCCGCCATGGCCCCGGGGAAGCCCGGGCCGGGCGCCGCCGACCGCAGGCGCGGGAGCCGGCGGCGGCGGCGGCGGCGGCGGCCCCGGCCCGGGCCCGGGCCCCCGGCTGCCTGCGCGGCTGCCGCTCCGGGGCCGGGGGCGCGGCCTGGGCGCGGGGGGCCGCCGCTGCCGCTGCGCCTGGGGCTGCTGCTGCTGCTGCGCTTCGGCCAGGTGAGCCGGGGGGGGGGGGGGTCCCCACCTGCACCTGCTCCGCGCCCCGCCCCGGGCCGCGCCCGCCCCCGGCCCCGGCCACTGCCCCCGGCCCCGGCCCCGGGCCACCGCCGCCCCCCGGCCCCGGGCCACCTTCGCCCTCCCCCGGCCCCGGGCCCCCGCCGCCCCCGGCCCCCGGGCCACCTTCGCCCTCCCCGGCCCCGGGCCACCTTCGCCCTCCCCGGCCCCGGGCCACCGCCGCCCCCCGGCCCCGGGCCACCTTCGCCCTCCCCGGCCCCGGGCCCCCCGCCGCCCCCGGCCCCCGGGCCACCTTCGCCCTCCCCGGCCCCGGGCCACCTTCGCCCTCCCCGGCCCCGGGCCACCGCCGCCCCCGGCCCCGGGCCCCCGCCGCCCCCGCCCGGGGGACTCCCCGGCCCGATCCTGGGAGGCGAGCCGGGCCCTTGGGGACACGGTGCGCCGGGGCCCGAGGCGGAGCCGGCCTGGAGAGCGGCGGCCGCGGGCTCCCGGGCTCGGCCACAGCCCTGTGCGTGCGCTCGCCCCGCCGGGGAAGTTCGCGGGGCCGGTGTGCGCCGGCCTCCCAAGCCCCTCCAGTCCCTTTTGTCCCGGGGCGCCCTCCCCGCTCCTCTTTCACAGGTGCCCGCGGCGCTTGGTGCCAGCTTGGCCCTCGGTGGGCTGGCCGGGGCGAGCTCCCCTCGGCCGCCGGGACGCCGGGCGTGGAGGGAGAGCTGCCAGCCCGGCCTCGCCTGCGGGTCGCCGGGCCGGGGCTGCCCTCCTGGGCCCGGGCGGCCTTCATTTGTAGCAGGCACGGGCTAAGAGCCCAGGTGCCCCCGGGGGCTCCAGGGCTCCAGCACCCAAACGGCCGCTTCGCCCAGCCACAGGTCTTCACTGCTCTTAGAGTGAGGACATGCCGGGAGGAACTCATGGCCCAGAAGGGGAACTGAGGCAGGGGGAACGGAACCGAGGTGGAGTCTACAAACAGGCACTGATAGGTCAAGCCATCTGGAAGCGAGACTGAAACCTTTCCAGCCATTAAAAGCCGGTGCTTTCCGGGTAGTCTGAGGCTGGGACCCTCTCAGGTGGTGTAGACAGCTCTGCTGTGTACAGCCAGGTCCCAGCAGTGACCACTGACTGGGTTACAACAGGAGCCTTGTGAGTCTCCAAACGAAGGGGGAGAAGCCCTGAGAAGAGCCAGGTTTGGCAGAGTCTGTTGACTCCCCCCTCCTTCATTCTCACCCTTCCTGGCCACTTGAATCTTCCCCAAAGTTGGCACATTGCTATTGCTAAAGGACACAGCTGCCCAAGGCGCCACCTTTTTCAAAGAGGTCCTGCAGCTTCTCCGTTGCATAAATGACGACTTGCTGTTGGACTTTTACATCCCTTCAAAGTCTGAATCCTTATTATCTCTTCAGACTTAATACATTTTACCCACCAACTTGCAAATCAGTTGACTGTTGTTCTGTGAAGGTTTGCCTTTGCCCAGGCTGCTGTCCCTGGTAGGCCTGGAATGCTCTCCCCCTCTTGGAGAATTCCTAGCTTCTTTCACAGCTTAGATCAAGTGCCATCTCCACTGGAAACTTTATCTCGACTCCTCCACTTGTCAGTGCCCTCCTCCTGGGAATTACTGGGCCATCTTAGCTTCCCCTATGCTGCGACTCTCTACTATCTCATCATGCCTTCTGATTAATAAGTTAAGTTTCCTCCCTTCCCCTCCCTCTCCAACACCACCACTTATATACATCTCGACTTAATTCACTACTCAGTTATTAAGAACCACTTGACTCCCTGGAAGTTACTTATTTTCATTTCATATTTAATTTTCTGTATTACACAGTGCAAAGAACACTGTAGAAGTAGTCATTAGACCTGAGTTTGAATACTGGTTTGCCAGTTCATATCTCCATAACCCTGGGTAAGTCCTTATCTACTCCAAGCCTCAGTTTCTTTAACTGTAAAAGGAAGGGGTTGGACTCAGCTTCTAAAGTTCTGTCCAACTAATCTACAATCCAAATGTATTTGATGTCACCTGAATGATATGGAGAAGTACATTGGATGAGGGGGGTGGGCTTCTGAGTTTCAATAGCAGAAACTACAGCCCCTTAGGATTACTCTTGCTGCTGGGGGTGCCGGGTGGCACCTGCCACTTCAAAAGAGAGTGAAATCCATGGGGGTGCTGCATGATGCTCTACCCAATACAATGTCAACTTCTTGAGATCAGGGACTATTTCATTGTATCCCTTATGCCTCAAATATAGTAGGGGCTTAGTAAATGCTCTTTGAATTGAGAAAGTCATTTTAGGGCAGCAACAAGTGGTATAGTAAATAGAATGTCAGACCTGAAGTCCGGAAGACTCTTCTTCTTGAGTTCAAATTCAGCCGCAGACATTGACTGACTAGCTGTGTGATCCTGGGCGAGTCACTTAATCCTTTTTGTCTCAGTTTCCTCATCTGCAAAAGGAGCTGGAGAAGGAAACGGCAAACCACTCTGCTTTTTGCCAAGAAAACCCCAAATGGGGTCATGAAGGGCTGGCATGACAGAAAAATGACTGAACAACAACAATAGGGTGGCGCTCTGTTTCTAACTGAGAAGAGCCACTGTCATATTCAGGATTTGGTTGGCTGGCTGATGTGCTTCTCCTGGGGGTTTGACAGATTAAAGGAGATGAGTCTTGAGGGAAGGAAAAAATCAATCTCACTTCAGTAAATAATGATTAAACCCTAGCAGGGGCAAAACTCTGGGAGAGAAGCAAGAAAGAGGCACCCATACAGATTTTTTCCACTGCAGATGCCTGGATTGATGAGCTCTGTTTTGAGTCAGTAAATTCAGTCTCTTGGGTAAACTTCTTTTCTTGCCTTATTCTTCCTTGTTTGACATTGCACATTACTGCCACCTGATGAACCGATATTTCCTTATTTTCTGGTTCATCATGCTAGCATAGATTTAGACTTGGAAGAGGCCTCATAGGTCATCTGATTCAATATTCTGAAACCCAGAGAGAAGAGAAGATTTTTCTCAAGGAAGCAATTATGATCATCAGAGTTGATAGTTCTATAAAGTTTTTAACTTGATTGATGAGAGAAATGCATATATTATCTCATCTGATTGTAATAATTCTTTGACGTAGGTGTTTTTACCATCCTTATATTGTTGTTCAGTTGTGTCTGAATCTTCATGGCCCTCTTTTGGGTTTTCTTGACAGAGGTGGTTTGCCATTTCCTTCTCCAGCTCCTTTTGCAGATGAGGAATCTGAGGAAAACATGGTTAAGTGACTTGCCCCAGGTCACACAGTTAGCACAAGTCTAAGGCTGGATTTGAACTCTGGAATATGAGTCTTCCTGACTTCAGGCCCAATACTCTATCTACTGAGCTACCTAAATGCCCTGTTTTTGGAGGTTTAGAGAAGTAAAGTAATGTGGTCGCAGAGTTAATAGTATTCCATCTTTCTGGCTCTGAATTCAGTGTTCTATCTTAGCCAGGTTGTTTAGCAAAGGTAGTAATTAAGAGAGCTCAGATTTGAACTCAGTCCCCTTTGACTCCAAATCCAGTGTCTGAGTGCCTTCTTTAGAAATGTCCCATTTATCCATAATGAGAAGCAACAGTGGAAAGAACCTTAGCTTTGGAATCTTTGGACCTGGTTGGTCTCTGCTACTCACTTCTTGTATAACCTTGGGCAAGACATACTGGAAAGCCTGTCTGGGTCTCAGTTCCTTCATTTGTAGGAAGAGGATGAGCTAGATGATACAATTTTAAGTCCTATTTAAAAAAACCACAAGGCCCATAATTTTCATCATTTTGGGGAACTCTTGTGTTGTAACTCTGGGAGAACCCTTCCATAAAGATAGGCAACTCTTCTATTATGTGTCAGTCTTAACTGGTTTTGTGGGACATTGAGATGTTTAATGACTTCCCCATCATCACACAGACAGTGTGTGTCAGAGGATCATAGAACAAAACCTGGAAGGAGCTTCCATATTGTCCCCCCCCCCCCCCCCATTTTACAGAGGAGAAAACTGAGGCCTAGTTAGGTTAAATCACTAAAAGAAGGTTAGAGAGGCAAAGATTTGATATCGGTTCTCATGTTTTAGAGCCCTTTCTACTGTATCTCACTGTCTTCCAGGTCATCCTGCCTCCAGACTGCTGTACTTTTATGCCAGACTGATTCTTAAATTGGAAATTAAAAAAAACACTTCAAAATTCCCCAAATCCAAGGTATCTTTAAAAAAAAAAAATTCTGACGTTTGTAAGCACCATTTTTTCTTCTACCCAACCCTTTCATATCACATCAACTGATGTTTATTAAGTGCCTCCTTTGTGCTAAAGTTGCCATGAAGATTATTTTTGAAAATTGAATAATTGAAATGTACCAGGAGAAAGGACTACCCAGGTACCAGGAAGAATCTTCCCTGACTACTCCCCAGAATGTATCTGTTTGGGATGCTTGGATTTTGCCCATCAGCATATCAGTGGCTGGTGACTTTTTTCAAGTTTTTTTTTTTAGGTAAGGCAATGGGGTTAAGTGACTTGCCCAAGATCACACAGCTACGTAATTATTAAGTGTCTGAGGCTGCATTTGAACTCAGGTCCTCCTGACTCCAGGGCGGATGCTCTAGCCACTGTGTCACCTAGCTGCCCCATGGCTTGTGGCTTTTTGATGTAACTAGTGAATTTCCGTGGAGTGGGCATGGTTCTGTTTGCCCAGTGGGCAGAGGGCAGTGGGGTCAGTCTGCAGTAGGCCCAGAAAAGCCATGTGAAAACCCTAGCATCTCATTTTCCTTCTTGGAGGCAGGAAAGATGGTTAGAGATAATTCCAACATGGAGACTTTTCTGGTTAGGATGGCTCAGACTCCACCCATTCACTGAGCATTTTTGTTCCCTTGCTCTGGTTTCATGTGTAAGGCCTTTCGCAACGTGTCAAAGCTTACTTTTTTCTCATCCTCCTTCCCTTCCTAGCCTTTGAGAAAATTTAGCAGGGCCAGACATATCCCCACCCCCACCCTCCATCTCTCAGAGTAGAAACTCTGGGGAACTCCCTCCTACAAAGATGGGTAACACTTCTTTTTTATGCTTAATCAATTTTATTCTCAAAAAGTACATTTAAAGATAAAGGGATCAGTGATGATTTATCAGTATCTTGCCTTTTAATTCTTGGAATGTCTGATGATTGTAAATTCACATGTGTTCTTTTTGATTTTTAAGGGATTGGGACTGGGCATTGTGATTTTCCTGAAATAGGGATCTACCAGCTGTGAAACTCTTTCTGTTAGTGTAGACCAGTTCCTTCTCTGCAGTTTATAGAATTATAATAATGTTTGTTCTTCATTCTTGAAGACAACCATGACATAAGGGATAGATGATGCCATGCCAAGCTCATGATTTGGCTTTGAGTGAGGGGGTGCTGTGCTGGTGACTACCAGCTTCACTTTCTCCTCCACAACCATCTGGGTCCAGTGGTCCTGGATGCCAGGCAGTCAGGGTTAAGTGACTTGCTCAAGGTTGTACAGCTAGTGAGTGGCAAGTGTCTGAGGCTGGATTTGATCTCCTGTCTTCCTGACTCCAAGGCTAGTGCTCCATCCACTTAGAGCCCAAAGAAACCATATAGCCAGTATATCTGAGTCAGGATTTGAACCCAGATCTTCCAAGTCCTGACATGCCATCCACAATACCATAGTACCTCTTGATATTTCTGCATCATTGAGATCACTGCCCACTGTTCTCCTAGTTCTGTTTTTCTCTCTTTGCATTTCTTAGAATTGTAGTTCTGGAGCTGACCTTAGATAACCATAGAGGTTATCCACTTTGACTTCATAGTTTTACAGACGAGGAAACAAAAGCCCAGAGCGTCTTACTTTTTAAGGCTTCTCCCAGTAGAATGCAAGCATTTTGGACCATTCGCCCTCTTTTTCCCCCCAGTATTAGAACATTGCCTGCACATAGTGGGTAGCTTTATAAATTGAATTGAGCACTGTCGTTTCAACGTACTGCAGCCCTAAAGATCTCTTTGGATAAATCCTTGCGCCCGTGAACTAAAAGACTCAAAAGAGTCAGGATGAGCCAGACTTGGTTTCTCCCTCTTGTAAGTCCTATCTTGCATCTCTTCTTTGTTTGTCTATTACCTGGGTGAGCAGAATACTGGTTTCTATTTATCATGAATTTAGCATGGGCTAATTCCTAAACCCGAAGATTAGAGATGTTTAGACTGAGCTCTCTGAAATTTCTCGTTAAATTTCCGTGAAAAATAATTGAGTGTTTTTATTTCAAAACAAGATGGGGGGGGGAAGCCAAAGGAGTTTGTTTTGTTTGCAGATAGTTTAAGAAAACATAGCAAACTTGGTTTATGGTTTAGGATGTGAATTGAAGCCTCCTGCCAGAGGTAGAGCTCCCCTCCCTGCTACACAGACAGGAACCAAAATACTCCATTGCTCTTGGTGCTAGAGAGTCCTGGCTCCATAGTGAGTCCTGTTGGTTAGCTTGGGGTGCCCTGCTGGTTAGCTTGGGGTGCCCTGTTGGTTACCTTGGGGTGAGGGGGTGGGGAAGGCCTGAGCTGGATCCTGGAGGTTGGGATTGTTGTTGGGCATTTGGTCCAGGATGTTGAGTTTAGGCCTGAGGTCATCAGTGTGATTTCTGGTGAGTCTCTCTTTGTGGGAGAGGAGTGATTTTGGATTGTCCACTGTTGAATGGTGAGAGCTACAGTCTGGGAGACGTTTTTTTCCTGGGTGCTTCTCATATGAGAAGAGAAGTAAGACTCAATACTGCAACTCTTCTGATTATCAAATGTGATGGTGCAAACTCCTACCTAAAATGCCAGCTATCACTATTTCTAGTAGGATTTAAACTAGGAGAGGGGAGGGGCTGTTACTGTTTTATAGATATCTAAGTCAATGCTCTTTATCTCCCATCCTTTTGCTGGCTTGGAGATTGGATTAGCCAGCCCCTCCTTTTTTGACTCCCAAGTCCTGGGATTCTGTGTCACTGAGTTTTAGAATAAGAAGGATCCATAGAACATAGAGGGAGTTGACAAATATGGCCCTTCCATACCTTGGCTTTAGAAGTGTAAGTCATTTTATGATAGAGAATAGGCCTAAGCCAGAAAGACCCTTAGAGACCATAGCATCCATTCCCGCCTGACGCCCATTTTATGGAGGAAGAAACTGAGACCTGGGGCTGGGGACGCTACTTGCCTAAGGTCACTCAGATAGTAAGGGGCGATTGTGGACTTACGCAGTGACTTGCCCAAGGTTGATCAGCGATTAAAAGACAAGCTTTGATCCCAGGTCTTTAATAGCTCACATTCCCCAATTTCTGGCACTTGTGTCATAGTGTAACAACAGTTTTGTTCTTATTTCCAAGGAGAGAAGGGGTCAGAGAGGGCTCCTGAATTACAACTTGGTCCTCTGAGCAGCTGAGCTTGGTGTTCTGGGAGGACCAGGAGGACCAGGGACCCTCTTCTCTGTCTCTCTTCCCCTCCTCCCAAGCATGGCCTGCGTCCAGATTTCTAACCCTCTCTCTGTTGCCCCTCTAGTTCTGCTAGGGACCGACCCAAACTGCTGAGATAGGAAATCTGCCCTGTACTTCCTCATTGGTGATAGCTACACCCTTCCCATTGTCAGAGAATTTCCATGCCATGTAAATTTCTGGGCTTGCTGGTGGGGAGTGAGAGAAAATGAGAAAAAAATGCTCAAAGCTAAACAGAATTGGCTCCCGCAAAAAAAATATCTAATTTTAACAATGCAAATAATTTTCAGTTCTACTTTTCCTCCTCCCTTCTACAGGGAAACAGAAGCTGCTGTTTTTGAGAGAAGGCAAACAATATTTTATTTTCATTAGTCATACCCCTAATCCTCCTTGTCAACATTGAACACCAGAGCATGATGCCCAGAGGTGTTTAGAATGAAGTCCAGAGTTGGAGACCAGGGCTTAGGAATCTTTGTGTGTTTGTCTGTTCTGGTCTATGGATTCCTTATTAGAGTCAGGTTTTTAAATAATTGAAAGATTTATTAAATTAGTGAAAATAAAGATACCATTTTTTTCTCCCATCCAGATTCATGGACCTCCTGAAAAACTATGCATAGGCCCTCAGTTAAAAGCTCCCCTCCCTGGACTGAGATATTGACAGAAAGTATGGAAAAACTCCAGGGTCTGGGATCAGAAGAGATGATATGGAAGTCTTCATCCGCTCCTTGCTTGCTTTTGGGATTTTGGATAGGTCATTTTGCCCTCTGGGGTCTCAGTTTCCTCATCTGTAAAATGAAGAAGTTGGAGAAAATGGCCTTTCTCCCTCTCTATTTATGATCCTACAGCAGTAATGCTGTAATTATCCTGAGCTCCAGGTGCTGCCAGAGCACTGGGACAGATGAGGAAGGGAAGTTACAGTGTTAGGCCAAGGCTCACTTGAAAGGGTTTTCATTGTGGCCTCACAAGGTGTTAGTCTCGGAGCATTCCCATTCCTCTCATGGCTATGTCCAATGTTTGTCTTAGGATTTTTCTTTTGAGGGCTGGGAGTTATTTTAGGTTGCAAAGTTGAAACTTTAAAAAAAAAAGAGGGGGAAAAAATGAAGAAGTCTTGGTTCTAATTGTTAGAAACAGGAGGCTGAGACAGACCTTGCCTACTTTTCTCAGCTGTTTCTATAGTAGCATTTATCTTGTGTTTTGAGTTTTGAATATCATTGTGCTTGGAGAATTTTTCCTCATGTTACCTCTGTCAAAGAGGACTATGTTATTCCTGTTTTACAGATGAAAAAACTAAGGCATGGGGAAGAAAGGACTTGCCAAGAAGTCTGATAGGGAGCTGCTCAAATGATTTGGTTTTTGTATGAAGAGAGAAAGGAAGACAGGGTACTTCCTGTATTTTAGAATGGGGAAAGTAATTTTTCTGTTATTTTTTAGTTTGTACATTATTTTATTTCCAAATCTCTCCCTTCCCCCTTTTTTCCTATGCAGAGAGCCATCCATATTTCAGAGAATAAAAAAAGAGGAGTAAAAAGTTAAGCAAAACTATGCCATACATCAGCTGAGTCTGACAATATCTGTAGTGTTCATCCATAGACTCCTCACCTTCACAAAGAAGGGGAGGGAGTCCATTTTCTCATCTCTTCACAGACTAAACTTGGTCAATCTAATGACAAAGCATTCATTTTTGTTGTTGGTCTTTCCATTTATAGTGTTATGAATTGTCTTCCTTCTGCTTACTTCCCTTGCAACTGTTCAGCAAACTTTTCCCATGCTTCCTTTCAGGGCAGAATAATAGACTCTCAAGTATTGGATATCAGCTTCAAAACATAAGAGTTAAAAAAAAAAGTTTAGATCTGTGATTTTGTTATGTAGGAAAACTTGGGGAGATTGTTGCCAACTTGCAAATTCTCAATTTAATTTTAATTTCAGAGAGTTGCCTAGGATCACTGAGAGGTTACTATGACATGAGATGTTGATGAAGCTAAATATTAGTGGTAGGACTTGAACCCAGGCTTGTTATTTGTCTTTGCAAGGCAATTTGCTTAAGTGACTTGCCCAAGGTCATACAGCTAGGTAATAATGAAGTGTCTGATTTGAACTCAGGTCTTACTACACCCCTAAACACAAATTTTTAAAAGAAAATTAATTTTTTATTCCTTTCTCCAATTACATGTAAAAAAATTTTAGCATTTATTTAAAAAAATTTTTGAGTTCCAAATTTTCTCCATCCTTCCCTTTCCCCCTTATTTAAAAGCAATTTGATGATGAACTCAGCTTTCCTGACTCCAAGTAGTATCCTCCTTTTCTCCTTTCTTCCCTCCTCTCTTCCCTTTTCTCTTCTTCCTTCTCTTTCCCTTTTCTCTCTCCTCTCTTTTCCCTCCCTCTCTCCTCCCCATGTAAGCTCTTTGAAGGTGGGGGTGTTTGTTTTTGTCTCTGGAAACATAGGCCCTTGGACTGTGCTGCCCACATGGTAGGTGCTTAAAAACTTTTACTGAATAATATATACTTGTTGAATGAATGAAGGAAAGCTTCTCTTTTGAGTTAATTACACAGGGACAAAAGCCATGTGTCAAATTAATCATTAATGCTTTTCAAAAACTGTCTACTGAATAGTTCAAAGAGTCCCAGAAGGGACCTGAGTTGCCTAGATGTTAGAACTCAGCAGGATTGAGCTGGGAGGTAGGAGGTTCCTCATTATTGACATTTTTCAAAGAAAGGCTGGCCAGGTAAGTTGCCAATAAGTCGGTCTCTGAGGCCCCTTCTAATCCTGAGACTATTATTCTCTTACCTTAGAACCTAGAATGTCAGAACAGAAATCTTAGGCCTGGAAGGAACTTTGAGACATAGAAGAGTTGAATTCCCTCATTTTAGTTTTATTTCTTTTGTTCTTTTTAAAGACTGACTCTCCCCATCTCTCTCAGGCTGCAAACGTAGGGGCCACTGAAGGACTCAAGCTGGCTCTGGTTGGCATGGGAGTTTTTGACTGAATCTGTTTCTGACCAGGCCTTACCATATTGATGTCAGATTTAGTGCACCCATGACTGACTCAGTAGCCCTAAGCTTAGCAGTTGTGCCAGCCAAAGCCTTCTTGGTAAATGGGATTTTAGGTACAGGGCCACCTCTTGGCTCTACCTTCATTTTACAGGTGAGAAAACCAAGGCACAGAGGAGGGGAGTAACTTTCTTAAGATTACACAGCCATTAAAAAATGCATTAAAAATATCAAATTTCGGGGCGACTAGGTGGCGCAGTGGATAGAGCACCAGCCCTGGAGTCAGGAGGACCTGAGTTCAAATCCGGCCTCAGACACTTCATAATTACCTAGCTATGTGGCCTTGGGCAAGCCACTTAACCCCATTGCCTTGAAAAAAACCTAAAAAAAAATCCAATTTGATCTTTTATAATAATTAACCCTATTTATATCTGACTATAGTTATGTGGATATACCTTTCTGCATCCAGTCTCTTAATCTCCAGTTTAACCTCTTCACAAGGCCAAATATATCCCTTTTTAAAAGTTGTCTTATTAGAGGAAGCTAGGTATTGCTAGAGATAGAGTCTTGGGCCTGGAGCCAGGGAAAACTGATTTCATATCCTGCCTCAGATAGTGAACTGATAGCTATTGTAACCCTGGACAAATCATTTAGCTTCTGTCTCAATTTCTTCAATTGTAAAACAACAATAATGAATAATAACACCTACCGCCCAGGATTGGAGTAAGGATCAGATGAGCTAATAATTGTAAAGTTTAACATAGTGCCTGGCACATAGTAGGCACTTAATAAAAACTTCTTTCCTTCTTTCCTTCCCTCCCTCCCTCCCTCCGTCCCTCCTTTCTTCTTCTTTCTTTCCTTCCTTCCTTCTTGTATCATTAAGGTGGTTGCCCCTTATGAAAATAAGGAGGATTAATTTATTCTGTAAATATTTATTGCATGCTTTTGAACTGGGGACAGGAAGGAGTAGAAGTAGGGGGTAGGTGAGTAAGTTCTTGTATTCCCAGGAGTTTAATCATCCCAGAGAAGGGGCCCTACCTGGTGCTGGCCATCAGGGGAGTGCTGAATGCTTCAGGAGAATCTGGAAGGTCCTGCTCTAGGAGTTCCCATTAGAAAGAAATTTGTGGCACATTTGCTTCTTATAGTGGCTCCCTGGAGTGTGTTTAAGTGTTTCTAGATCATTAGTTGTTTGTCAGAGAGATCTGGGCAGAGAAACAGAGTCAAAGCTTTAGATGCTTCTGCCAGCCCAAGATCAATCAAGGAAAGATGAGAAGTTCAAAAGACTTAGGATAATGAGGGTAAAAGTCAGTCCTCAGATAAACTGGGATTTGATCTGCAAAAATTTTGTTTTTTTTAATAACCTTTTCAGGGACACATTTCTTAGAAGGAGGTAGGCAGGCAATGTGGGATGATGGAAAGAACCCTAGGTATGGAGCCCGGGAGTCCAGAATTCTAATTCCAACTCTACTATTTATTGCCTTTATGACTCACATGTTTGAATCTCAGTTCCCTGTCAGTGAAATGGGGGTGATTAGGGAGGACTCAGTGACCTCTGAAGTTCTCTTCCCTTCAACATTTCTTTGGTTATGTGATCTAAGGCAAGTCCCTTTTTTTCCCTCTGGACCTCAGCTTACTCATCTTTAAAATGAGAGAGTTGGGTTAGATGAGCCTTTATTAGTTAGAAAGACCTTTCCAGAAAAAAAATGTCTGGGTAGCTACTTTGTGAAACAGTATAAATAGTGTGGTCGAGAATAAGAGCCTTAGCTACCTATTTCCGCCCACAACAGATAGGGTTAATTATTTCAAGCTTAGTGTGGTCAAATGTGACCAAAAGATACTGCTACCCAGCTCTGGCACTACTTCCTCCTTGATTCCTTCCTTTATTCAAACTCTTCCCCCTCACCCTCTCTCCCCTAGCTGCAAATGATACTTCTCCTCAAATTTTCCTAGTACTGGAGTTCTCCTTTGCCCCTCTCTGCCAAGTGCATTAGAAGAATGGATTTTGTCTCAGGCATTTAACTAGCCTTGTGACTCTGGGGCAAGTCACTTAGCCTTAATCTGCCTCAGTTTCCTTATCTGTAAAATGGGGATATAATAATTGCACCTACCTCCCAGGTTTCTTGCGGGCATCAAATAAATATGTAAAATATTTTGCAAAACTAAAGATTTATATGAATTCAAATAGTCATTGTTATCCATTTTGGTACCTCATTAGACCTAATACTCCATCCAGCAACTAGCTGTGGAGTTTATTGGTAAAAGCACTGGTTTGGGAGGTTGGAGTCCTGAGTTTAGTCCTGCCTCTTCTATTGCTAATGTGTTGTGTGATTTTGGAGAAATCATTTAAGATGGGTCTTTGGTTTTCCTATCTAAAAATTGTGATGGTTGGATTCAAAGTTTTGTAAAGTCTCTTTAAGCCCTAACATTCTATGTTCTGTGTTATAAGGCTAATTTCAGCTCTGATTTTCTTTTCTAACTTTCTTTCTAGTTCTGATATCCATTAAAATTTTTATTGGTGCCTTTAAAAATATTACCTTTATTTTTTTAACAGAATTTTTTTAACTTTGAGAAAAATTCTGACTTTGACAAACATCAACAAATTATGACCATATCTTTCCCGTATACAAAGAACATAAAAATGTGTTTATAAAATTAAACTGTGAATTTCATTTCTATAGCCCTTTTTAAAAGGGTATATACTCAGTTCAGGTCATTAGTTTTCTGTTTCTCATTTATCTACGTTGCTCTCTTTTTGATCGCTTCAGTGCATCTTCATTAAATGATCCATTGATGCTTCTTCCTTTTTAAAGACAACACTATAACTAATTATACCTTCCCACCAAAAAACCAAAATAAGCCTCTTTTGTAACAATTCAGCATATTCAAGCAGAACAAATACATTTGTTGTCTATGTCTGAAAATTTGTCTCATTTAGTGCATCTAGTCCAGAATGTTCCTAAGGCACAAGTAGAAAGCCTGTTTGATCACTGGTCCTCTGAAGGCCTGACAGGACATTGCAACTGATCAGAGATATTAGATCTTTCAAAGTTGTTTTTCTCCATAATTTGTCGTCATTGTATAAATTGTTCTCTTGATTCTATTCATCTAACTGCAACTGTTCTTATAGATATTCCATCTCTCCGAATCCAACCTTTGGACATTTCTCAGAGCAAAATAACATTCCATTCTATTCATCTATCATATTTTATTCATTCCCCAATTGATGAGTGTCTACTTTATTTCTAGTTCTTTGATTCAATACCAACTGCTACTATGCTAATTTTTGTATATAAGTATCCTTTTCCTCTTTCTTTTATCTCTTTGCGGTATATGATTACCAATAGTATCACTTTTGTTACAGAAAACCAAAAAAACTTTATAGTTCAGCCAACAAAGCATTAGACCCTGTCATCCCATAACTCCAATACAAATTTCATTTTCTGTTTTTGTCATCTTTGCTAGCATAATAGATGTGAGGTAATACCTTAGAGTTTGAATTTGCATTTTTCATTTGGAGACTTCTCATATACACTGGTCATTTATCTATTTTATCTATGAACTTACATTGACTTACTCTATCATTTATCTATTTACTTTTGTTCTTGTACATATGAATCAATTCCATATATATCTTGAATATCAGAACTTTGTCAGAGAAATTGTCTGCAAAGATATCTCTCAGTGAATTATTTTTAATTTTAACTGCATTGATTTTGATTGTGCAGAAGTTTTTCATTGTTTGTAACCCTTATCCATTTTATCTACTGTTAAAGAGTCTCTTGTTTGGTAACTTCCTATCTGTAGTTGTGAATGGTAGTTCCTTAATTATTCTTCTAATTAGTTTATGATATGACCTTTAATATCTTGATCATGTTCTCACTTGGAGTTTATTGTGGTAAATGTAGGTAAATATTGGTTTACATCTAGTTTCATCTACTTTTCCATTTTTATTTGATTATATATTTAATGTATATAATCTGTTCTACTGGTGGATTATTTCTCTCTCTTTCTCTCTCTCTGTCTCTCTGTCTCTGTGTGTGTGTGTGTGTGTGTGTGTGTGTATGTGGTGGGTAAGAGACTTGCCCAGGGTCACACAGCTAGTAAGTATCAAGTATCCGAGGCCAAACTCAAACTCAGATCCTCTTGACTTTAGGACTAGTGTCTATCCACTGTGTCACCTGGCTACTCCAAGTTTTTTATTTCTTAACCATTACAAAGCTATTTTGATGACTACTGCATTATAGCATAGTTTGAAATCTGATACTGCTAAGGCCCCCTTCCTTCTCATTTTTTCCCCATTAATTCCCTTCTTGTTTATCTAGGTTAATTTCATTATTATTATTATTTTTTTGACTCTGTAAGCAGTAATAATATAATATAAATCAACTTTTTGATATTTTAGTATGACCATGAATAAGAAAATTCATTTAGGTGATATTGTCATTTGTATTATATTGATGTGACCCAACTGTGAGCATTTACTGTCTCTTCAAATATGTTTGTCTCTGTTCTCATAGAGAGCATTTTGTAGTTGTGGTCTTCATCATTCAGAAGTTCTTTAGAATAAAAGTTCTCATTCCATCTCTTCTTGCTGAATTATGTTATTAATATGAAGACAGACCTATTTTTGTAGGGTTTTTCCTTTGCTGAAGACATTTCAATGAATTTTTTACTGATTTTTTAAGGATCTTGAAAACTATCATGCTGCTTGAAAGAAGTAATCATTTTGTTCCCTCTTTCCCATGCTCATTACCTCTCTTTCTATGATTGTCATAGCTAGTATTTTCAGATTATATAAAATAATAAGGGGCAGCTAGGTGGTGCAGTGGATAGAGAACTGGCCCTGAAGTCAGGAGAACTTGCATTCAAGTCTGGCCTCATTAATGGCCTAGCTGTGTGATCTTGGGCAAGGCACTTATGCCCATTGCTTTAAATAAATTTAAAAAATAAATTGAAAATAATGGTGGTGACCTCATCCTAATTTCTGTCTGCGTCTCTCCTCCTTTACGTATCCGGTGAACTGACTATTCTAACGAAGATGGGGAAAGGGAGGCAGTGCAGTAAAAATGACCAAAACTTCAACTGTATCTGACAGAATATGAAATATTCACAAGGTTCTGTCTCTGCAAAGAAGGGAGGATGATGCATCCTCTCTTCTCTTCTTCAGGACCAAACTTGGTCATTAAAATCAAACCATATTCAGTGTCACTTTTCTGTTTTCTTTTGCATCATCATCGTTCTGTGGGTCTAAAGATGTCAGCAGATGGTTTGCGTAAGGGATTTGGGTCTAGAAAAACAAGAATGAATGGCCCTTTCCAGCTCAGCCCCTAGATCTTTTTCACCTTTTATAGTGAATGTTGGAGGAGGCCATGAGTGACTTCTGGTGGTTTGATACTTCTTTGCTTCTGAGTCATTTCTTAAAGCACTTGTTTTCTGTTCATTGGTGATGATTCCACTAGGCCCCTGCTTTAGGAGCTTACCTTCCTCTGAGGCATTTCAGGGAAAAGAATCTCCAGCAGGGCATGCTTGTTGAGCTCTGTGGGAAGTATCTTCTCAGAGGGCGCGAGGAAGGAAGCTTTCCAAATTCATAAAGGGTAGTGGAAACAATACAAAAACAGGTGATAGGATATCAGCTTCTTGTAGCAGCAGGAATCGTGGATTTGAAAAACCTCAGGATCATAGGATGTTAGAACTAGGGGGATCTTAGAACAAGGAATGCCACCTGGGAGGGACCTTAGAACACAGAAGGTCAGAGCTGGGAGGGACCTTAGAACAGATAATGTCAAGGGACAGGAAGGCCGAGGAACATAAAAATGTTCGAGCTAGAATGGCCTTTGATAATAATGATAATGTAATAATCTACTTTTATATATCACTTTAAAAAGGATTTTCCCTCTCTTATTTCATTTGCTCCTTATAACAAACCTGTGAGGTAGGAACTTTATTTATCCAGATCTCACAGAAGGAAAATGCTGAACTGTGAAGGGACTTCAGCAGGTTAAACTACACCACATCCTCTAAACTTAAAGTCTAGAGCTGTCTCTTACTGCCCTTTGCTCATAAAACCTAGAATGTCTGAATCGAGAGGCAACTGAATAGTTATTAATTGCCTCCTTTTTGTCTGACACTGTGCTAGATACTTGGGATATGAGTACAAAGTATGAAACGAGTCCTTGCCATAGGAAACCTATTTAAGGGAGACAAAAACTAAATATACATATATGTTATAAAGCTTTAATACGCACACACTAACATTGCGGGGGAGTTCAGGAAAGGATTTATGTAGAAGGTAGTGTTTGACTTGGGTTTAAAGGAAGACAGTGAGTTTGAGACAGATGTCAGAAGGAGTATCCTTCAGGTGGGAGGGATAGCCAGAGATGGGAGATGGACAGGGAGAAGATCAGTTTTACTGCATCTCAGAGTATGAGGCGAGTCGTAATAAAAGATATACTGGGCCAGGTCATGTAGGACTTTAAAAGCTAAGCAGAGAAGTTTATATTTGATCCTGGTGATCAGAAATAGGAGTGTATGTATGTTCGTGTGTGTGTGTGTGTGTGTGTGTGTGTGTGTGTGTATACATATATGTGTATAGATTTATATACTTAGATAAATAGGTTTGTAACTTCAGCAGTATCCCTGTACATCCAAACAGTTGCCAAATCTTACCATTACTTAGAACTTTTTCCTTTTAAATTTTATTTATTTAAGGCAATTTATTTAAGGGTTTAAGTGACTTGTCCAAGGTCACAGTTAGGAAATTATTAAGTATCTGAGGTCAGATTTAAACTCAGGTCCTCCTGACTCCAGGGCAGATGCTCTATCTACTGGACTACCTAACTTCCCCTTCTTACTTTCATAACATCTCTGATAGTTGACTCAATCCTTTCACTAAAACAGCTACTACCTTGGTGGTGTATATCTATATAATCTTTATCTCTATCTGTCTATCTATCTATATCTATCTATCTATCTATCTATCTATCTATCTATCTAATCTATCCATCTAGGATAGAGGGCTTAGGACAACCTTGGGGAATATCAGGGAGGGTACAGGATCCAGAGATCACATAGGATATTATGAAGGAAGTAGAGTTCCAACAGAAAATTAGAGAAGAGAGAGTATCCAGGAGGAAGGGACCAGCAACTGTCAGATGCTTCCCAGAGACAGAGGAGGACTGGGCTAAAGATCATCATATTTGATAACTTTGCAAAGACCTGTTTCAGTTCAGGAATGAACTTGAAAGCCAGATTGTAGAGGGTTGAGGAGTGAATGAAAGGAGGCAGTGAGTCAGGAAAGCTTTTTGAAGGCCTTTGACCAAGATCCCAGTCAAGGTCATGTGGCATATTACTGGGAGCACTAGGACCAAAACCCAGGTTCCTTTACTCATTACTCTTTCTTCCATTCCTCACATTGGCACCGCATGGGTTGGGTCTCTTTGGGCTATCTTCCCCTTCCTCTAGTTGTCTCAATCCTAATTTAAGAAGAGAAGTGCTGAGACCATTCATGACCTGTTCTCTCTCTCTTCCTCTTTCTCTGACTCTCAGCCTCTATCTCTGTGTCTCAGTCTCTCTCTCTCTCTCTCTCAGTCATCTGTTTCTTAGTCTCTGTGTGTTTCTGCCTCTGCCTTTGTCTCTCTGTCTCCTCTGTGTTTGTCTCTCAGTCTCTGTCTCTCTCTGTGTCTCAGTTTCTGTCTCTTAGTCTCTGTGTGTTTCAGTCTTTGTCTCTCAGATTCTCTTTCTCTCTCTATCTCTGTCTGTCTCTGAATCTCTTTTTACAGCTAAGACCCACAGTGTCTTGCCAGCTGGGGTTTTTTGCCTCCCTGAGGTTTTTTCAGGAAGGCTGTTGTGCCTTGTTTTGACAAACAGAGCAGACTTGGTCGGTCAGCTGAAAATGGCTTTTAAGAAGTTGTTTTGATTTCAGCCCAGGCTTGCTTTGGTGTCCGTCCGAGCCAGAGCCACATGGAAATAGACTTGTAAGCTTTTCTCCATGCCAGGCAGGCCGGCTGGTGGCTGCCTTGGAGCACTTTAGGCTGCCCTGCATTTGTGGGACTTCCAGAGACACTTGGCATTTTTGTGGATTTAAAACAAATAGCCCAAGAAGGTGACAAGACACCCGATGACACCCTCCTGAGGCTGAAGCTTCCACATGCACATGCCAGTGGGAGCCCTTGGTGCCCCAGAATAGTGCCAGGGCTCAGTGGACCTTCTCTGTGTTATGAAATTATTCAATAACAACAAGTCAACCTGGCATGATGGCTGGGGTACTGGAGACAGCAAGTCAGCCCTGCTTCTCCTCCTCTCACTTTCTGACCTTGGACCAGTCCTTTCCCTTGCTGGGACCTCCTCACATTGTCCCCCACTTACTCAGATCTTTTCTATGTCTTCCTGTTGCTTCTCGGGTATGATGCCAACTCCTTAGTTCAGTATTTAGCAACTTCCCAGCATGGCTCCCTCTCACTTCCCTCCCCGTCTTCTGTTGGCTTCCTTTGTTGGTTCATCCACGATATCCTGTTTCTTGGACTCTCTATTTCCTTCTTGGTCCAGTTCTGGTGACTTTTGCTCCAGAGGCGCCCTCCCCCTTTTCATGTTCTTTTATTACCATGAAGATAACTTTGCATTTGCTTTTCTGTGTAAAAGCTGTCTGCCTGTCCTGCCAGCCAGTAGGATGCAAGTACCTCGAGGGCAGGGAGAGTTTTTCTTTTTGCACACTCAGGGCCTAGCCTGTCTCTTGGGAGATAAGAGACGTTTGATGAATAGGAGAAGTTAGACTAGATGATTTCTAAAGTCCGGTCCATCATAGTCAGTTAGTATACAGGCATTCCTACTGGCCCAGACCCTGGGCTACAGGCAAAAGACAAGACCTGCCCTCAAGGAGCTCTCAGAGGTGACGTGCGGATGACTATGCCCTACAAATTGTAGATAGGTAAACCGGAGATGGTCAACCGAGTGAAAAATCCTAGAGTTGAAGGGGGGCCCTTGATTTAGAACTGGAACAGGTCCTGTAGTCAATCCCATCCCCACTCCAGTTTTTCAAAGGAGGAAACAGAGGCTCAGAGAGATTATATACTTTGCCCAAGGTTCCAGGGACCATAAACAGCAGAGTGAAAATTTGAACTGATCTGCTCTCTCCAGTGAGCTGAGCCTTGAACATTTGCTAATTGACCTCTTATCTTTTGGGCCAGTAGGATCAACATGCTTATTAGATTTAGGCCTGAAAGGGACCTCAGACTTGAAGTCCAATTTTGGATTCTAATTTGGATTCCAATTTTCTTATTTTTTCAGAGGAGGACACTGAGGCCCAGAGAAGGGGAAAAGTGACATGCCCCAGGCTCACACAGCAAGTGACCCAGCTGGGATTTGAAGTCAGATCCTCTGACTCCAGATGGAGCATTCTTTTAAATGACATGCTAAACCCAGGCAGCTCCTCCTTTTGAGGTCTAAGATATCATTTTAAACCTTTCAAAGGTGATGATTTGGTACCCTTCATTATACAGAGTGCTCCTTTAGTGGTAACTGCAAACAGCACTGAATTTGGTGGAAGGAGACTGGTCCTGGTTGGTCTTCTCTTTTGAGGAGCTTTGAGTATTTAGGGAATGCAGCTCCCTGCAGGAACCTGGTCCAGATAGCATGTGGGTATGGACCATGTGTGCTGGGAGGAGGAGGGATGGGACTGGAGGAGGCTTGGGGGAGCAAAAACTTGAGCTGGGCCTTGAAGGATGGATAAAATCTAGATAGGTGCCTGGGTAAGAGGAGGATCATGCTCTGGATCAATTACTAAACATTTATTAAGCTCCTACTATTTTTCATGCCCTGTAAAGGGATATGAAAGGAGGCAATTAATTTACTGTGATTAATAAAGAATTAAGCAATTCTTTAGCTTTTATTAAATGATTACTACTTACTAGCTAAGTTTTTTGATAGTTGTGTACAGGGTGGCTGTATCAGGTTTAAATCTGGCTTTTGCTATTGAGTACCCTTACTTCCTTTCCCTTGTCTGTGAATGAGAGAGGCTTGGATGGGATGGGGCCTTTGAGGGCCCAACTTCCTTCTTTGAACCTCATCTGTAAAATGGGCTACTCTTAACACTGTAATTCGGCTGAGTGAGACTATCTCTGTAGAGTCCTTTTTTCAAAAATTAAATATTTTATTTATTTGTTTTTTCAATTGCATACACTGGTAGTTTTTACCAGTCTTTTTTTTTTCTTTTGCCAAGTTTTGAGTTTTACATTTTTCTCCTTCCCTCCCTTGCTTCCCTCCTCTCCCTGACAGAAAGTAATCTAATATAGGCTCTGTAGAGTGCTTCTGTCCTCTGGGGGACCTGTAGATATAGGAGGTGTTGCAGGTATAAACGGAGGACTGAGTCTCACAACCGAGACTCATGGATGTGATACATGGCTAGCATATTCTAAAGAACAGTGGATTTAGGGTATAAGGACCTGGGTTTTAATCTGGATCCCTGTGGCTTTCTATCCAGGTGACCTCTGGCAAAATGCTGAACTTCTTTGGGGGTGCCATTGCAGCCTTGAGGGAGGTTGGGGTGAGCTCTGAAACTCTTATATGCTAGACCGTAAGCAGTAGGGAACCATGGAAGGCTTTAAAACAGGGGAGTGACATAACATCATTTTAAGAAGTTTGGCAGCAGTATGGTTTTGTGGAGGTAAGGGGCAGAAACCTGATTTTAGGTGCTGGCAGTGGGGGGGAAGAAGGGTGAGAGATTGCAGCCCTGGAGTTAGGAGGTCCCTCGGAGGCCTTCCTGTCTAACTCACCCTTCTGACAGATGAGCAAATTGAAGCTCAGGGAGGTGAGCGGCCTTTCCCAGTGACCCCCACGCCTTCATCTCAGTCCAAAGTCCTTTTCAAAGACCTTATGTGCAGGGCCAGGGGAGGAGGAAGAGAGCCGCCAGACTGGTATGGGGGCTGGGATAAGAGGCTGCTGGTGGGGCTGTGATTAATTTTCTCCCTTTGCAGGGAAGTTCCCTAGTGGCTGTGAAAGCCTCCCACCCTCAGGGAGGTAAAGCTGGCCAACTTGTTTAATCCGTGAGGTCATTGGTTTCTCTTCGAGGCCCCCTCCCCCTCCAGTTTTAATTTGATACCCTTGTTTCTGGGTACGGAAGGTGTTTACACACACAACACAACTGTAGGAGACACACACACACACACACACACACACACACACATGCACACACAAAACTTGCGGTTCTTGGAGTTAGCTTTCTAGATCCAGGTCCCCAACTATGGCAGAGACATCTCCTGGTTCCCAACCTTTGTGGATTATTGTTTAACCAGCACATTGGCAGGTCACATTTATGGCTGACAACACTTGCCTTCTTGGACTTGGGGGATAAGACCAGTGAACCTAAATAAGTGAGAGGACTTTGGCTCTGACCCCAGCACTTCTATCTACAATTTGTGGGGCCTTGGGAGAGTCACCTCCATTCTCTCTTTGGGTCTTCCTTTCCCTTGTCTGAAAATGTGATGCTTGGCTTGGATGGGTCTTTGAGGATTTAAATCCCTCTGGATCTGGGATTCTAAGTGCTTAGGCCACTTTGGAAGAGTTTTGTGCCATTAGGTAATAGCTAGTATTTACAGAGGACTTTAAAACATGAGTTAGTTACCCAATAAGCCAATATTTCAAAGAAAGTCTTAGTGATGCCTCTTGATTTTAGATCCAGTCATTCATCTCTCTCTGATCTGTCTCTCTGTTTCTGACTATCTGTCTGTCTGTCTTTCACTTTCTTTCTATTTCTCTCTCTCTGTTTGTCTTTGTATCTCTCAATAAAGAAAAAGTTAACAAAACTAATGGGCACTGGGAACTCTTTTGACAGAACATTGGACATTCAATACCCATAGACAGGCAGTCCCATCTTTCCAGAAGGGAGTCCATTTCCTCATCTCTTCTTAGGACCCACAACTGTTCATAATAATTACACAGCATCTGGCTTAACGCGTCATTTTGTGAAACCTAGTTAGATTTAAGAATACCATGTGTTTTTAAGAGTGGATAACTGAAGCTTTGCCAAAGGCCAGTGTTTCCACCAAGCACGTTTTGGATCTGTTTCTAACCAAGGGCAATTGGACTTATTGGCAAGAGCCTTGGAAACCACTGATGATGATGATGACGATCCTAAAAATAACTGGTATTTGAATAAAACAGTAACAGCCACCCAGAGAAGTGAATTCTATAGCTCTGATTAACACCGTTTTATAGATGAGGAAACTGAGGGGTGATACAGTTTGGCAGTACCAGGGCTGGATATAAATCTATTATTTCTGACTCAGTGTCCTTTATTTACCTCAGTACCATTCTGTGTCACAGTCTGATATCTGCTGATATCTGCTGGGGCAGCAACTTTGGACAAGACACAGGATAACAAATGTATTTAGACCTGGAAGAGACCTGAGAAGTCGTTGGGTCTGATTCCTCATTTTACAGATCAGGAAACTGACTCCCAGAGAGGCTTTTTTTTTTAAATTCTGATTTTAGCATCAGAGATTTAGAGGCAGTCCCTGAGAGATCCTATGATCAGATTCCTTGTTTTACCTGAGGAAAACAGAGACTTAAGTGAAAGGACATGCCCAGAGTCATAGAACTAGGGCATGCCAAACTGTCTCCAATTCTAGCTTCTTTCTACTTCTAGGTGGATGTTGTTTAAGCTCAACAAGGAAAGTGACTTCTTCAAGGTCTTGCAGCTGGCTAACAGCCTGAGCTAGCTCTGGATCCTAGGGTATTAACTTCTAGTCTGGTGTGTTGAAGCCCAACTGTCCGGAACCCTAAACCCTGACACATGGATGTCCATCAGACTTCAGTCCATCAGCACTTAATATATACCTAATAAGCACCATTTAATATGCACTTAAGTACTGGAGGTACAAAGAAAGGCAAAACATAGTCTCAGTCCCCAAGGAACTCATACTCTTATGAGAGACAACATGCAAATAACTGTGACATCTGAGATATATATATATACAGTGTAAATGTGAAGTAATCTTGACAGGGAGGCATCAGGTATGACCTCAGACAGAAGATGAGATTTGAACTGAGCCCTGCAGGAGACCATGATGAGGAGGGAGAACATTCTAGGCTGGGGGGGATATACTGGCAGCTGGGGTGTCCTGTGATAGGGATGACCAGGAAGCCAGTGTTACTGGATCGGAGTGTGTGGAAGGGAGTAGAGTTGATACCTGAGCCAAATGCACTGGCTTACTTGCTGTTTTTCAACCGAAGCCTTCTATCTCTGGTCTCTTTGCTGCCATCCACCTCCTCACCCCCTCCTCTTAAGCTTCCCTGACTCCCCTGAAGACTCACATCAAATCCCACCTTGCTGCCTTTTCCATTCCTTCTCAACTTCTTAGGGACCTTTCCTTCTGTGATTACTGACTTCAGTACATGAAAGCACTTTGTTCCGCTTGGCCTGAGGGCAGAACCAGGGATTTGAGTGGAAGGTTCAGAGAGACAAATGTCTACCAGATGCCAAGAAACACTACTGAGTTAGTTATCCCACAGAGGAATGAGTTGCCTGCCACAGTGGTGAGTTGACTTCTATCTCACTGGACAACCCCTCATCAGACCTTGTTGTGGAGGGTATTCTTCTAAGGCTATGCTCCAAATTCCAGTTTTCTTCCCAACTTTGTGATTCTAATGGAAAGACCTCAATAAAGAATCAGATCTAGATTTGAATCGTGGCTCTGTCTCTCCCCACCTGGTGACCTTTGGTGAGACCTTTGTGATTTGTAAAAACAAGGCACTGGTCTAGATGACCTCTGACAGGCCTGAAGTCTTATGATAGGGTAGGTGAGATGATTTAATCTCCCAAGGATGATGAAAGCTTCCTCCAAAGCCTGATGAATCCTCACTTTTTTGTGTGAAGCAGCTCCTGTGGAATTCAGATGGAACTTTTTTGAAGATTGACTGATGGTCTAAGCATCTGGGGAGAAGTGGCAGCCTGGAATTGGTATTGGTCAATCCTCAGTAAATCTGACAGATGGAAGAACCTGCTGCCAGGTGGTTTCTTGGCTTAATGAGTTAAACTAGAATGAGGTGATTCTCTTGTTCCATGCATTCTCCTCTCCAATGGCCTCTGACTTCTGGATCTGAGGCCTGACTTAGATGCTTCTATCGCTCCTTTTTAGATGGAAAGCAAATCTAGATCTTCTGATTCTTTATTGAGGTCTTTCCATCACTGCCCTTTTTTGGGTGTTCATTGGAACTTTTACCCTGCTGGTGTCTTCTGGCTATCTGGGAGTCTCAGAAATGGGAAGGCTGATAGTCATATGCAGAGATCGGGCCTCCATCTGTTGATGTGAAATGCAACGTGAGACTCCATGGCAGTCACCTTAGGCAGAGGGTCTTTTTATGGTGTGACTTGAACTAGGCATCTTCCGGGATTTATAGTCATTTATCATACTTTCATTTTGAGTTTATTGGTTAGAATATCTTGAACAAATGGTTAGAATAGGCAGGGCAGCTGTGCAAAGATTCCTGGTCGGGGGATCAGGAGACCTGACTTCTGGACCAGCCTCTGTCATTAATAAGCCATTTACCTTCCATATATTCACCTGTAAAACAAAGGGGTTGTAATCTAGCTCAGGGGTTCCTAGCCTCTTTTTGACTCATGGTCCCCTTTGACAATCCAGTGAAGGCTTTGGGATTCCTTATTAGAAGAAAGGTTTAAAGAAATACTCAATTTCAGTTAGAAGTGAGGGCAAATTAAGATATATTTTTTCCCCCTAATGAAGTTCATGGACTTCTTGGAATCCAAAAAACCCTTGGTCTAGCAAGACCCCTTTCAGCTCAGCATCCTATTTTCTAAGATCTCAACTAGGGCTTACATCTATTTTCACATTCTTTTTAACTCTAACAATCTGTGTTAATAAAAATAGCTAGAGCTTTAAGGTTTGCAAAGTATTGTACACGTGTACATCCGCTCCTTACAGCAACCCTGGGAGGTAGGCGCTTCTTTTGTTCTAACTTCTCCCCTGGTTCAAACGTTCTCTGTCTCATTTTCTTTCAGTTTGGAAAATCTATATTCTATGTTTTCTTTCCTGAGCAGATGTATTTTCTATGCTCTAAGTCCCTAGCCAGTTTGGAAACTCTATATTGGGAGGTTCTCTACTGGTTTGGACATTCTCTGTTATGAGACATTTATTGTTCTATGCTCCAAGTTCAGACATTTTGTAAATCTGCCTCTGACTCTTTTGTTCCTTTTTCTGTAGTTCCCAGAGAAGGCTGACCGGCTGCGGCTGTTCTATGGAAGGGAAGTGAGGTTTGGATCTGGTTGGCCAAGTGGTCAGAGCCTTGTGCTGAGCAGGCCAAGGCTGGGGAGTCAGGTTTTGGGCAGGCCTGCTTCTTAGGTTACGCTCTATTTGTAACCTGGTATTTATTTTGTTGATGTAGTTTGGGGGTCTAGGTAGGTGAGAGCATTCAAGCATTTGGTCATTTTCAAAGCTTTTTTTTTTTCATATCCACATAGTTTAATCTTCCTGGGTCTCAGTGTCCTTACCTGTAAAATAAGGGGGTTTGGCCTTAAAAATTTCTTCTAGCTCTAAATCTGCCATCCTTTGATCTCTGCTCTCACTTTGATATCCCTATCATATGAGGAGACAGTAAGGACATAATGGCAAGCGCTCTGGACTTGGGGTGAAGGAGCTGATTTCAAATCTTATATTTCATTTGTCTTGAGGAATAGGTTTCACCAACCAAAGGACTTGAACTGAAAGATCTCAGTGTACTTCTAATTTGGAAATTTATGATAATTTGTGCTCAGTCTTAGGGCTCTTTTTAGAATATGTAATCTTTGCATCATAATATTTCTGGGAAGAGCAAATGAGATAAAACACTTTATAAAAACAAAAGAAAACTGGAGATTAAACTGCTCTACCAACCTAGAAAGTGGTATTTTTATTGTTAATGTTGCCTCCATCGGGGTCATTCCCATTGTTTATCTGGGACTTGTTCTCCAGCTTATAGCCTTGAAAATGTTTCAGGGATCTCTTTCTTCTCTCTTGCCTACCCTCCCCAGTTCATCCTTGGTGCCTGGGAATTGGAGAAAAGGACGATAAGGATGGTAATGGACTGGAGATGCTGTGGCTAAATCATTTCGGATCTCTGAAGTTTTTTCGAGTTGTATGGAACTGCCAAGATCATCCTATACAATTCCTTAATTTTAGAAATTTGAGAACTGACTTGGCCAAGTGATATTTGTATCATCTTACAAAAAGGGAAAATTGGTCTGAGAGTTTGACAGAACCCAGCTATCTTAACTTGTCTATCATAAGAATGTATATAGATTTAAAGATAGGCGGGACATGAGAGGCTGACTAGTTCAACATTGACCTATTAAATTAAATGACCTAATCAAATGGCCTATTAAACATTTATTAAATGGCTACTTAAATGCCAGACTTTTAGGAGTAAAGTGTTAGGCACTATGCTAACCACTGGGGGATACAAAGAAAGGTAAAAGACTGTACCCTCAAGGGGCTTACGATCTCTGATGGGGAAGACAACCCACCAGCAATTCAGAACAAGCAAATTCTTCTAGCTAGAAACAACTGGAGATAATCAGTAGGGTAAGGTTGGAGTTCAGTAACTCTTTGTTCTCTGATGACAATCTTCTGTCTTCCCACTCCATCTTTTGCACAGATTGTCCCCTAGACCTGGAATACTTTTTCTCCTCACCTCTGAAAAGTAGGTCAGAGGCAGGTTTTGAAGGGTTTTTATGTCCATCTGAGGTGTTGGTGTTTTATCTTAGAAGCCATAGGGAGCCACGGATGTTCTCCTGAATAGGGGAGTGGCACAATTAAGTTTTCACTTTAGGAAGATTATTTTGGCAGCTGTATGGGAATGAGGTGGAGAGGAGAAGCTGGGGGGGGGTTCCTCTCTATGTTCTGGGGTCTCTTCTCACTATGCCCTTCTTTATGTTTTTATCTTGCCCATCACTTTGTATATAGTGAATGATTAATTGAATAGATGAGGACAGGAAGGCTCACAAGTCTGCCAGTCAAGATTTAGTAAATGCCCACAATGTATTAAGGTCAGGGGATACAAATGAGAAAAAGAAAAACAGTCCTTACCTTTCAGGAGCTTACAGTAGGGAAGATAGTACATGAAAGAAAGGGGAGGGGGAAGAAAGAACCCTGGACTCTTTGTCCCTGGGGGTACAGCTGGTGGGAGGAGAGCCCTCTTTAAATGGAGGCTTTGGGAAGAGTTCTTTGCTCTGTCCTCTAGCCCTCCAGTTACAGGGTACTGAGAATAATGAAAAGGTATATTCTTGAAAGACAGTGAGTTTCCTGGGAGTGGGGTGATGGAATAGGGAGTTTTAGATACTTTTCTGTTGTTTCTGATTATTCATGATCCCCTTTAGGGTTTTCTTGGCAAACATCCTGGAGTTGCCATTTCCTTCTGCTCATTTTACAGATAAGGAAACTGAGGCAAATAGGGTGAGATGATATGCCCTGGGTCCTCTGAACCTAGGAAAATTACTTTTGATTTGACTTGAATGACAGAACATTGCATTCATTGACTTGCTTTCTTTACAGATGATAATTAAATTAACTCTAGTCTTCATTAGGGCAGATAGGAAGGCCCTCCCTATGGGGAGCATTTAATATGGAGGAAAGCCCCCCTTTTTCCAAAGCAGCCTCAGTCATACTTTTCTAATCCTTAAAATGAAAAAAGAAACCTAGTCCAACCCTGTTTTCAGTTGGCTAACTGAAGACTAGAGAGAAGAAATGATTTATTTAAGGTCATTTGCTCTAGAATTTGAGAAGTTTAAGTTGTTCATCTCAGAAATCTGATTTTCCTTTTTTCTTTTGGATAGATACGCTATTGTGATGTTGCAATCAGTAATAATTGCTGGTTTTATAGGACTTCAAATTTGCAAAGCCTTTATATACATTATTGCATTGAATCATCACGGTAGTTTATGTAGGTACTAGATTCATTTTATTGATTATCATGATTGTATGGGTATTTATATATCTTTTACAAGTGAGGAAACTGAGAATGAGAGTTTAGGAGTCTTGTCCAGGTGTAAATGCTAGAATGCTGGTGGTTGTAGAGTCAGGAAGACCTGGGTTCAAATTTTATTTTGGGGATGTTCTGTGATTCTGGGCAAGCTCATCTGTAAAAATCGGCCTAATATCCACAGTAGGACTTGATACCCCTATTGTGGACATCAGCTGAGATAAGTGATGTTAAGTGCTTTGTAAATCTTAAAGGTATAATAATCATGTCAGCTGTCTTTTTTTTTTTTTTTGATTTTTATAGTTGGAGACCTGTGTTTTCAGAAGTATGGGGAGCATCTGATAAGGAAAACGTCCTCTTACTGGAAGTTTAGCACCTTTTCTACAGTTTGTAGTCAGCAGGTTAGAGAAGAATGATACGTATCTAAGAAGACTGATATGTATTGGAAACAGGTCTTGAGCCCAAATCTTCCTGAATCTGAGGCTGATTCTTCTCCACAATATCATGCTGTTTTTTCATTGTTAAGGTGCCTTGCCAGAGGTCATAGAGGTGATAAGTAGCAAAACCAACATCTGAACCCAGATCTTGGAACTCCAAATGTATTACTCTTACACTTAAGGAATTTACTACCTGTAGTTTCAGCAAGGAAGGCATCTAAGGAGACCAAATGATGGTCAAATGTCATTTACTACTGGTACGACTACTATTAATATTCTTTTAGTAGCTGGCCAGTAGAGAACCAGTGTGCTGTGTGGCTGGTAAAGGCCTGGTTTCAAATCATGCCTCTGACCCTTACTAGCTATGTAAATCCTGGGAAGTCATTTAGCTTAAATCTTTATGCCTTAGTTTCTTCATCTGTAACATGAGGGGGCTGGACTCAGAGACCTGCAAGAGTCCCTTGAAGCTCTAAATCTCTGACCTGAAGATGCTAATCAGTCTTTATACTTGGAGCCTTGTCTTGATGAGAAGGAAATCTTTTTCCCTATCACAGTGATTTCCTTTTTATCTGATCCCCCTTGCACTGATATGTATCAAGGTCACCTTTTTCTCTTGGCTCCTCCTGGTGGCCTGAGCTTCCCTCCACCCCCAAGCCCTCCAACTTCCAAGCCCCTTTCTGGGTCCCTTATGAGAGATGGATTGTGGGATGGTCTGTCCCTGTGGGTGAGAGTTGTTCAGGAAGGGGCCTTATCAACTTCTGTGACTTGGGCAGCAGCAGCCCAGAAATAACAATCCATCCACCCAAGTTGGAAGTCAGTTGTGGGGCCAGGTTCTGCTTGCAGACTTTGCTAGGGCCCCCATTTACTTTCTAGGTAAATAAACATTTTTGGAAGCTTTCAAAAGACCTGAGACATTTTTTTCAAATGACCAGAGTTCTGCTATGATTTCTTCTTACTAGATTTAAAAGCCTTTTTTTTAATTCAGGAAAATGTGGCTTATTTGGGGATATTGTATTGATTTGTCTTAATTTTTTTTTTTACTTATGAGGTAAAAAGTCCTTGTGAATGTGTTGCCTCCTCTCGATTCCCTGATGATAGGGCTTGGGTGGTGTTTGTATGTGAAACAGGAGCAGAAAAGGAGCCATAAATTTTATGTTTTGTGACTCGAACCCCCTGGTGCCCAACATCATATATTGTTTAAAAGAGGAGTATTTTTGTTAAAGGGAAAAAGGAACTGTGGATTGAAGATAAGGCATAGAAGCAGTTGGCGCCAAGTTGGCTTATGGGACAGCTCTCCAAGTGAAAAGATTTTGATTTCTGAGATCGCTTTGTCTTGGCAGGGATGTAAAACGTTTGGGTGACAATCCTCAGACACACAGAACCAGCTGGTGTAGGAATAATCACTAGTTGTACCATTTGCAGCTTCTTTTGTGTTCTGGACCTGGAAGTCGGTGGACTCTGAATTGTGCCAACAACTAAATGTCCAAAGACAATAAATGTGATTTTCTTAGTTAGCCCCACCCTGTATCTTACACTGGGAAAAAAATGCTGGTGATTAGGTAGGCTGATGTCACAGCTAGTAAGATAAATGTAGATATTTTTCGACATTTTAAATTTGGTTGCTTACATTAACAAGAGTTGGTTGGATAGAAGCATTCTGGAATTCCTATGGAATCATAGAGGACCCAGGGTCAAATGATAGCTCTGCCACTTAACACTTGGACAACTCACTTATCCTTTACTAAATTCAGTTTCCTCATGGTTAAAAATGAAGGGGCTGGATTTGATGTCTAAAGCCTTCTCAACTCTACCTGTTTCTTTAATCCTAAGCCAAGCTCACTTCTAAAATGTTTCCAAGGCCTTGAAAGGTGGGTCCCATCCAGTTCTGAATCTGTGATGTTATGACCTTAAGAAGTTCCATTTTGTTTAAATGAATGGAATTCTGGTATCTTTTCTTCTTCTTCTTCATGACCATAGAGCTGGAAGGGATCCTTCAGAGGTCATCTCTCTGAATATGGAAGGGACACCCTATTTTCCAGAGCTGAGACCCTGAGCTTGTCCTTTGCTCTCACCCTCTGGCAAAAATCACATAATGATTGTATTGCTTTGACCAACACCAGGTGTTCTCTGAGCTTGGACAAGCACTGGACAAGCTTGTGGTTCTGGTCATGAAACCCTGCTAAGAATCAGACATCACATTGTTACTCTTAGCCCTCGTTGCCAGGGCTACAGGTCAGTAAGTAGCCAGAAGTAATAAGTACTGGGATCTGTCTGCCTACACTAAAGTGGGTTCTCCCTATACTTGTATCCTTGCTTGCTATAGCAGTTTTCCTCACTTTGAAATTAAACTTCTGTTTGATTCCAGACTCTCCTGACTCTGGCCTGCTTCGTTTGGCTCGGGTCATTCACAGGTTCGAGGCCAGTTAGGTCTGGTCAGCAGAGAGTGGGTCACTTGACCATCAGAGCTGTCCCATGGAGGAGTGAGCTTTGGTGCCTGGAGGCTTTGTCTTTGTTGGAGACCTTCCCACTAGAACACTAGGCAGGCCACTTGTCAAACCTGTTGGATGGGGATTCATTGTTCAGGCCTGAGGTGGACTCTATGACTTCTGAGAGAGGTCCCTTCCACTCTGTGAGGACTACACTGTTGCCCCCAGAATATTAATAAAGAGCCAGAGGAAGGTCTCCAGGATATTGGATAGATCAAAGGATTATATAATGTTAACACTGAAAGGGACCATAGAGATCATTGATGAACATTCTATGCAAAGACCTCGGATAAGAATGAGAGAGCTTTGGTCCATTCCTGTTCAGAAGCTCCTGCAGGGGTGAGATCTTGGGTTGGTGGAGCTTTTAGAGAATTAAAGACTTTTAGACCTTGAGATCACTAAACCACAGAACCAGAGAATGAGAGATTTGTAAGGGAGTCTCAGCAATCATCTATCTAGTTTTACCCACACACTAACAAAATCCACAATCAGCATCTGCTTGAGGACCTTCAAGTCAAGTTGGCGAGCATTTATGAAGTGCCTACTGTGTGGTAGGCATGTGCTTAGTGCTGGGAGTACAAAGAAAGACTAAAGACAGTCCCTGCTCTCAAAAACCACTAATGTGAGAGATGACCTACAAGCAACAATGTTCAAACAAGATATATACAGAATAAAATCACAGAGGAAAGACACTAGCCTTAAGGGGGATTAGGAAAATCTTTCTGAAGAAGGGGAGATTTTTATCAGGGGCTCAAAGGAAGCCAGAGAAGCCAGGATTTGGAGATGAGGAGAAAGAGCATTTCAGGGCTGGCCAACATCCAGGGAAAATACTCAGAGACTGGAGAATGGAGTGTCTCATGCCACCCTAATCTTTATTTAATGGAATGGAAAATCGAGGCAGAGTAGGTTGGGGTGGGGAAGTGTGACTTGCCCAAAGATCACACAAGTAGTAAGTGGTCTTGTACATGCCACCCTTCCTGCTTTGCCAAACTCTAGCTTTTTAGGTGATACACACTGAAAAAAAAAACATTGAAGGATGGGTGGGGCTATGCCTTTTACTTTCTCACCATCCTAGCAAGTTTTTTGTTTTCTTTCCTCCTGCATCTTTATTCCAAATTGTCTATAATAGACAGCTTTTGGTGAATCATTTGGTGGCTAGATGTGACTTTTTGTCAGAGACTTTGGAGTGGGGATGCCCTGGAGTTGGCTGGGGAGGTTAGACCAGGTGACTTTGAAGAATTGTAGATTTAGATTTGGATGGATTTCCTGAGAGTCCCTACATCAAACTTCTCCCTTTCCCTCCAATATAAGAGAAAAGGGAAAAGACTTGTCTAAGATCACATAGTGAGTAGCAGAATCTGAATTCGAACTAAGTTCTCTTCACTAAAGCCCAGTTTATTATGCTACCTACGTCATGGAGTTTGTATCACGGAGACTGTGGGGTAGCTACCTTGTGACTCACACCTCTGCTCCTGAATATGACCTTGGACAAGTTATTTATTTAACCTCTCTGGACCAGGTTGCTTTTATAAAATGAAGATTTAGGATTGTATCATAGGATCCTAGGTTTTTGAGCTGGATGGAACTTTGATTACCAGTTACTTTAGCTCCTCTTATTCTCCAGGAGGAAATTGGGAAAGATCCCTTAAGGTTTTAAATCTGTCATCTCATAATATACCAGTGTGATGAGATAGTACTCCAAATAAGAGATAACAATCCAAGTAATGTAGGGTGTCCACAACAGGATTTGGGTTTTTAAGTAGAGATTTTCAAGTTTTGTTTTATTACTAAGTAGGTAGCTACAATGGCCAAAGATTGCATCCCTAAGCTTTTTGGGGCAGGGACTTGTTAAATAGAGGATGACTTCATTCCTAAGTGATGACTCTGGGACCCAAACTCTGCCTATCACAAAGTAATTGATTGGTACAGTGAGAAGAGTACTGCTTTTTGACTGACTGGACTGGCTGCATTTCACATTCACTTACAATGGGATCTTGGTTGTGACTTTCTTCATGGGCTTCAGTTTTCTTATTTGTAAAATGAGGGAATTGAACTAACCTGAGGATTTGATAGATTTCAGAGCATATGATTTTGAATGGGGGAAAAATGACTTTATTTCAATATAATTGGTTTCCTTTATAATCATATGCATTATTTTATTCATTTTTAAAAATTTGATTCTAAAGAGTGGCCAACAGGCTTCACCAGACTGTAGCCAAATGAATCTTAACCTAAAAAGGTTAAGTAGATCCCTAAAGCCCCTTCCAACTCTAAATATGTCTATGAACTCTGGGTATGGAGGGCTATGGAGACATAGGATTGTATAGATCATTGTAATGGTCATTTGTCTTAAACTGTTTTCTTGTTACAAGGGAAAGTTAAATGCTGGTTGGTGGAATGAGGGACTGGGGTCCTAGTCTATATCTGGAAATAAGCGATGAAAAACAAGTATTATTAGTAAAATTTTAACAAATCTTATGAGTAGAAACATAGATCATATGAAAGGAAGCCTTAAATGATTAAGTGCTATTCATTAAAAATAAATCTTCATAGAATTCTGTTTTTCTTTTTTTATGTTTCTTTCATTTAAAAATAGACATAGTAATAATACCCTGCCTTTTTGAAAATGTTCTTCAGTTTGAATGAGCTAATAACCCTTGAGGTCCTTTCTGCATCTAAAACCTCGGATCCTTATGGGTTGTGGGCAGAGTCCAGAGGAGGAAGCAGGAGGAAGTAGGCAGGGCGAGGTGAGGATGGGTGGGGATACCATTGGTGAGTATGAATGGGGCCCTTAGGAAATGGGGACTCTGTAATGATGGAGAAGCCCTCCATGGCTTAAATAGGATTAAATAATAGGCAAAACTTGATTTGATAGTGGTTGAGTAGGGGGAGCCTGGATTTTAGCTTGGAAAGGACTTCAGAGGCTTTCTAGTCTAGTCCTCACTGTTACAAAATGGTGGTCCTTATTTAATTCTTTAAAAATAATACTCCTCATTCTTTCCCTGCCCAGAATCTTAAGAATTTTTTTCAGTTGGTGAAGTACCTGAAGTTTTCAAGAGAAATTAGGGTGTGTGTGTGTGTGTGTGTGTGTGTGTGTGTGTGTGTGTCTGTCTGTCTGTCTGTCTGTCTAGGAGATGAAAAATATTTAAACCACTACAAATCACCTTGTATGTTATATAGAATAGGAAACATGAAAGGGAGGCAGCTAAGGCCAGTGAAGGAGTGTTCAAAGTCAGAGGATTCCACTTCAAATCCAGACTTTGCCACTTAGCTGCCGAGTTGAATTTGGACAAGTCACTTGACTTGCTGGGTCTATGTTTTCTTATCCATAAAATGAATCTATGTCAGGGACTTGGGATCTGTGGATAAGTTTCTCCAAGGGATCTGTGATTTGATTTTAGGAGATCTAGGAACTTGGGACTTTTAATATTTTTAATGACTATATTTCAGTATAGTTAATTTCCTTTGAAATATGTTATATTTTACTTTATGTATTTAAGAAGATCTTGAGTAGGGGTCCAAAGGCTTTATCATATTGCCTTTTGAGGCTGTTTGATTTAAGTGAAGTGTGGGACTTGGAAGCCTCTTTTTGCCTCAGTTTCTCTCTAGGGCCCTCTCTGTCTCCCCTTGTCTTTCTCCTTGTCTTTCTTCTTTGTCTCTGTCTGTGTCTGTCTGTCTGTCCTCTCCCCAGAACCTGTATCCTGAATGATGAGAAGACAAGTACCCCCCTTCCCCTTTCTGCCCAATGAAATATGCTTCCATCTATCAAACTCAGTTTAAGGCTGACCTCTTTTGAGGAAGCAGCTTCAGCCCCAAGCAACCATCCCCTTCTCAGAAGTCAGAGACCACGAAGTTAAATTTATACCTTAACAAGAATCCTGCTGACTGTGTGACACTGGGCAGTCATTCAACATCTCAGTCTCTGTTTTCTCATCTGTAAAATGGAATAATTAACTTAGCTCCTTGGGTTGTTGTAGAGATCCAATGAGGTTACTTAGACAAAGCACTTCATGTAATTCCTGCCTATTATCATTATCCCTGACTAGAAGTAAATCCATCTTTGACTTGCTGTAAGAATAGGAAGCTTTTCCTCACATCAAGCAAAGTTGACTTTTTTGCAGCACCCCATTGTTGTTCCCTCTGAGACCAAGCTGGGCATCCTTCCTCTTCCATGTGGTAGTTATGACCCCATGAACCCCTATCTTTTTTCCTCCAGGCTAAAAAAATTCCTCATTATGCTTCAGAAGCTGCTTCATATGTGGTAGGACCTCAAGGCCCTTTGGCCTTCCTCATTGACCTTGTCTCCATGCTCTTGACCTTTTCAGTTTCATTTCTAACATGTGCCATCCAGAAATATTCTCTGCTCTAGTCAAACCACAGCCAGGCCATCATTTTGCTAGCCTGGGATATTAGGCTTCTCCAAGAAAGCTATCTCCCCCCACCACACTTTTTTTTCCCCATCATTTGATCTTCATAGTCACCCTGGCAAGGAGATACTATCAGTATTTCCATTTTGCAAACTGAGGCGAAATGTCTTGTCCAGGGTTACCCTGCTAGTAAGTGTCTGAGGTCACATTTGAACTCAGCTCTTGCACCCACCTGGGTGTGATTGAGAAGACCAAATGAAATGATATTTGCAAAGTGCTTAGAACAGAACTTCGTACATTGGAGACAGTTAATAGACCTCCTCTACAGTTGCCATCAGTGCCATAGATCTGTCCTTGGTTATTCTCCAGTTGTTTGAGGTTTGTTGGCTTTCTCTCTTCAGCCAGGGGTCATGGGCACTGCTCTGTGGTGGGCAGGACCGCAAGTTGGCAAGATCACACTGGTCTTGGAGTTGAGGCATCTGCATTCACGTTCTTGTGTCTGATTATGGCTATGTTCCTGGGAGAACCTCAGTTTGCTGATAGGATAGATAGAGGGAAAGGGAAGGGAATCAACTTTTATAGGACACCTACTTTGTATTGGTAGGCATTGTGCCTAAGCACTTTACGACTATTGGATCCTTACAACTGCCTTGGGAGGTGGGTGCTGCTGTTATATTATCTTCATTTTGCAGTTGAGGAGACTGGGACAGGCAGAGGTGAAGTGATTTTCCCAGGGTCACACAGGTAGGTAGTACCTGAGGCTGAATTTGAACTTGTCTTCCAGACTCCAGGTCCAGTACATGCTCTATCTGGGACATGATATTTGATGAATTATGTTACAGGGCCATAGTACTATTTACTGATCTAATCCACAGACCCTTTGGCAGTCTGGTAAAGCCTTTGGGCTATTCCCTATGAGAATTTAAATTTACAAAGAAAACATTCCATTAAAATAAAAGATGTAATTTTTTTCCCCATCCAAATTTGCAGACCTCCTGAAATGTATCTCAGACTTTTGCTTAAAAATCCTCCCCTCTACCACAATTCAAAACACATTTATTAAAGCATATATATTATATACTTACTATAGGGAGTAGTCTCTTCCTATAAGTAGCTTATTCTCTGTTCAGGTACCTTTTCTATTGTTGTGTTTTTCCTTTTGATTTTTGACTGGAGGATGTGGGTTGAATTTCCTTGAAATGCAAAGAAGTTTTAAGACCAACTAATGGAGATAAACACAGTTGAAGTTGCCAGTTCAGAGAATCTGTGAACGTTGGAATTCATTGGTAACCAATCACCTTTTAAACTAACCATGTGCTGAAACCCAACATTGATCTTTTAATTTCATAATCAGTCAATCAGTACTATGTTTGGTGGAGTTGGGAAGTGTTATCTTTTTTCAGATGATGGGTTCTACCATGCTGCTGTCTCTGTATCCATGATTCCTTCTGAATGGTACCTTTTATGGTAGCTAGCTAATTGGTTGAACAAGTGTTAATAAGGGACTGGTGTTTGCTGGGAGATGAAGCTACAAATAAGAACAAAAATAGTCCTTGCTTTGGAGAATATTTTATTTCCCAGAAGGGAGGTGAGATGCAGAAATATCTTGTGTTCACAGATAAGTTAATATAGAGATTGCACAAATGAATCCAAAACATTTAAAAACGATTGATAGTTTTTGTTCCTACAGCACCTCCATTTCTGAATCCACCGTTTTGCAAAGTGAACAAAAATGTAACAAAAAAAAGATAAAGAAAAAAATAAGGATTCTGAAAAAGAGAACAAAAAATGTAACAAAAAATGATAAAGAAAAAAAAGATTCTGAAAAACATATCATCCTATCCTTTGAGTCTGACAGTATATGTAGTGTATGGTTATTAGAGTGGTGTGAATTTTCTCATCTCTATCTTGATGAAAAATTTGATCATTAGTATCAATTATATCAATTTTTTCTTTTTTACTCACAATTGTTACTGTTGTCATGGCTCCGTAAGTGGTGTTTTATCTTTTAGTTTAAATCTTTGATTCTGTGATCTCTAAAATCCCTCCTAGGTTTGTTCATTTTCATAGGAAGTTTCTAAAATTCAGGAGATTGCTTGGGGGCCATATTTCTGCATATTCTGGACTTTTGTTTTCTTTTACAGTGTGCAGCACTTATTTTAGAACCCTCTTTGCAATTATTGGAACCAAACTTTAGGTATGGGATTTAAGGGTTTTCTCCATATGAATAGAATGATGTTGCCCCTTCTTCCAGGGGACCTACGAAGCAAATGACTAGTTCTAACTGGTCAGTACTGTTGGTGTTTTAAAAATACACATGTTCTGAGGCGTGATCTTAAGAAAGAGAAAGAAAGAAAGAAGAAAAATGCTTAGTTCTAATTTGATTTCCCCTTGACCTCCTTCCCTTCCATATGGAACATCTGACTTGCCCTTGGGTTAATGAAGAATCCTGAAGAGCTCCTCCCGGAAAGAAGGGGGGGCAAGGAGAGAAAGATATGTAATCTTGATCATATGCTCTCTGGAAACAAAGATGATAACGTTAGAAGTTCTGGATACTTAAATGTAAAACAGAACAATTTTCAAGAATGTTAGATTTTTATCAGGACAGATGTTTTGCTTTTTACGGAGTTGCTTTGGTATCAGTGACAGAGGTACCTTGGAGGGTGGTCTGATTTTTGTTAGTGCTGTATTTTTCTATCCTAGATGTGAACAGGTTACAAAGGAAACTTGGCCATAAGTTGACCTCTTGGCTTCCTTAACCCCCCCCCCCAAAAAAAAAGCACAACTCTCCCCTTGCCCCCGACTTAATAAAGGCTTGTTGATCCAAACCCAAGACAGCCATTAAATAAAATCCTTGGAGTCTAATATTTGAGGAATTAAAGAAAGATGGAGGGGGGAGCTTCAGGATCAATAGGATAGAGCCAGGAAAAGACGATGGAAATTTGGCTTCTCTCTCTCTCTCTCTCTCTCTCTCTCTCTCTCTCTCTCTCTCTCTCCCCCTTCTTTTTCTGTCTCTCTGTCTGTCTTTCTCTCTCTTTTTTGATCCCGACCTTTGATGTCATCAGAGCAGGGAACTCCAGTTATGGCATCTTCGTTTACCAATGCTGCTCTGCAGTTGTTGGTGTTACTTAGGAAACTGAGAGATCAAGTAATAATAATTAAAAACAATTGTTAGCATTTATATAACACTTTAAAGTCTGTCAAAACTCTTTACAAGTTATCATCTCACAGCACTTCTTGGTAGGATGGCTATTATTAGCCCCATTTTACAGATGAGAAAACTGAGGCAGAAGTGATGTGATTTGTCTAGGGTCACACAACCCATTATGAATCAGAGGTAGGGCTTGAATCTAGGTCTTTCTGACTCCAGGGCTCATCAGGTCTCTGTATTGAATATAACAATATGACATAATCAACATACCTTTAGCACCTGCTATGTACAGGTCATGTCCAATGCTTATATACATAGTAGGTACTTAATAAATGCTTATTGGTTTGACTGTGCTAGGCCTGAGGGAGAAGAAAAAGTAGCTAAATTTCTCTTGTGGAATGGATGGGGATAAGGTGCAGTTTTATCCTGAGTTTTTAAAAATCAATCAATTAATTAATTAATTGATTTTTGCAAGGCAATGGGGATTAAGTGACTTGCTCAAGGCTATACAACTTGGTAATAATATTAAGTTGTCTGAGGCCGGATTTGAACTCCAATCCTCCTGACCCCAGGGCCAGTGCTCTAACCACTGCACCACCTAGCTTCTCTCATCCTAAGTTTTAATGGTTGGGGATAAGCACAGTACCTGGTCCTTGCTTGGCGGATTGCCCTTGACTTGACTTGGGTGGGTGGACATGAACCTAGGCAGCTCTAATATCTACTATGAAGTTGTAGATCACCCAGTGCTGGGGTTTGGAGGTACCAGGAAAGGATCAGAGGCTTAACTGTTCTCATGAATGGATCAGCAAGTGTTTATGAGGCATCCCAGACCTTGGGAAGGGAACAGAAAGATGGTGAAGATGGTGGCCTGTTCCCTTGAAATGAACCATCTCTATGGAGAGATAGGTCTGCTTATAGACCAGAACCCTGGGTCCTTCAGGGGTAGAGTCCAGTCTCCCACCACTTTCATTGGTAGATCAGAAGCCTTTTGATTATGGTTTTTAAATTTTAAATTGTTTTACATTTTTAATTATGGTTTTATCTTTGTGTCTCTAGTGCTTGGCACAGTGTCTTTTTTTTGTTAAGGTTTTTGCAAGGCAAACGGGGTTAAGTGGTTTTCCCAAGGCCACACAGCTAGATAATTATTAAGTATCTGAGACTAGATTTGAACCCAGGTACTCCTGACTCCAGGGCTGGTGCTTTATCCACTATGCCACCTAGCCGCCCTGGCATAGTGTCTTAACAAATGATGATAGAATTGGTTCTTTGTGGTTTCTATGAGTAATTTTCTTCCACTGACCATATTGTGACCCATCCGCTCATCTATGTTTTTTGGGAAAACCGTTGACAAGTGCTTTGGAAATCTGGAAGAACCATTTGCTGCACTGATAGAAAAATCTACTAGTTGAAGGGCTCTCAGGGCTGACAGGCAGTCATTCTCTTCTTGGAATTATTTTGTGGGGGCCTGGGGGGGTCTGTGGACTGGTCAGGCAGGGCTGCTCCAACTTGGGCCATCACCAGCCCATTTTTTCTTCCATTATACATTGCCTCATGGCATCTTTTAAACGGCTTGATGCTTTTCAGTAATGAGTTAATGTTTATTGAGCATCTACTATGTGAAAAACTGGGCAAAGTACCTTGGGGATGAGGGGAGTGATTATAATCCCTACCCTGGAGAAGTTGGACTACAACAACAATTTGCCTTGACACGTTAGTATGGTGGAATCCAAGCTGAATTTGGGGTCAGATGATCTAGATTTTCATTCCAATTCTTCCTCTTACAGTGTGATTTTGGGAGAGTTTTTCTGCCCCTCTCTGGACTTCTGGGTCCAAATTTCCCAAATGGGGAAGATTGACTTTTTCACGACTGCAGGTACCTAGGTCATATAGTGAATAGAACTCAGGATCTGGAGTTGGGAATACATCCTTGGGCACTTGCTCCTCTCTGAGTTTCCTTATTTGTAAAATGGTGATTATTATAGCATCTAAATGCCTAGATTTTTTTTTGTGAGGATAAAATGAGATAATATTTGTAAAGCCCTTTGCAAAGCATTATTTAATAATGATAATGATGATGATGATAATAATAATAATAATAATAATAATAATAATAATAATAATAATAATAATGGCATAGTAGATAGTGGTTATTAGAATCAAGAAGTCTTGGGTTCAGGTTTTACCTCTGATATATTTATTGATTGTAACCCTGGACAAGTCCTCTGTAACTTTTTTTAAAGTGATACTTTATTTTTTCCTGCACTTAAAAACAATTTTTAACATGTTATTTTAAAATTTTGAGTTCCACATTTTCTCACTTTCTCCCCTCCTCCTCCCTGAGACAAGTAATTTGACAGAGGTTATACATGAGCAGTCATGTAAAACATATTTCCATATTAGTCATATTTGAAAGAAAATACAGATTAAAAACATGAAAAAAATAAAGTGAAAATAGTATGCTTTGATCTATATTCAGACAGTTTCTTTGAAGGTGGATAGCATTTTTCATCATTAGTACTTTGCGATTGTCTTGGATCATTGTATTGCTGAGCAGGAGCGAAGCCATTCACAGTTGTTCTTTGTAAAATATTGCTATTCCTGTGTACATTAATCTCCTGGTTCTGCTTATTTTACTTTGCATCAGTTCATTTATGTTTTCCCATTATGCTCATCATTTCTTATAGCACAGTAGTATACCAATACCATTTGTTTAGCCATTCATCAGTTGAAGTACATCCCCTCAATTTTGAATTCTTTGCCGTCACAAAAAGAGCTGCTATAAATATTTTTGTACACATAGATCCTTTCCCCCTTTTTGTGCTCTTTTTGGGCTATAGACTTGGTATTGCTGTATGAAAAGGCACCCACAGTTTTGTGGCCCTTTGGGCGCAGTGCTCTTGGATGATTGGATCAGTTTGCAACTCTACAACAGTACGTTAGTGTCACAATTTCCCCCCATCCTTTCCAACATTTATCATACTCCTTTTCTGTCATATTAGCCAATGTGATAAGTGTGAAGTGGCACCTCAGTGTTGTTTTAATTTGCAGTTTTCTAATCGGTAATGATTTAGAAGTTTTTTTTTTTAAATATGACTATAGATAGCTTTAATTTCTTCATCTGAAAACTGCCTGGTCATATCCTTTGACCATTTATCTACTGGGGAATGACTTGTATTTTTATAAATTTGACTCAGTTCTCTGCATATAGTTGAGCAATGAGGGCTTTATCAGAAATATGTACTATAATTTTTTCCCCAGTTATCTGCTTTCCTTCTTGTCTTGACTTTTAAAATATATAATTTAATTTAATATAACCAAAATTATACATTTTACATCTCATGTTCTCTCTTTCTCTTGGTATTGAATACTTTCTTTATCCATAAATCTGACAAGTAAACTATTCCATGCTCCCCCAGTTGTATAAAGGGTATCACTCTTTATATTTAAATCATGAAGGCAAAGGACCTTGTTCATTTACTGCTGTGACTATTCACTCTTATTATTTAGCCAGTACTAGATTACTTGCATGATTTTTGCTTTATAACGACAACTTGAGATCTTCACATTTTTTTCACCATTGATTTCCTTAATATTTTTCATCTTTTGCTCTTCCAGATGAATTTTATTTTATTTTTTTTGGCTCTATAAAATAACTTTTTGATAGCTCGTATGGTCTAACCCCTTAGAAAGTAAATTAATTTACATAGGTTGTAATTTTTATTAGATTGACTTTAGATCTGACTATTCGTGTGAAAAGTGTTTTGTGTTTGTGTTTGTATACTTAAGAAAGGAATTGGGACTTGACAGGTAAGCTTCCAAGAATTTTATATTGTCTACTATTATTTTAAATGGAACATCTATTTCTGTCACTTGCTGATGAACTTTGGTAATATTTAGAAGTGTCGATGATTTATGTGTATTTAGTTTTATCCTGTCACTTTGCTAAAATTGTAAATTATTTCAGCTCATTTTTAAGATGATTCTCTAGGTTTTTCTAAGTATAACATCATATCCTCTGCAAAGATTGATAGTTTTATTCCTCACTGTGTAGTCTAATTTAATTTCTTTTTCTTCTCTTACTGCGATAACTAGCATTTCTAGTCAGATATTTAATCATAGTGATGATAACAGACATCCTTATTTCACCCCTGATGTTATAGAGAAGGTTTCTAGTTTATTCTGATCCCAGATAACACTTGCTGATGGTTTTAGATAGGCAGCAAGGTGGCCCAGTGGACAGAGCACTGTCACTGAAATCAGGAGGACCTGATTTAAAATCTAGTCTCAGACACTTAATAATTTCCTAGCTGTATGACCTGAGCAAGTCATTTAATCCCATTACTTTGTAAAAAAACCATAAAAAAATGTGATGTAGATAGGTACTACTTATAACTTAAGGAAAACTCCATTTATTCCTTTTTTTTTAAGCTTTTTTACAAGGCAATGGGGTTAAGTGGCTTGCCCAAGGCCACACAGCTAGGTAATTATTAAGTGTCTGAGGCTGGACTTGAACTCGGGTACTCCTGACTCCAAGGTCGGTGCTCTATCCACTGCGCCACCTAGCAGCCCCTATTCCTTTCTTCTCTGGTGTTTTTAATAGGAATGATTATTGTATTTTGTCAATTTCTTAATATTTGATATATTCTTAATATTTTAGATAATCATGTGATTTCTACTGATTTGGTTATTGCTATTATTAATTATGCTGATGATTTTCCTTCTATTGGACTAGTCCTACATTTTTAGTTTAAAATCCCACCCGGTCATAAGGTATGATCCTTGTAATATATTGCTCATTGTTAGCATTATGTTTAAGAAAATATTGCTTCTATATTTATCAGGGAAATTGGTCTATAGTTTTCTTTCTCTGTTTTCACTCTTCCTGGTTTGTGTATCAGTACCATATTTGTGTCATAAAAGGAATTTGGTAGATCTTCTTTGCCTAAATAATTTATGTAGTATTGGGATTAATTATTCTTTAAATGTTTGGTAGAGTTCACTTGTGAATCCTTCTAACCCTGGGTATTTTTTCTTAGGGAGTTTATAAATGACTTGTTCAATCTTGTTCAATTTCTTTTTCTTTTTTTATAATTTTTAAAACATTTTTTAGGGTTTTTTTTTTTTGCAAGGCAATGGGGTTAAGTGGCTTGCCCAAGGCCACACAACTAGGTAATTATTAAGTATCTGAGGTTGGATTTGAACTCAGGTACTCCTGACTCCAGGGCTGGTACTCTATCTACTAAGTTACCTAGCCTACCCCAATTTACTTTTTTAAGATGGGGATATTTAAACATTTTATTTTCTCTCTTCTGGTAATCTGGGTAATTTACATCTTTTAAAATATCCATTTTGCTTAGATTGTCAGCTTTATTGGTCAAAATAGCCCCTAATAATTGCTTTAAATTTCTCTTCTTTGGGTGAATTCACTCTTTTCATTTTTGATATTTGTTGTTTCTCTTTAAAAAAAATCAAATTGATTCGATTTATCTGTTTTATTGTTTTTTTCATCATACCAGATCCTAGTTTTATTTATTAGTTCTTTTTTTCTTTTAGTTTTATTAGTCTCTCCTTTAATTTTTTTTTAAGTTTTTGCAAGGCAGATGGGGTTAAGTGGCTTGCCCAAGGCTACACAGCTAGGTAATTAGTAAGTGTCTGAGACCGGATTTGAACCCAGGTACTCCTGACTCCAAGGCCGGTGCTTTACCCACTACGTCTACTAGCCAACCCCTCTCCTTTAATTTTCAATAATTTGGTGTTTAATTGGGAATTTTAAATTTGTTACTAATTTTTAATTTGTTTTTCTCGTTTTTTAAGTAGCATACCCAATTCATTGATCTGTTTTTTTCTGTATTTCATTGATGTAGGCATTTAGAGATATAAAATTTCCTCTAAGTACTGTTTTGGTTGCATCCCATACATTTTAGTATGTTGTCTAATTATTGTCATCATCTTTAAGGAAATCATTGATTGTTTCCATGATTTGTCTTTGGCCCACTCATTCTTTAGGATTAGATAATTTATCCTCCAATTAATTTTGAACCTATCTTTCCATGACTATTGCATGTGATTTTTATTGCATTATGATATGAAAAGGGTGCGTTTAATATTTCTGCATTTCTCCTATGTTGTTGAAGTTTATGTCCCACTAGTCAATTTTTGTGTAGGTGTCACATACTAATGAGAAAAAGGTTAATTTCTTCCTATTCCCATTCATTTTCTCTAGGAGTCTGTCATATCTATCTTTTCTAAAATTCTATCTACCTCCTTTCTTGTTTATTTATTGGTTAGTCTTATCTAGTTCCGAGAGGGCAAAGTTGAATTCCCTGTCTAGTATTAATTTTGCTTTCTTATTCCTCCTGTGGCATTTAATTTTTCCTTAGAAATTTTGGATACTTGGTGCATATGTGTTTAGTATTGATATTACTTCATTGCCTGTGGCATCTTTTAACAAAATATAGCTTCCTTCCTTAACTCTTTTAATTTATACCTGTTTTTGCTTTTGTTTTGTCTGAGATTGTTACCCTTGCTTTTTTTTAAACTCTATCTGAAGTGTAATAGATTCTACTCTATTCCCTTGCGTTTACTGTGTATGTCTGCTTTAATTAGGTTACTTGTAAATAGCATATTGTAGGATTCTAGTTTTTAGTCCACTCTACTACCCATTTCCATTTTATGGCTGAGCTCTTTCCATTCACATTCACTAACTGTTCTTTTCTCTCATCCTAATTTTTTCATTTATTCTCTTCCCCGCTCTGTCTCATATCTCTCTCTGTGTCTCTCTCTCCCCCCTTCTCTCTCTGTCTGTCTCTCTCCCCCCCTTCTCTTTCTCTCTGTCTCACTCTTCCCCCTTCTTTCTCCCCCCTTCTCTCTCTCTCTGTCTCTTTTCCATTTCTCTGTCTCTCCCCCCTTCTCTCTCTGTCTGTCTCTCTCTCCCCCTTCTCTGTTTATCTGTCTGTCTCTCTCCCTCTCTCCTTTCCCCTGTCCCTACTCACATGTGTTTTGCTTTTGCCCAGTGCTTTCCCCAGTTCATCCTCCCTTCTATCAGTCTCCATCCCTTTTCTTTCCCCTGTCCCTTCCTACTTCTTTGGAGGATAAAACAGATTTCTATATCCAACTGAGTTGGATGTTATTTCCTCCTTGAGCCAATTCTGATGAGAACAAGCTTCAAGAACCTCCTCCAATGTCCTCTCCTTCATTTTAATAGCTGTTTTGTGCTTCTTCCTTGTTCCAGTAGTTGAGTTGGTCCTTTTTCTCCAAACCCATCACTCTTTCCACCAGAGTCGGGGCTTTTCTCTATTTCTGTGTCCGGGACCCCTTAGGCAGTCAGATCAAATGAAGCCTCTTGTCTCCTTCTCAAAATCGTAGTTTTCAATGTGTAAAATAAATACATAGGACTGCAAAGGGAACCCGAAATTAATGAAAAAATACATTTTCCTGCTCTTCAAGTTCAAAGAACCCTTCTCCCTTTCCAAGGACCCCATGATCATGATCCTAAAAGATCTCTAGGGTTTCTCCTGACTCCCAGTGTATGATTCTTGTAACCAGAGCTTCCTAGGCATCTGCCAACACCAGCCAACGCAAGGAAGTTCAGTTTCTGGGTCTGTGTGCATAACCCTGGACTAAATATCCAACCTAGCTGGACCTTGCATGCAGTGTGGTGGTTGGTAGAGACTGGTCTGGATAGCATATCTCCATAGCATATCTCCAACTGGCCTGTCTGTTGGCATCATCAGGGACCCAATCTTAAGGCCTTTGTGTGCTTTTCCAGGAAGGGCAAATGATATTAATTAGCTTGTTCTGCCTAGACAGTTTTGGGCAGGGGAGGTCATACTCTGACTGCCTTGGCCCCCCACCATGAAACTGGAGGGGTTCACACAGGGATTCAGGGTTTTTCAAGTCTTTGGGAGGGCTTGGAGGGGCCTGAGCATCAGTAGCCCCAGACTTGCGTGACCTTGAGCTTCTGGCTGTGGTAGAAAATCATCCTCAAGCTTGATCTAAATGTTCCCCATTGGTGTGGTCCATTCCTGGTTCTGGAGGGTGGCCTCCTTAGGGGATGATTCCCTGGGATAGCGGGTGGGCACATGGTCCCTGAATACTGGGAGCTTTAGAAGAACGTGATTTTGTAGGCATGAAGCTAGGTCTTAGAATTCCTGCCCTGGTCTTCTGGTTTCTCTTGGAACAATAAAGCCAAGGTTTACTGACTCTCTTCCTCCTATGGACCAAGGAACCTTTCTGAAAACATTTCAGAGAGAGTATGCCTTAGCCTCTCATCTTTGAGGAGTCTGCTGTTTCATTAATCAGCAATACTTATTAACCTCTTCAGTCACTGTACCGAGGGGAGGTACAAAGAAAGACAAAAGACAGGCCCTGATTTCAAGGAGCTCATAGTCTAATGGAAAGATTACATACAACAAGACATCTGTAAATATATCACAATATATAAGCTTATGTCTATACAGTCTCTATGCACCCACATAATACATGTATATTTACACACAATACATGTGTGTATATATTAGGAGATACACATACAAATTATATACATGTATATTTATGCAAAATAAGTGTATGTCTGTCCATATGGATACTGTATACACACATTGGTATACCCCACAGACATACTTGCAGAAGACAGGACTAGCTGAGCCTTGAAGAGAGGCAGGTGGCAGGGATGAAGGGGGATCTCGGAGCACGGGAGGAAGGACCCTCAGCAGCCGTCTCACTTTTATTTTGGGTCCACACCCAAATGTCCATTTCCCTGTATCACTTTTCTTTTACTGCCACATTGAAGGTACAACATACACACAGTTGAACTTGCCTAGGGACAACAACCCAGCTCATGTTTCTTGATTGAGTCTTGGGTGTCGCTTAATAAGCACAGCCCCCCCCCCCCCCCCACATTGCTGCCTTTCAGTTCAGGCTTCCAAAGAGAGCCAGTCCTTTATTCTTTCCAACTTACTTTTTGATTTTGTTTTAAAGTCCTGCATTTTCTAAAGTTAATCAGAATTTCCCTTTCCTGCATGCAGGGATTTAGATAATGTGTGAATAGAAGAATGAATGGCTAATCCAGTTGTCCCCAGTTTCTGGTCAGCAATTGGGATGTACAGTTTCGGTGAAGTGCCCTACCCCCGGTGAACCCTTGGGAAGGGTGGGGACCATCTGTACTGTCCTGCAGAGGAAATTGTGGGTTGGCTAGTTTTTTTTTTCTTAAACGTTTATGGGAAAAGGAGCCTGGTCTCAATTGGGCCTTTGTGAAGTTGTATTACAGAGAGTCACAGAAAATGTTCTATGTAAATGACTATCTGCTCTGATTAGAGCCTCAATAGAGTCTATTGTGTTGTTATTGCTATTATTGAAGATGGTTGGTTACTAAATGATATTCTCATCAGGATGAACAACTTCAGTGTTAGCCCTGAAGCCCTGGGTTAATTATACAGCCCTGAATGGGGGCATAGACTGGCGCTGGGGAGAGAGCGAACCCTTTGCTTTTCCCAGTCCATGGTTTAGGGTCTTTTAGACCCCTTGTGCTCAAATTTCCCTGCTTAGCATTTCATTCTCCCTGGGTCCCCCAGGCCTGGTTTGTAGGAGAGAAAGGAAGCTGGTTTGAGCCATGTCGGGTCAGGATGCTGCCCAGATGTTGGCTGTTGGGGCGTCCTGGCTGTTGGAAAAGGGCTGCTTTCATCTCCATCTGAGTCATCTCTGGGGAATCAATGGCACAGTGACCTAGATCTCCCCAGGAAATCAATGGGGCAGCTTGGTGCCTCCCACCTGTCTCCCTCCTTCCCCTGCTTGGCAGGGCTGCCGCCGTGGCATCCTGCTGGGGGATTGCTCCGAGGTCTGGGTCTCGCCCTCTCGGGTTTCATGCCTGCTGACTTTTATGGTTTCTTCTAACTTAAGAGCTCCTTGTTGAGTCATCCTTAACCTCAAACTTCCTGCTCTCCCTTCTTGGTTTTCTTTCTTTCTCTTTTCTTCTTCTTCTCCTTTTTTTTTTTTTAATTTTATGTCACTTGGTTTCTGGACCTGGGCCATGTTTTTGTCTTCACTGGTTCTGGGTACAATTAATTGTTCATCTCCTTTGCCGGATTCTCTTCCCACATTGCACAGCTCTCTTTAATATTCATGGGAAACATCCTCATTCCTTTGTGAGACTTAGGATCATAAAATCATAGATTTGGAGCTAGAAGGAATTGTAGAGGTCATCCTCCAAACCCTTCATTTTATAGATGGGAAACTGAACAAAGGTGAGTCTTTTGTCCCAGGTCACATAGGAAGTATGTGATTCCATGGCTTGAATTTTCCCATTTCACTCTATGCAAATATCAGAATAGCCAGGAAGGTTATAATAATAATAACACTAATATCTAGTATTTATTGTTAAAGTTTGCAAAGCACTTTCCATGATTTCATTTGATTTGGGAGATGGGTTCAATTGCAACTCTTTTGTCTTCTGATGTGCCTAATTAAAAGGATTTCATTTTTTTATGAGAAAAATTTGCTTTATGTTAAGAACAGTCTTCAGTTATTAGCTTAATATTATGTAGGATGATTGTTTATGATGCTGATGTGAGAACATCTCAGAAAAACCAGGCAGGCCACTTGACCTTTTGTTGGGTTCTATGAACATTGTGAATATTACATATTTTTTTAAAATTATTTGAAAGTATGCAAATGAATTTGGAATGATACACCATTATACTGGAGGAATTATTATATTACCTTAGTAGCTAAATGATTGAAAGTTAAAGGGATACATAGAAACCAACAAAATTTGTATGATATTTTGAAGATGAAGAAACTAGGTCTGAGAGAGGTTCA